>NW_027272364.1:0-600000 GCF_040938485.1 Diadema antillarum | reverse complement strand
ATACAAACAAGAATATGATGAGTAAGTCACGTAAAGGCAGAGTGTATCACAAAAGCAGAGTGTATGCAGTAAAGTATACACTGTGTATGAAAGCATAGCAGATTGTACATCGGAGGGTCATATACAGACCAAGTGTGATACAAGGAATGGAAAAGGTATCGGAAGAAGAAATACGATGAGATGTATCACTCAAAACCGAAAAGTAAATGAAACAGAGCCGTGCGTATCACGGAAAAACAGGAAGAGTAAGAGAAAAAAACCACAGCATAGACAAAACAAAGATATTCAGGGGCAAAGGGGCCCCAGAAAACAGAAAAAAAACCTACTATAGACTAAACAAAATTTACTTATTTATAGATTGTCCTAGTATCCATTAAACTATTACCTGCTATTTATCAACGTAATACATAGTCTAGTTAGGGACCCTTTTTATCAATATTCTTCTTTCGCCGATTGTTTTATACGCGTTAGGCCGAGTTTAGGGCGCGATCCCGAGAACTGCGCAACCGAGGTCGGTTCACTGACCTATAGGGCTCACATCTGTAAATAAGATATAATGTCCCAGACCCCTTCACAAATTCGTACCAAAGATACCAAAATAAATGAAGAAAAAATAATAAGAAATCGTTCATGCAGTTTGGCATAAAACTGAATAGCGGCAGATATTGGGTATGAATTCCTCTAGAAACTGCATTTTGGTTTGAAGATGAAAGCTTTTCTCATGGAATTTGAAGGGACTATATTTCATTGGGTACGTGTACAGAAAATAGGTGATATTTTGAGTGAAAAGGACTCGAAGTCTGGCTTTGCTGACCCTTGGACAGAGTTTGAGCCGAAGAACCTGCCTTGGAAATTTGATGGATGACATGGTATAGCTCACTTATCCACGTTAGTGAAGATGAAACACCTAATTTCTCCCAGCTATTACAGACATTTTTTGAAATTTGAATTTTAACACACGTCTCTATGGGGATTTATTTACCCGTGTGAGCCCTGTAGGTCAGTGGGTCGGTTGCGCAGTTCTCTGGATCGCGCCCTTACTCGGCATGACGTGTATAGTCGGCGAAAAAAGAATCGATAAAAAGGGTCCAGAACTAGACTACGTAATACTGATGTGGTACTCCTCCAAACCGGCTCAACTTTCTCTTCTCCCGTGTTGCTCGAAAGAGAGGTCTACGTGCAGAGAGAGAGAGAGAGAGGGGGGGGGAGGGGTAGAGATACGTCCTCCACCGATGAAAGCTGTGTGTATCAGTACCTATATGTCATCTATTTGTAATGCATTAAGGCATGGTTACTAACTAGCCAATACTCTATTGTCAAGATTACACTTTCATAACAAAATTTATGACATTTGGAATTAGACAATCTGTAATGAAGTTCAAAGTATATAATTCCCATCATAAATACTCTAAAATTATAAGTCTTTTAATGTATTTTCTAAAATTTTGATTGTTTTTTATGAATACTCATGAGCTATGTAAAAATTGTGCCACAGAGTTACCACAGGGTTACCACAGGAGTACCACTGGAGTACCACAGAAATACCTCAGAAACACCGCATGAAGTATCACAGCGACTGTACCTCAGCACTCCCACTTGATAGGTAATACTGTAGGTGCGTAGGTTGAATACTGCTTAAATCATTGTTATAATTCATATCACAACTCATCTATCAATTAAATTCTGGAATAGTTGTGTGGTTTGTTTGTTGTTTGTTGTTGTTGTTTTTTCTCCAGTTTATACTGTTGCGTGATACTCCTGAGAGGTACTGATGTGTGGTACCGGGTATTGTCTTGTGATAGTCCTGGGGTATAGTATACCAAGAAAAAAAAAACCCACAAGAATACCCTGTGGTATTTTCTGTGGTACTTTCTTTCGTATTTTGTGCGGTTTTACCTCATTGTGTTATTGCTGTGTGGTATTCCTATGTGCTACTGCTGTGCGATATACTGTACTACGTGGTTTTGATTGTTGTCCTCCTGTATGGTACTGCTGTTTGGTATTGTCCTGTGGCTGTCCTGTGGTATATGTGACAAAGCACCACAGCAATATCCTGTGGTATTTTCCTGTGGTACTTTCTGTTGTATTTTCTCTGGTTTTGTTGCTTGGTACTTCTGTTTGCTATTGCAGTGTGGTACTTCTGTGCGATACTATGTGGTTCTGCTGTGTGGTACTCCTGTGTGGTACTCCTGTGTGGTACATTGTCCTGCGATATATATCCCAAAATACCACAGGAATTCAAACTGTGAATGAATGTTTTCCTCAGCAATACTTTTTATCATAATTTTAATGACATACCCCATCGCCATTCACTTGTGGATCGGGGTCTGTAATGCGACAAATCTGCAACACTATATTTCAACATGTTGCAACACGTGACATGTTCTGTTGTTATTTTGTGGTAAGCTGTTGTACATGGGTGAGAAGCCACATAATCTAGAACTTCACACTATGACGATTCGGCAGACACAATATTTCCACATACTTCAATATGTGACACAATGTGGTTTTGCGTGACAAACGCTATCATAGCAACTATGATTCTTATGTGACTTTCGGTGAAGAACCACATAGACTAGATTTCCACACTGTGGCAACTCTGTGGGCATACATAAAATTTCACATATTACAGCATGAGACACACTCTGGTCATATATGGTAAGCTGTGGTAACTGTGTATGACTATGTGAGTTGTGTGTGGTGAACCACATAGTTTGTAATTTCACACTGTGGCAACACTGAACACACTATATTCACACGTTTTACACAAGGTTAACTGTGTGAACACAGTGTGGTAACACTGAGATTTCTATGAGATTAGCATTTGGTAAGTCACATAGTTTAGATACACACTGTGCTCTTAAGTGAACACATCTTTGCCACACACTGAAATATGGAACACATTATGTGGTATTATGTGGTAGCTGTGGTAACTGTTTACTACTAGTATGTGGCTAGTACGAGATAAACCACATATTCAATCGTTTCACACAGTGACATCTCTGAGGATGCACTGTTCCCATAGACTGCAATATGTGACACATTGTGGCTATTATGTGGTAACTGCATGTCACATAATTATGATAGTACGTGGTTAACAAAAATTCATACTATGACAACTATGAACACACCATGCCCACATGATGCAGCATATGGCACACTGTGACCATTATTTGGTAAGTTGTGGTTACTGTGTATGACTATGTGAGTTGTATGTGGTGAACCACATAGTTTGTAATTTCACACTGTGGCAACACTGAACATATTACTATATTCGCACGTTTTACACATACTATAGTTAACAATGTGAACACAGTGTGGTAACACTGTGCTTATTCCATGAGGGATTGCCTGGCACACTTCCGGGATAAACTCGCAAATAGTCTTATGAGCAACTCGAAATCCATATTGTAGGGTCTTGAAGCTATAGCCAGTGGCCAGAAACCTCAAAGTTAAAGCAAGTTTTATGAAACTATAGGTTCTAAAAATGTGCTAAAATTGGTATCTTGTTACGTAATTCTCGGTGCAATTCGCGTCAGGATTTCATTGAATGCCTGTGGCCCATGTACATGAAATTGATGAATGAACAAATCGTCGGCATGCAGTTTTTTCATCAGTTGTTCGTATTGCCCCTTGGTCGTCGCTGGATCCAAGATTTGACCCACGCACTTCTTCTCATTCTTGCAACAGCTCATTTTTTCTCTTTTCTCGTGTTTGAAAACGTTCGTATTCTGCGAATGCTGTTTCTAGAGCATCTATACCTGGAGAATTGAAAATACTAGCAAAGGATTTAGCCTCCCCATCATATCATGTTTAAACAGCAGGCAATTAAAGAGTGAAATGAGAAGCGGAAAGCCATGCTGAAGTAGCTCTGCAGTTTCATTGATTTGTGCATACGCTCGCGGTACGCAACTTCACGCACCTGTAAGCAAATCTACGCGTCATGTACGTCCGACCTACGTTTATGTACGCAACTCTATGCCCACTACACGCAAAATACGCTACGTTGACTTGATACGCGCGCTTCCTTCGCAACCATACGTAATCCTACGCCGGGACTACGCCAATCCTGCGCGGATCATCACAATTATTTTTCATGAGTACGCAGCCGATTTCGGCGTAACCCCTACGCAACACTACGTAAATCCCAGTGTGAAACCCCCTTACTATTTTTTTTTTTGTTTATCCACATTTTTTTAGACGTAGTTAGCAGTAGATAACACACTAAGTATTTCATGGTGTCAAAAATATACCATTAAAAAAAAAGAAAACCTCGCAAACTCAAATGTTATATCATCATACCGAACGTCATAGAATCTAACTCGAATCTCTTGATACGTCTTCAGTTAAGGAAATACATATATTTTGATTCTCTGACTCAATCTTTGTTTGGCCCAAGTTTGTTAGTTGTTCTACTCATTACTTTCAGGGCACCGCAACACGAAGTAAAACCGGAGGTAGGAGACGTCGGTTTGATGACACAAATTCTGCCAATGGCTGACGACACCCAGAAGCCACGTGATCCGTGGCGCCACGTTGTGCTGGTGGCGGTGTTTTCTTTCTTATTTCTCGAGGCCGGAATGCTGAAGTCACTTGGTGTTATGATCCCGTCTTTTGTGAAGCAGTTTGATTCTTCGTACGCCGTCATGGGTGCCTTAACGTCACTTCCGTGGTCTATCGAATACTGCTCTAGTAAGACAATTCAATGGTTGTAATCATCACTATTTCCTGTAGTACCAGTCTTATAAACAGGGATGATCTGCTTGTATGTATTACAAATCGTCAATGATAATTCCAACAAATTGTTTGTCCCGCACGAAGATCGTTTTTAAAGACTTACTTATTCGGTATCTAACTTTCAGCAGACATCGTTGAATGCAAATCATTTGTTTAGGGATTTCAGTTTTCTATACACTCGTCCGATCCTGGGCAGAAATTTGTGCATTGAGACGAAACTTCAAATTCAGAGCAGAGATAAAAAAAAGCATGGTTAATCCTGAAGTGCAGTTGAGAAACTGATTCACACCATTCACTCGTTAGCACGTTTTCACAAGGGAAAAAAATCTTGAAACAAAAAACACTACAAACCGTAGACTGGTATTCCAGTACCAAGAAATATGATTCTTGAAGAATAAAAGAACTTTGTTTAAATCTACAAACTTGAAAAATACGAAGGGCCTTTACTTTACTCAGAAGGACATATATTATATGGTGAGGTGATATTGATTGAAAACACACCTTTTCCTTTGCTCGGTAAGTAGTCCCCGATTTTGACGATGTTTTAAATTCCACTTTCATGACAGGCATCTTCATACGACTTCTGATACTCCGTGTGGACTCGAAAAAAGTATCGATGGGAGGAGGTTTCATTGCTGGAGTGGCCATGACGTCATCTGCCTTCGTTTATGACGTCGTTACTCTGGGAGTCTTGTTTATTTGTGTAGGTTGGTATCGATATAATAAGAATGTGAGCTATGAATAATGGAGTGCTAGAAAAGATGATAGTTGGTCGCCATCTTGTAGGTATATTTGGTATATTGTGTATATTGCCTTTAAAAACTGAAAAACATTCGGATTTCGACGACACTTGTCTCCGGAACTCGCAATCTGAGGTTTTGATGAAAACTTTAATACATGACTATTGTATCAAGACACATTGACACAAAAAGAATATCGTGCCTTGTTGAGGACTGATCATATCCTGTTGATCAGCGCATATGAATGAGCAATTGTGCTAAATCTGAGTATATCCCGTTTCATGTGAACTTAGACGTTCGTGATATTCATCCATAGATGTTTCAGCCAAAATGAAATTCAATTTCTTTTCGTTCTCAATTGTCCGTTTGTACACCCCAAATCTCGCCAATCCGAGTAAACCAAGGAGGTGCGAGAAATGGAGTCACAACAGTCTTATTTGCTTTGATCCCATGCTCGAAGCCGCCACTCAAAAATATTTGAAGTATGTTTTAAACTCGATCTGCCGCTCAGATGCGAAGACAATTGTCTCGTGTCTCATTTAGCGTTTTCACATCAGCCCGAAAAAATCCAAGCTCGAGATATTTTCTAACTTCCCAAGTCAGAAAACAGCGCGCTATTTCGAAACATCGGGCTGATGTGAAAACGCCTTATTAAGCGTTTTTACATCAGCCCGATGTTTCGAAATAGCGCGCTATTTTCTGACTTGGGAAATTAACCCAATCACGAAATAGCGCGCTATTTGACACTAGGCGTTTTCACATCAGCCCGATGTTTCGAAATAGCGCGCTATTTTCTGACTTGGGAAATAGGAAAATATCTCGAGCTTGGATTTTTATCGGGCTGATGTGAAAACGCCTAATAGGCGTATTCACATCAGCCCGAAAAAAATCCAAGCTCGAGATATTTTTTAACTTCCCAAGTCAGAAAATAGCGCGCTATTTCGAAACATCGGGCTGATGTGAAAACGCCTATTGTGAACACAAATTAGCGCGCTAATTGTATCGCTCTGATCGAGAAAATTTCTCGAGTCCAACTCGGGAAATGTCTGAAATAGCGGGATAGTAGCGCGCTTTAGCGTTTTCACATCAGCCCGATGTTATAGCGCGCTATTTCGAAACATCGGGCTGATGTGAAAACGCCTGAAAGGCTTATTAGGCGTTTTCACATTAGCCCGATAAAAAATCCAAGCTCGAGATATTTTTCGCAGAAAATAGTCAGCAAATGATAGCGCGCTATTTCGAAACATCGGGCTGATGTGAAAACGCCTAATGTGAAAACGATTCGAGAAATTAGCGCGATGCATCCCATCATGCCTAGCGTGTGTGACCCGATCGATCGAGGCAAAATGCACACAAATCATGAGGAATTTTTGAGAGGGCACACACATTACTGATGCTAATTGCACATACTCGGCTGTCGAATTAGCTCGAAAAAATGCGGGCTAATTTTTTTCGGGCTGATGTGAATAAGAAATGAAATAGCGCTCTAATTCGCAATCACGAAAAATATCTCGAGCTTGGATTTTTTTTCGGGCTGATGTGAAAACGCCTATTGCATAATCACTAGCCACTTTCCAAGGAAGATATGTCTTTGTGATGGTAATTACTTTTCGCTATCCCTACTTACAAACGATAGGCGGTAGACAATGGTAAAGGCACGGGAAGGCAATAGAAATTGCTCAAATATTGCTGAAATAGATATCAAACTTACTCAACTGTACGTGTCTGTACGCTAATCTGACATATTAACAGTTATTTATAACGGCTTATACTTGAAGATGATAGCGTATTTTTTAGTTTCATTTGGTGGAAATAAGGAGAAAAGTGATAAAACCGGCATTCCATGAGGGTAAAATTTCAAACACTTTCACAAAATACAGCTCAGATTTACACTTTTGCACATATTTTCGAACGGAATTGACTGTTGTTTTATATGCTTTATCATTAGGTGAAATTTCATTTGCATTTTGATGTAAAAACGAGCAGCATATACCCGATATTATGTTAGCGTTAAAAATGAATCTTCAGATTGCTCAGAAAGATGACGGCTTCAAGCATCGCACATCAAAGGCACAAATGCACCTGTGGAATTCTTTTGTCCATCCACAGAAAACTGACAGCTGCTTAAATAATTATAGTCAGTTGTAACTCAATCTCTCGAACCTCCTTGATTAAACATACCCAAGTAACAAATTAGATTTTGTTGGTACGTACAACAGACAACAGAAACCTTATATATAGTCCATGGGCCAGGCCAGATATTGGTACCACCTGAGGTGGCAATACCTTTTTGGTGTCATTTTGTTTGTCGGGCATAGATATGCTTATCAAGCTATGATAGCATTTCCAAATGAGTAGCTTAGTCATAATAAATGAATTTTAAACCAATTTGGTCTCGTTCTTATATCCCTATACATCTGAATCGAGACCAACCGCTATACAAAGAAGAGCACTGTCTTCTGTATGTTCACAGGTGTTCTGTTGTAAACGCGGTGCGCTTAGTCTTTAGTCAAGGCAGCGAAGGGAATATCCAAGGCAGCGAAGGGAATATCCAAGGGTTATAATACAGTGTATATCCCTTTATCTAAAAACAACAACAAAACAACGAAAACAACAAAAAAGCAAATCCTCGTGAATTTTACCGTATATTTCAATTATTTATCATTTTCCGGTGAAAACGCCACGGTGAAAACGCTAATACCACGCCAATGTCGCTTTATTTCCATCCAACAATGAAAGATAATGCAAAAACAATGTATCGGTATACTTGGGTGACCCGCACCTCGTCATAGTTAATGTTTGCGCATATTTGAATCACATTTCGCCACTGAAATTCTTTGAAATCCAACTCACATACAGGAAAAATGCTGAAAATTCCAATGGAATCACAAGCTCACTGATCGATATCGAAAATTTGCAGCTATCGTCGTCAAACGCGAACGATGCGAAATAGCTGTGCGCTAAGGAAGGGGCCCGCAACTCGTCACCCGCGCTCCCATAGACAAAGCACGTAAAAGACGTGTGCGGGTGACCGTGATGCTCCCATAGACAGACACGTAAAAGATGCGTGCGGGGACAGTGGTGATACTTATAACACGTAGGGTCCTATTCCCATTAAAATTTCCGATTTTCGCGAAAAACTGTTCGGTTTTCACCAAAATTTGCTTGGCCCTGCCAAGTTTCAAGCATACTGAACACAGTCCCGGGCATAAATTTTTGCTTAGTGCGCTTAAAACAATTTTAAGCGGGGTGACGGTATTCGGGCCCCTGACGAGGTGCGGGTACTTCGCTATACACTACAATACATTATAATAAATAATGTTGTAAATGAACAGAGTGAGTTTTGTTTAAAACCGATGTATTTGTTGACAGGGTGGTATAAAAACAGTATAGATAATCCCTTTTATTAGGAACTCTATTTTTGATAATGGTACCAGTACATTGTTCTAGATAAAGACTAAGCGCACCGCGTGACAGCTGTGGACATTATAACCCTTTGGATATTCCCTTCGCTGCCTTGCATAAAGACTAAGCGCACCGCGTTTACAACAGAACACCTGTGGACATACGGAAGACAGTGCTCTTCTTTGTATAGCGGTTAGTTTCGATTCAGAAGTATAGGGATATAAAAACGAGACCAAATTGGTTAAAAATTCATTTATTATGACTAAGCTACTCATTTGGAAATGTTATCATAGCTTGATAAGCATATCTATACCCGACAAACAAAATGACACCAAAAAGGTCTTGCCACCTCAGGTGGTACCAATAACCCATTTTTCGGGTCTTGGCCCATGGACTAATAAGGGCGGGGACGTCACTCTCTGACAGCAAATATAACCAACAACGTTAGAGACACATTAGGAAAGATTATACGTTTTGTTTTGTAAACGTTCTTTTTAGTGTAATTAAGTAGCATTCTATTAGCTTTTGTGTGTATGACATTGTAATACTCTTGTCCATTTTTTTTTGCGAGTTTATTTGTTTGTTTTTAAAGATCTGGACTGGCATCTGAAAACAAGCAATGTCATGGTGACATTGCTGAGCAGGGCTATGCATGAATTATGATTATTGTAAGATGTATCTATTCATGATTCTACTTTAACGGAAAGTGAGATATTAATTTAACCTCACCCTACAAGGCTATGAGTCAAATTCCAAGATATGGCTCTAGAATGACTCCCTCTGAAGGCAAACCCACCCCTACCATGGCTGCGTGCAACAGTCGATTTGTTTTGTGTCTTGTTTAAATTCCCCTCACGACTTTCTTCCGTTATTTGACCAAGGTATCGGCCAGGGTATGGTCGTCATTCCAGCTCTTCACTGCCTCCACCGGCACTACGGCGTCCAGTTCCCATTCGCCTGCTCGGTTGCATTCGTCGGCTCGCTTGTCGGCATTCTCGTCATGCCCATCATGACGGAATTTCTCCTGGAAGCGTTTTCACTAAAGGGCGCCCTCCTTATCATGGGTGGACTCAATCTGAACATGTTTCCCATTGGACTCGTTTTGAAGCTGCCGAAAAAGAGCCCGAGGCAGAGATCAGGAACGAGCTCTAGCCACGAGATTGTTCATAAAAGCTTGTTGAATGATCAACGCGTCATCTGTTGTGATGATGGAAATAGCACGTCCTTTAAGGATGAGAGCCTTCACAACAGGAAAGATGAAGAGCATTTAGACCGCCATTCCAAAAAGCTTCATTTATATGGAAACCCCGACAGGCAAACAAACTCAGTTGATGTCGAAAGCTGCAATGACAAATTCATGATCGATGACAAAAGCTGCATTCCGCACACCAGGGAAACGACAACCGATATCCGGCAATTTCGTTGCCTTAAAGACAGAGCTGGCACGACAATACAATTAGCCTGGATGAAGGAGCTCCTTGTTAAACTTAAACTGTTCTTCGCGTTTTTGCTCCCATGCGACGCTCTTGATTCGTTCGTGTCCATCAGTTGGATGTTATTCGTGGTGCCGTACGCAGTGTCCGTTGGCATTGAGGAGTCAAGAGCCGTTTATTTGGCAACCATCGGGGGTATTGGGGGTGTAGTGGCCAGAATTCTTACCTCCTTGGTGCTCCGGCTCCGCCCAACATGGAGCCCTTACTGCTACCTGACGATGGCATCGTTAGTGACAGTGACGTTATTTTTGCAGCCAGTTAGTACATCGTATGGACACTTAATCGGGTGTTCCCTGCTGATTGGTATTGGAGCATACGGTTCCCTTGGTTTATGCGAACCAATGCTATCTCTGGTTGTTGAACCCGGCTTCGTTTCTACAGCAATATCCATCATGTACGTCGGCAAAGGGCTCAGCGGGATCATGACCTCCTTTCTCTCAGGTACATGATCAAAGTTAATGGTCACATGACTTTATGATTCATGACAAGATGTTATATCGTGGGCAGAAATATGGCGTAGTCAACGATGGTAGTAGGGCTTTGAAAATTTTGAAGGGATTGTGTCCGCAGGGTGATCACCTACGGAGACCAAGATCATAACCTGTCATTTCTTGTTTTACTTTCCTTTTTCTCTCTTTTTCTCGTCTCTTCATGTATCGATATTTTCTCTGAATGATTGCTACTTATGCTCCAATCTATTACTCTTATCTTTCATATTTCATCACTGCGTTCTCTGTTTGCTCACCAATGTCACACTGTAGCAAAAAAAAAATAATAATAAATAAATCTTCAACTCACCTCTGGCATAGAGGTTACAGTTTGTTATTCCGAGGTTTCATTATTCCGAAGGCTCATTATTCGAAAAAGAAAATAATGTTCGTTTTCCCGAAGTTTCTTTGTGCCGAAGGTTAACTAATCCGAAGGTCTTTTTTTTTTTCTCGAGATGATTGATTTAATGGTATATTTATGTCATCCAATGGAATCATTCATTGCTGCTCGAGGCTGAGTGACAAATGATTTCACGAGGTATGTACATAGTAGATAAAACATTGGTAAAGTAACATAATGCATATAACATAATATAAACTTAAACAAAACAAGTTTAACTAGAAAAGCACTCTGAGAGAGCAGACGAATACGCCAAGCATGCAGCTCATTTCCACCACTGATCTTGTTCTTCCATAGAGATATCAGTGATTTCCATCCATAGGCCCTACGTACTTATAACCTTAGCCGGGTTCACACTTACAAAATAGCGGGATGACGATCGCGCTCCGTATCTCGAGTTTTTTTTTTTTTTTTCAACCGTTCACACGCTCCAAATTAGCGGGATAGCGATCGCGCTCGGAATCTCGAGTTTTTTGCACGTGTGGACAGATAAAACCCGAAAATTAGCGCGATAAGCATCGCGATGCTAATCCCCAAAAAAATCTTGCCCTAGTTCCTCAATTAGCGGTATAATTCGCCCTGCGCTGGTACGTGTGAACGGTCGGGATTAGAATCTCGAGTTTTTATATCCCATCATGCAATGCGCACATCACAACAGCGAGGCCTCTGCGAAGGTCCTTCACCTCTTTGGCGCACCACAACAACAGCGCGCGAACCACACCATAAGCCGGATTCACACGTACAAATTAGCGGGATGACGATCGCGATCCACATCTCGAGTTTTTTTGCGAGCGTCCACACGTACCAAATTAGCGGGATAGCGATCACGCTAATTTGGCGAGCGTCCAAACGTACCGAATTAACAAAGCCTGCAAACTGGGTCACACAGCGCCCTTCTCTATCACTGCCTGCGCGCACTTACTTACCTTTGTCTTTTACGCGTCAGTGGTGTGGTTCGCGCGCTGTTGTTGTTGTGCTCCAAAGAGGTGAAGGACCTCTTCGCAGAGGCCCAAAGAGATTTTTCTCCTCCCCATCACTAGAGGGCGGACTCTACAATGGAGTCAGTGATTTCATGGGGGCCGCCATTGTTCCACTTAAAAATGGCGGACTTTGCGTACTAAGTATACATTTCTACAGCGCGTATTACGCGAACTTCTGAACTTTTACGCGAGTACGCACTTGATTTTGGCTGCTCCTCGGTTGCTCGTTTGCTAGCGTGTTAGCAGAGGGGTGAGCCTACCGCTTCGTTGCCATCCAGTGCTCCTTGCGCTCACACAACAATAGTACAGGGCGTATGAAGACTCCGCACTCTAGCAGTCACTGCGGAAAATCTCTTTGCAGAGGCCTCGCTGTTGTGATGTGCGCATTGCATGATGGGATGTAAAAACTTGAGATTCTAATCCCGACCGTTCACACGTACCAGCGCGGGGCCAATTATCCCGCTAATTGATGAACCAGCGCAAGATTTCTTGGGATTAGCATCACGATGCTTATCCCGCTAATTTTCGGGTTTTTTCTGTCCACACGTGCAAAAAACTCGGGATGACGATCGCGATGCAAATCTCGAGATTTGTATCCCGCTAATTGGTGTACGTGTGAACCCGGCTATTGACGAGCAAAAAACAATGGACAAAGGGAAGTGCGCGCATGCAGTGATAGAGAAGGGCGCTGTGTGACCCAGTTTGCAGGCTTTGCCGTTACCTCGATCGGCAATTAGCGGGATAATTCTGTACGTGTGGACGCTTGCAAAAAACTCGAGATTCCGAGCGCGATCGCTATCCCGCTAATTTGGGGCGTGTAAAACGGTTGTAAAAAATCTCGAGATATGGAGCGCGATCGTCATCCCGCTATTTTGTACGTGTAAACCCGGCTATTATGTGCATGAAAAGTCGTCCGATTTCCCAATATAGAAGCCTTTGTTAAGTCACAAACCCTAAGCTGCAGGGCGCGCCTCGCCCAAGCAGAAACTACAGCACGCACTTCAGTGCGCGCATGCAAACTTCAAATATGCGCAGCCTGAACTCTCAAGTTCATTGACCCTACCTGCCAAAATGTCAAAAATCCTTCATAAATTCCCCAAAATTTTTTGGATCACTACCAAAAGTTAATCGTTTGGTACTTGTGTCATTCTCAACCTTTCCAGCAAGTTTCATCTCCATCCGTTAACTACTTTTTGAGTTATTTTGCACACGGACAAACGAACGAACAAACAAACCAAGGAAACGAAAACATAACCTCCTTCCCCCTTGGCGGAGGTAATAATGGGCCAATACACCGTGTTTTCAATCCAGATTTGCAGTATGGATACTAACTTTGATGAGTATAAAATATGAAAATTACAGGATTAGAACGTTAAAGATAGAGAGAGTAATCAATGAGACAGTATACAGATGAATAATAAGTAAAAAATCGTTATTCCAAAGGTTCTTTAATCCGAAAACGACGTAAGGTTCGTAATTCCGGAGATTGTTGGTACCCATCTCTTTCTTATATTAATTGTTAATTATTGTATTCATTATGCTGATTGTAACATTTGTTAGTCATTTGTGTGTATGTTGTATCTGAATTGTACAGCGCATAGAAAAGCATGTGCTTATTATGCGCTTTATAAATGTATTATTATTATTATTATCGTCATTTATGGTAAGATGTTAGTTTTGAGATACAACTGCCCTACAAATATTCACCAAATGTGATATCTTAAACATTTTTAAAATCACTGCTCTTTAAGGTAAACAGAACCTTTAATGTACATGCTGATTACAACATCACTAAACTCTCACCGTGTTTGTTTCTTACCCCTCAAGGTCTGATTTATGACGTCACTGGTTCTTTTCGGACGGTATACCATATCTTGGCATGCTTCCAGGCTACCGCCATGGTCTTCGTGGTCGCTCTTATCGTAGTAAGAAGGCGAAGTGTTTCAGTGGGGAAGCAGTTTCGCTCACAGCCTACCCGAGAATCAGACGGGCCAATAAACTGATTTAAACCCAACCCGAGAGGGCGTCGCGACCCTTTCTCAGACGGAAACAGCAAACAAAGACACCACCAAACAAACATAACTGTTTGTTTGAAAAATGTTTTTGATATGTACGATTTCTTAGCCATACATCTTACCCTAGTATCATTATTTTGAAATATATCATTATCTGTGTAAATATGCGCGCCTGTGCTGGGTGAGGTAAGGGGTTGATAACCATTCAACTTTTCAGAATTCGTTGATGCCATTTGGAAGGAATGTAGCTTTAGATATGAATAAACAGACAAACGAAACGCCAAACAGCAGAAGACGCAAATGACGCAGGAAAGACGCTCAGCAGAAGGCGTCTAGCCCAACTCCAGCACTAATATGAATATGAACGGAGTAATATCAAATACAATTCCTATTCGCTCTGTAACCATACAAAACCTACAATTTTGTAAGATTTATGGCGATGTAGAAAAAGGGAGGAACTAAAAGGGGACCTTCGGATGATTTTCAGGCTTCAACATTTGAACAGCTAAAAATTAGTTATACTGAGTACAGAGTTTCAGAATTTCTAGTGATTAGGATGAGGTATGAGAATGTTTTCAAAATCTATAACAAATAGTAGAGAACAATTATGGTGATATGGCAGCCTTGCCATTAGAATGCATAAGTTGGGGCTCAAGGAAGCAGAACAAAAGAAAAAGGCATGCATAGATTTTTCATAGGTGAACCTGTTAAGCAGGCGGTATTGTAATGGAAATACACTGCTACATTTCTGAAATATATGATGCTCTGATGTCATCAACACTGTTCAGTGTAATTAGTTTAAGATTTTCAGTTTATTGGTTTCTCTGCTCAAGGACAACAATAAATCCACAAATCTATGCATGGAGATGTCGATTTATGTACTACATGATGTGAAATTATGAAAATCGTCTGGAATGTTCCTTTAACAAACACTAGTAGGTAACGTGTAAATCTTGTCAAATGAGCCAGTTCGGGATGCAACTTTACGCCTGAACAGAACAACGTACCATTGGGGCACGATTCGATTTTTAAATTCCATGAGATAAGCATCTGGAATGTAAATGATTATTCAAGTAATTCTTATAAATGGTGTCTAGCCAGCACGACCATCATTCTGGCGGCAAAGGTCGTCTTTGGCAATATTAATAGAAGGGGATTGTTAATGCATTCAATACAAAATAATGAAATGGACTCTTTCCCAAGTTGGAATTGACGGACGATTTTGGTCATATAGTTTGTTATGTCGTGCATGCAAGCTTGACATGCATTTTATGTCGTTTGGAAACAAGTGAAGGGCCTAACCAACTGATGGGGGGGGGGGGGAGAGGTCATTTGTATACCCATTTGCGCATGAATAACTCCAAACTGCTTTTTTTTTTGTGTGTGTGTCTGAACTCCTGAACCTCTCTGTTACCCCCTGATCCCCCTTCAAACTTTATACACGTACTTCTCACTGGATTTAACCCCTATCACTAGGAGGGGGAGGGGGGTGTCATCCGAACGTACAGGGGGCGCCTTTTCAAAATTAAAGGGGGCGCATGCCCCTCCCCCACCCCCATTGTTTTTCTTTGTACTTTTTTTGTTTTAACAAAAATAAAGGAGAAGGCGGCTCGCGCCCCGTGCTCCCCCTCCTGGATCCGCCACTTCTGTGGCTGTCGAGTTTTTAGACAAATATTCTGGCGGATTTAACGTAATGACATTTTGGTATCATTCCTATATGACAAGGTAGTGTTTTTGTATAATATTATGCTTGATTATCTGTACATTTCTATGTGTAATGTGTGTTCAAAGGTGTCTTTTATAGGGAGACATGCTGTGTAAAAATTTGGTTATCCTGTGCTTAGTTGAGAACTTATATATGAGCACAGCATTTTGATGACGTATAACATTCTAAAGTTATAACATTCGCAATATATTATCAGCTATTTTAAAGAGTTATATACCATTTCAGTTTCCTTTGTGAATATTTTCAAGCAGTGCATCACACAAGATTTGTATATTATGTGTACTCCATGATGGAACATTGTGACGCCAAAAGTGATGTCACATGTCTGAAATATGGTCCCAGAAGTCTTTTTGATATGCATGATTGATTACTGAGAATAATTGTAAGCAAGGCGACCTATTTGCGATTACATGATGACAAATTAAAACAAATAATTGCGAATCAATACTTTCATACTTTTTGTATATGTACTTATATATATATATATATATATATATTTATATTATCTATATCTTTTTTTGCCACATGCTATTGACATTTTCCAGTTACTTTCGTTTCAGCATTCCTGACAGCAAACCCTGTAGATTATGTCATGGATGGGATCGTTACTTCTGTCGTCATCATTCTAGATATAACTCATTATCATATTATTATTATTATTATTATTATTATTATATCATCATTATCATTATTATTCATGATTATGTAAAGATAACTCCACCTTTATCAATGTCACATCAACATCATCCCAAATCAATATCTTGAAGTCTGGAATGAGAACTACTTGCTAAAGTTGGGTCTTGATTTCGTTAATGTTTGATTCTCCTTTGAATGGCATGACTTAGTGTGTAGTAAGAAAATGCCGATTACACTTTATTTGTGTATCAATTTAATATCCATTTCGTTTTTGCTTTTGTTTGTATGTTTGTCTGTTGTTGTTGTTGTTGTTGATATTAAAAAGAACTGGATTGTGATAAGATTCCAAGACTGCTTTGCGGAAAAAGTGTATTTCATCTTTCAAGGGGCTAATAGGTGTTAAAGGGGATATAGCTAGTAACTGATCAGTGGGAATGCTGAGGGATGATTGTTTCAATTCTTTTGGGATTCATTTAAGAGTACATTATATATCTACTGTTGTGTGAAAATCATTTGCTTCAGAATGGTCTCATATTCAAGTAATGTACAGTTCAATGTTTCCAGGTTAGCATGCCTGTACAGTGTCGGGGCGATCGTTAACGACCCGTTAACGATCGCCCCGACACTGTACAGGCATGCTGACTGGGAGCACATTACTTGAATATGAGACCATTTTGAAGCAAATAATTTTCACACAACAATAGATATAAAATGTACTCTTAAATGAATCCCACAAGGATTGGAACAATCATACCCAGCATTCCCACTGATTCCGATTGATCAGTTACTAGCCATCTCCTTTAAGCGATAAACGTTGAAAAGTCAAAACATAAGAGGCATTATCAAATTAATTGAAACAAAACACTGAATTGAGGAGTTTAATTACTGGTATGAAGTAGTGCGTGTGGTTGAGTGTTGTGTATATACAGACATTTATTTACATATCACGCATGTGGAACCTTCTTACTACATTCAGCAATATTTGCCCCAATAATAAAGGAGAACTCCAGATGATTTTGTGACTTACATTTGAACAACTATAAATTGGTTATGCATGTATACTAGCTGTGTTCAGACGAGGGCAGTTTTGGTCGGAGTATCTTCGGAGGAAGGGTCGGAGGAAGCTTGGTCGGAGTAACTTCGGAGGAAAGGTCGGAGTAGTGCCCGTCTGAACAAGGTCGTGGTAACTTCCTCCGTTCGGAGGAACTTACCACGACCTCTTCCTCCGACCAAGATACTCCTGAGTTTTCTCAGGAGTAAACTCGCTACCACGACTAGCCGGTCGGAGTAAATTGCCCGTGCGGACAAGCCCTCGGAGTATCTCTGAACTTACATACCCTACGACCTAGGTAAAACTTCCGGGTTAAATCGAAATGTTGACATTTTGCGAGTACACGTGCGCGTGTAGTGCAGTTCTAACCTAGTCGATCGCGACAAAGAAGATATTGCTCAGAAATTTCCATCAACAAGAAAGGAGATAAAAAAGGAGGTAAAAACAATTGTACGGTTGACGTGCGCGGCGCTACCACTTCCGGAAGTTACACCGACCCTCCACGTTAATCCCCGAGAAGGCCGTGGTAAATTGGTCGGAGTTTCTTCCCACGACCGTCGTGTGGACACAGGGTCGTGGTAAGATAAGTATAAATTTTAATTTTAATTGCTGCGCCATAAAATTTTACTCCGACTAGAAATACGTCTGAACATGGCTACTGTGTACACAGTTTCAGAATTTATGGTATAATTGGGATGAGGAATAAGAATGTTTTCAAAATTTATAACAAATCACAGTGAACAAGGACGATGACATGGTAGCTTCACCACAAGAATGCATGAGTCGGGGCTTCAACATAAGAATGCATGAGTGGGGGCTCAAAAAGCAGAACAAAAGAAGAAAGCGTGAATTATAAATTCTACACAGTTGAAATTGTTAGGCAAAGCGTATCGTATAGGATATGCTACATTTCTGAAATGTGTGAGCCTCTATAGCTGCGTTCAGGCGGAGGCAGTTTTGGTCGGAGTAACTTCGGATGAAGGGTCGGAGGAAGCTTGGTCGGAGTAACTTCGGAGGATAGGTCGGAGTAGTGCCCGTCTGAACAAGGTCGTGGTAACTTCCTCCGATCGGAGGAACTTACCACGACCTCTTCCTCCGAACGAGATACTTCTGAGTTTTCTCAGGAGTATCTCGCTACTACGACTAGCCGGTCGGAGTAAATTGCCCGTGCGGACAAGCCCTCGGAGTATCTATGAACTTACATACCTTACGACCTAGGTAAAACTTCCTGGGTCAAATCGCAATATTGACATTTTGCGAGTACACGTGCGCGTGTAGTGCAATTCTTACTAGTTGATCGCGACGAAGAAGCTAGCGCTCATGCAGAAATTTCCATCAACAAGAATGGAGAAGACAAATGCCACTGGAAAAAACAAAACAAAAACAATCGCATGGTCGACGTGCTACCACTTCCGGAAGTTACATCGACATAAATTGGTCGGAGTTTCTTCCCACGACCGTCGTGTGGACACAAGGGTCTTGGTAAGACTGATATACATTAATTTGAATTTTAATTGCCGTGCCATAAATTTTTACTCCGACTGGAAATGCGTCTGAACATGGCTAATGCCATCATCCTTAATTGTTCAGTGTAATTTGGTTTGAGGTATTTCAGAGTATTCGTTTCTCCGATCAAGGACCACAACAAATTCCACAAATCTATACTAAATTGAGCTGTCGATTCACACACTACCGAGGGGACATCGCGGTGGTGACGTCCGTCGAGAGAGCGACTCGTCCATTATGTGACTGGGACTCGCTACATACGACATTGCACCAACACAATCGTCACACTATCTGAGGCAGCAAATCGAACGCCACGAGGTGAACCCATCCCAGTCATATAATTCAGACAGTGGAAGACGTTGAAGCTAGAAAGCCACTGAGTCAACGACAGCTTATAATCACCACTTTCCTTTTATGATTTGTTGTAAGAATGCAAGGTCTAGACAAAGCATTTGAATTTTTTTATCGCTTTCTCTTTTTCGTATTTGAGTGAATTAACGCCTGCCAATAGTTTTCAGCAATTATTTTTGGTTGTTCCATTGTACTTCCATCCTAAGAGGTGGAAATTAGACTAATTCTCTGACAGCTATACTCACTAGCTTTCATCGTTCTCAGAGGTTCATACTCACACACACATACACACACACACACACACACACACAACCAACGATAAATTATGTACTAATAAGAGCCCATATTAAGAGTGCATGGTGGTTGAAATAAACACCTACATTATATACACATCTTATCAGCGGCAATGCTTGCGAAATTCCCAAATGAAATAGAAATGATACATGATTCTTTATTGATATCGCGAATATTACAACATTATAATTCACGTCATCAAAATGCGATGTTCACTTGTAAGTTCTCGACCAAGCACAGGTTTACAGAAATTCTGTAACGTATCCATCTAATTCACACCTTTGAACGCATATTACACACAGGAATTTAAAAATCATCAAACATGTAGGCCGGATACAACCCCCCCCCCCTTACCATACCAGAGTTTGTTTTTGTTTTTTGTTTTCGGAAAAATTATAGAAGCACGAACTGTCTTAGAACATACCCTTTTTGGAGCACTTAGATGTGAATGTCCGGTTCTTTCACAGCTTCTTTTACCATACAAACCACTTAGACAATCATTATGCAGAGTCCGCCGGGATATTTTGTCGAGAAAACTCTGTAGCGACTTCTCATATTAATCACGTTAATAAAACCAATAAGTTTGGTTTTGTTGTCTATGTGTTGGGGTTGGATCCGGTGTTATGAGAGGTATCATTTACATTAAAATCACAAAGTATGAAGGGGTACGTAGCGGAGAGGTTTAAGAGCTTAGACAATTAGACAAAATCAACTGTTACCATCCAAATAATGTTCGTTCTTGTTTCTAAACGGCCACAAATCTTACCCGTGTTCTACATTATTCTCGTATAATAGGTAAGTGATACAACAGTTACAGAGCAAGTATTATATTTATAGTAATTGCATTAACATTAGGCCTGCTCGGTTCATATATCTTCGTTAGATCTTGAGTTGGGGCGTGACGCCTTCTACCAAGCGCCATTTGCTGCTGTTTTGCATTTCGTTCCTTCCAAATGGCAATGTAACGAATTCTGAAGAGTTCAATTGTTCAATGATCTTTATACGGCCCTCTCCTCACCAGTAGGCATATGAGCACGTATTAATTATACAAACAATGATACATTTCATACCTTAAGATATGTCATAAGAAATATGACAAGTAAATCGTTTACATCAAAACATCAGAAATAGACTGTAATATAATTTTGTTTGTGTCTTTGTTTTGATTTTGTCACTGTATGTAGCCCTCAAAGACCGCGACGCCCTCTCGTGTTGGGTGTAGGTCAGTTTATTGGCCCGTCTACTGATTCTCGGGTAGGCTGTGAGCGAAACTGCTTCCCCACTGAAACACTTCGCCTTCTTACTACGATAAGAGCGACCACGAAGACCATGGCGGTACCCTGAACGCATGCCAAGATATAGTATACCGTCCGAAAAGAACCAGTGACGTCATAAATCAGACCTTGAGGGGTAAGAAACAAACACGGTGAGAGTTTAGTGATGTTGTAATCAGCATGTACATTAAGTGTTTGATTTCAAAAGGGGCTATAAGCGCTATCTTTAAACATTCTAAAGTAAAGGGCTTTTTACACTTGTGTTTCTTAACCCCGGACTTTCTCTGACCCAGGACTATCGTTAGTCCCGTACCAATTTTTTCAGCTTTTTACACTGGTCAATTAGTCCCGTACTATCTCTTGTCCTGGGCTAAGGAGAAAACTGACCTTTTTACACTCGTATTTCATAGCCCCGGACTTTCCAAACCACATGAATATTCATGATTACGCTGTGTACTGTACACGTACACGCACGCACCGGCAGTACTTGATTACCTCGTTTCTGATTGGTCAGTGAGGGTCGGACTTCGTCTCCGTCGCTTAGCCCAGGATTATTTTTTCGTTTTGTTTACACTCACTTGCTTAGCACCGCAATTGCGGTGCTAACCCTGCTTGCAGGGCCAGATAGTACCGGACTATCGGTGGGGCTAGCCCACTTTGGCAAAAACGAGTGTAAACAGAAAGTGGGCTAAGGATAGTCCCGTACGAACGGTGGGGCTAAGCCCCCCCCCCCCCCCCCCTTAGCCCCACCGTTGGTACGGGACTAAGCAAAAATTTACAAATGTAAAAAGCCCTCGTGTCGATCCATCAGATAAAGCAAAATAACAACCTTTCAAGTGACATCTTATAAATAAGATGAATATTTATTGAAGTTATGATTAAAACATCCCATGTTTCTTATTTTCTTTGTTTTGTTGCAACTTTAATCACAAATATCTCAAATTAACAAAAAATGGAGTGAAAACCCCGTTTGCGAACAAACTCGTCATTCGTAACATGACGACGCTGAGAATGAAATTGTCATAAATGACAGTGATAATGACATACTTCATGAATGAAGAGAGTTTGTCAACCATTCGATCGAATGGTTTTGACCAGGGGATGAACAAAGATGGCAATATGAAAATAATGCCTATTCGTTGATCCAAAATTGAAATAGGACTCGTTAATCCGAATATTTGTGGCGTTTGTTATTCCGAAGGTTCGTTAAGGTCGTTAAACCGGAAACGAAACAAGGTTCGTTTGATATTCCGAATAGAAAGAAAGGTTCGTTAATCCGGAAATAAAGAGGACGTGGGTACCGACTAACCAACCTTTGGAATGACGAACCTTGTTTCGTTTTCGGATTAAAGAATAACTAACCATACACTAACGTAGTACTTCATTTTTCACAAAAACATACAGTAAGCCTACATAGCTCAGTGACACAAGTTTGTAGTTGTCCGTTTACTTTTCCTTTACAATGCGCCTCTAGATAGTTGTAGGACCTACTAGACAACTGGCGGAATATAAATACGTTGTAACATATTACTTTTATTAACATCATCATCATCATTATTACCTCCGCCAAGGGAGGAGGTTATGTTTTCGTTACCGTTGGTTTGTGTGTTCGTTAGTTTGACCGGGATGAAACTTGCAGGAAAGGTTGAGAATGACACAAGTAACACACCATTAACTTTTGGTAGTGATCCGAGAATTTTGGGGGAATTTATGAAGGATTTTAGGTATTTTGGCAGGTAGGGTCAATGAACTTGGGAGTTCAGGCTTCGCGTATTTGAGGTTTGCATGCGCGCACTAAAGTGCGTGCTCTAGTTTCTGCTAGGGCGAGGCGCACCGTGCAGCTGAGGGTTTATGACGTAACAAAGGCTTCTATATTGGGAAATCGGCGACTTTCAGCACACAATGCTATAAGTAAGTATGGGTGGAAATCACTGATATCTCTATGGAAGAACAAGATCAGTGGTGGAAATGAGCTGCATGTTTGGCGGAGGTCTGCGCTCTCAGAGTGCTTTTCTAGTTACCTCCGCCAAGGGAGGAGGTTATGTTTTCGTTACCGTTGGTTTGTTAGTTAGTTAGTTTGTCCGTGTGCAAAATAACTCAAAAAGTAGTTAACGGATTGGGATGAAACTTGCAGGAAAGGTTGAGAATGACACAAGTAACACACCATTAACTTTTGGTAGTGATCCGAGAATTTTGGGGGAATTTATGAAGGATTTTAGGTATTTTGGCAGGTAGGGTCAATGAACTTGGGAGTTCAGGCTTCGCGTATTTGAGGTTTGCATGCGCGCACTAAAGTGCGTGCTCTAGTTTCTGCTAGGGCGAGGCGCACCGTGCAGCTGAGGGTTTATGACGTAACAAAGGCTTCTATATTGGGAAATCGGCGACTTTCAGCACACAATGCTATAAGTAAGTATGGGTGGAAATCACTGATATCTCTATGGAAGAACAAGATCAGTGGTGGAAATGAGCTGCATGTTTGGCGGAGGTCTGCGCTCTCAGAGTGCTTTTCTAGTTACCTCCGCCAAGGGAGGAGGTTATGTTTTCGTTACCGTTGGTTTGTTAGTTAGTTAGTTTGTCCGTGTGCAAAATAACTCAAAAAGTAGTTAACGGATTGGGATGAAACTTGCAGGAAAGGTTGAGAATGACACAAGTAACACACCATTAACTTTTGGTAGTGATCCGAGAATTTTGGGGGAATTTATGAAGGATTTTAGGTATTTTGGCAGGTAGGGTCAATGAACTTGGGAGTTCAGGCTTCGCGTATTTGAGGTTTGCATGCGCGCACTAAAGTGCGTGCTCTAGTTTCTGCTAGGGCGAGGCGCACCGTGCAGCTGAGGGTTTATGACGTAACAAAGGCTTCTATATTGGGAAATCGGCGACTTTCAGCACACAATGCTATAAGTAAGTATGGGTGGAAATCACTGATATCTCTATGGAAGAACAAGATCAGTGGTGGAAATGAGCTGCATGTTTGGCGGAGGTCTGCGCTCTCAGAGTGCTTTTCTAGTTACCTCCGCCAAGGGAGGAGGTTATGTTTTCGTTACCGTTGGTTTGTTAGTTAGTTAGTTTGTCCGTGTGCAAAATAACTCAAAAAGTAGTTAACGGATTGGGATGAAACTTGCAGGAAAGGTTGAGAATGACACAAGTAACACACCATTAACTTTTGGTAGTGATCCGAGAATTTTGGGGGAATTTATGAAGGATTTTAGGTATTTTGGCAGGTAGGGTCAATGAACTTGGGAGTTCAGGCTTCGCGTATTTGAGGTTTGCATGCGCGCACTAAAGTGCGTGCTCTAGTTTCTGCTAGGGCGAGGCGCACCGTGCAGCTGAGGGTTTATGACGTAACAAAGGCTTCTATATTGGGAAATCGGCGACTTTCAGCACACAATGCTATAAGTAAGTATGGGTGGAAATCACTGATATCTCTATGGAAGAACAAGATCAGTGGTGGAAATGAGCTGCATGTTTGGCGGAGGTCTGCGCTCTCAGAGTGCTTTTCTAGTTACCTCCGCCAAGGGAGGAGGTTATGTTTTCGTTACCGTTGGTTTGTTAGTTAGTTAGTTTGTCCGTGTGCAAAATAAGTCAAAAAGTAGTTAACGGATTGGGATGAAACTTGCAGGAAAGGTTGAGAATGACACAAGTAACACACCATTAACTTTTGGTAGTGATCCGAGAATTTTGGGGGAATTTATGAAGGATTTTAGGTATTTTGGCAGGTAGGGTCAATGAACTTGGGAGTTCAGGCTTCGCGTATTTGAGGTTTGCATGCGCGCACTAAAGTGCGTGCTCTAGTTTCTGCTAGGGCGAGGCGCACCGTGCAGCTGAGGGTTTATGACGTAACAAAGGCTTCTATATTGGGAAATCGGCGACTTTCAGCACACAATGCTATAAGTAAGTATGGGTGGAAATCACTGATATCTCTATGGAAGAACAAGATCAGTGGTGGAAATGAGCTGCATGTTTGGCGGAGGTCTGCGCTCTCAGAGTGCTTTTCTAGTTACCTCCGCCAAGGGAGGAGGTTATGTTTTCGTTACCGTTGGTTTGTTAGTTAGTTAGTTTGTCCGTGTGCAAAATAACTCAAAAAGTAGTTAACGGATTGGGATGAAACTTGCAGGAAAGGTTGAGAATGACACAAGTAACACACCATTAACTTTTGGTAGTGATCCGAGAATTTTGGGGGAATTTATGAAGGATTTTAGGTATTTTGGCAGGTAGGGTCAATGAACTTGGGAGTTCAGGCTTCGCGTATTTGAGGTTTGCATGCGCGCACTAAAGTGCGTGCTCTAGTTTCTGCTAGGGCGAGGCGCACCGTGCAGCTGAGGGTTTATGACGTAACAAAGGCTTCTATATTGGGAAATCGGCGACTTTCAGCACACAATGCTATAAGTAAGTATGGGTGGAAATCACTGATATCTCTATGGAAGAACAAGATCAGTGGTGGAAATGAGCTGCATGTTTGGCGGAGGTCTGCGTTCTCAGAGTGCTTTTCTAGTTACCTCCGCCAAGGGAGGAGGTTATGTTTTCGTTACCGTTGGTTTGTTAGTTAGTTAGTTTGTCCGTGTGCAAAATAACTCAAAAAGTAGTTAACGGATTGGGATGAAACTTGCAGGAAAGGTTGAGAATGACACAAGTAACACACCATTAACTTTTGGTAGTGATCCGAGAATTTTGGGGGAATTTATGAAGGATTTTAGGTATTTTGGCAGGTAGGGTCAATGAACTTTGGAGTTCAGGCTGTGCGTATTTGAGGTTTGCCAGCGCGCATTTGAGGCTTGCCAGCGCGCATTTGAGGCTTGCCTGCGCGCACTAAAGTGCGTGCTCTAGTTTCTGCTGGGGTGAGGCGCGCCGTGCAGCTGAGTGTTTATGACGTAACAAAGGCTTCTATATTGGGAAATCTGGCAACTTTCAGCACACAATGCTATAAGTACGTATGGGTGGAAATCACTGACGATGTCTACGGAAGAACAAGATCAATGGTGAAAATGATTTGCATGCTTGGCGGAGGTCTGCGCTCTCAGAGTGCTTTTCTAGTTACCTCCGCCAAGGGAGGAGGTTATGTTTTCGTTACCGTTGGTTTGTGTGTTCGTTCGTTCGTTCGTTAGTTAGTTTGTCCGTGTGCAAAATAACTAAAAAAGTAGTTAACGGATTGAAATGAAACTTGCAGGAAAGGTTGAGAATGACACAAGTAACAAACGATTAACTTTTGGTATTGATCCGAGAATTTTGGGGGAATTTATGAAGGATCTTTTATATTTTGGCAGGTAGGGTCAATGAACTTGGGAGTTCAGGCTGCGCGTATTTGAGGTTTGCCTGCGCGCACTAAAGTGCGTGCTCAGGTTTCTGCTGGGGTGAGGCGCGCCGTGCAGCTGAGGGTTTAATTATGACGGAACAAAGGCTTCTATATTGCGAAATCGAGCGACTTTCAAAACACAATGCTATGAGTACGTATGGGTTAAAATCACTTCTCTCTATATGGAAGAACAAGATCAGTGGTGGAAATAGCAGCTTGGCGGAGGTCTGCGCTCTCAGAGTGCTTCTCTAGTTATTATTATTGTTATTAGTATTATTATTATAGGTTTTCCCGGTCAATTTCATACTTTTGTCACTCAAATTCATTAATGTGCATTCAAATCCACACAGCGCACGCACGCGAAAATATTCGGGCATTCAAATTCAGAATCCGAGCGATCAATTTAATTTATGGGCGTTCTATTTCGTTTTCCTGAAATCAAATTCACGATTGGGCATTCAATTTCAAAATGCGAGCACCGACTTTCCTACTCGTGCATTCAAATTCATGCGATAGTCATGTGATAGTCCCAATGAGCTTGTTTGGAGCGTTCAAATTCATTTTTAGGCGATCTAGTTCCTACTTCGTGCAATCAATTCAACGAGGAAAATGAAGCAGACTTTTAAGAAAGGAAAAGGGGCCAACACAACCAATGAAGGCTTGCATATAGTGTAATTGTGATTGTTTACAGGTTCTACATTGTTCTCCGTTCATATATTTTTTGTTTTTCATCTCAATAAATTTCAAATTGTAATGTCCAATCAGCAGTGCATCCAAACAACACAACGACAATTTAATCATATTTCTTGATGATACTGCATGCTGACAACGCCCCAACACCAACCACATAATGAAAATTCATCAATTTAAAGACAAACTGACACACGATGATCTCACATAGTCCCGCAAAAGTAAATCAATAAGACAGTAATACACAACAAACAAGACGTATAAAATGTTCATGTATCAGTTTCAATATAGTCGATTTTTTTTTCGAAAGTGTCAACCAACCCTCCGTATTATGCGAGTCTATAGGCCTATACAGAGCCTAATGTTTGTTTGTTTCATTTTCCATCAAAGAAGATGACTGGATAACCCATATTCAGTTGCAATAGCTGGTCTTCCATATGGGGTCCAGTTGGATGTTCTGCTTTTTGCGATGAATAAATGAAGTGGGATCTTTTACGTGCATGAGTTGTGACTCTCTCACACATTAGACCTCCATTTTATGTCCAATCCGAGGGACACGTGCCTGTATATTCCATTTTGCTAAGCGCGAGTTCAAAATTGTCAATGAACAGGTGGACCTATACTGCAAAATAAATAATCATCATAAATCCCAGTATATTCAAAGCCAAATGAGAAACACGTGCATACACGGCCCAAAACTAAATTGAATGCAGTTATTTGGAACATAAGTGCCTATTCACGAATTTGAATGACCGACGAGATTCCATCGCCAGCTTGACATGAATTTGAATGCTCATTGATGAAATGCGTGCTCCTCTCTTAAATTGGAATGCTCCGATAATGAATTTGAATGTTCCGATAGTGAATTTGAATGCTCCGACAGTGAATTTGAATGCTCGGAAAGTGAATTTGAATGCTGGGTTAGTGAATTCGAACGCCCGGATTTTGAATTTGATTGCTGATTCAGTGCTGCGAGCGTGAAATGCGTGAAATCGAACGCTCGGAATAGGAACTTGAATGACAAAAGTATGAAATTGACCGGGAAAACCTATATTAATCATCATCATCATCATCATCATCATCATTGTTATCATTATTTTTGGATAACGAACTGTATAACCTCTTTATACCAGAGGTGAGTTAAAGAATTTTTAGCTACAGCGTGCCATGGTTGAGCAAATAGAGGACGCAGTGATGAGATGTGGAAGAAAACAGAGTAACAGATTTGATCAAGATGATGAAATCATGCCGAGAAGATATCGATACACGAAGAGACGAGAAAAGGAGAGAAAAAGGGAAGTAAAACAATGAATGACAAGTTATGATCTTGGACAAACGTTCGAGAAACGTTGAGGCAGGAGCGATGGAACGGTAGGAAGAAAGACTCGATCTCTTTCCCACTCTACCTTTAAGTCAAGCCTTAGCTGGTAAAGGTTGCTTTAATTACAGGCACAACATAATATTGTCCCAAAAAAAAATCACTTAAAGGGGATGGCTAGTAACTGATTAGTGGTAATCAGTGGGGATGCAGGGGGATGATTGTTCCAAACCCTGTGGGACTCATTTAAGAGCACATTTATATCTATCGCTGTGTGAAAATTATTTGCTTCAGAATGGTCTCAGATTCAAGTAACGTGCAGTTATATGTTTCCAGGTTAGCATGCCTGTACAGTGACGGGGCATTAAACTGCACATTACTTGAATATGAGACCGTTCTGAAGCAAATAATTTTCACGCAACAACAGATATATAATGTACTCTTAAATGAATCCCACAAGCATTGGAACAATCATCCCCCAGCATTCCTATTGATCAGTTACTAGCCGTCCCATTTAAATGTGCTATATAGCATGCAGAACCAAAATACTTGACATGTTTGGTACCTATTTGCCATCTTCATCCCTCTCGCTGTCTGCCATTCTAAATGAAAGACTGACCCGCGTTTCAGTTTCTGGTAATACAACATATCCTTCGTATGATAAATAATTAACATTTTTTTTTTTATTCTTTGCATGATAGATACTTGACATTTTTTTAATGAGGAAAGAAGAAGAAGATAAACAAACAAAACCTATGCGGCATTTATGATCTCCATTATAGGTTACTCAGTAAGATTTGCAAACTGAGCAATATGCTGCGCTTATAGCAGGTCTCCGAATGTGATATTGATATAACTTCATTAATATTGTTGACTACGCCATATTTCTGTCCACGACATAAACTCTTGTCATGGATCATAAAGTCATGTGACCATTAATATTGACCGTGTACCTGAGAGAAAGGAGGTCATGATCCCGCTGAGCCCTTTGCCGACGTACATGATGGATATTGTCGTAGAAACGACGCCGGGTTCAACAACCAATGACGGCATTGGTTCGCATAAACCAATGGGACCGTAGACTCCAATACCAATTAGCAGGGAACACCCAATTAAATGTCCATACGATGAACCATGGACGCTACGGGTCCATGTGGTTTAACAAGGAGCTCCTTCATCCAGACTAATTGCATTGTTGTCGTGCCAGCTCTGTCTTTAAGGTAACGAAATTGCCGGACATGGATTGTCGTTTCCCTGGTGTGCGGAATGCAGCTTTTGTCATCGATCATGGATTTGTCACTGCAGCTTTCGACATCAACTGAGTTTGTATGCCTGTCGAGGTTTCCATGTAAATCCAGCTTTTCAGGAGAGCGATATAAATGCTCTTCATCTCTCCTGTGGTGAA
Organism: Diadema antillarum; assembly: GCF_040938485.1. NCBI lineage: Eukaryota > Metazoa > Echinodermata > Echinoidea > Diadematoida > Diadematidae > Diadema > Diadema antillarum. The sequence continues at coordinate 570,201 of NW_027272364.1, read as the reverse complement.
GGCTCTCATCCTTAAAGGACGCGCTTTTTCCACAATGGATGACGCGTTGATCATTCAAAAAGCTTTCATGAACAATCTCATGCTCGCAGCTCGCTCCTGATGTCTGCCTCGTGTTTTTCCTCGGCAACTTCAAAACAAGTCCTATAGGGAACATGTTCAGAGTGAGTCCACCCATGATAAGGAGGGCGCCCTTTAGTGAAAATGCTTCCAGGAGAAATTCCGTCATGATGGGCATGACGAGAATGCCGACAAGTGAGCCGACGAATGCAACCGAGCAGGCGAATGGGAACTGGACGCCGTAGTGCCGGTGGAGGCAGTGAAGAGCTGGAATGACGACCATACTCTGGCCGATACCTTAGTCAAATAACGGAAGAAAGTCGTGAGGGGAATTTAATAAGAAACCAAGCACATCGTCTGGAGCGCGGTCAACAGGGATGGCTCTGCTTTCATAAACGATCATTCCAGAGTCAAATTACAATGTTCATAAGAACTCTACTATAGAATGTGAGCTCTGGAGACAAGTACCGTATAATTCACTCTTTTTTTTTCAGCTTTTAAAGACAGTATTCATAACACACCAAGTCTGATTACATAAGGACGACCACACCAACCAAGGGCCCGTTTCATAAAAGTTGTCATCAGTGACAAGTTGTCATAGATGTGACAAGCTACTGAAATCCTTGCATCTGATTGACTTAGAGCAAATTTGTCATAGAAATGTGGTAGTTGTCACTGATGACAAGTTTCATGAAACGGACACCAGGGCCCCGTTTCATAAAGCTGTTCGTAAAGTTACGAACGACATACGAGCGACTGGTGATTAGTTCTGATACGAAAGCAACGTTTACACTTTGGCGAGTTGGAGTCGCGAGTCGTGCGCGAGCTGTGCGAGCTCCAACTCGCGTTAACTCGCACAATGAGTGATACACGTCTGTATAAGACTCAACGCCGAGTTCACTACGCTCGCTGTACGAGTGAACCGAGCTCGAAACGAGACATACCGAGCTTAGTATGAGTTGCAGTGACCTTTATACGACTTAAAGCGAGCTTTAAACGAGTTGTCAAGATTTTATTACGAGTAATAAGAATTTTATACGATCGAGGGGCGGGAAATGCACATTTTTGGCGCTCAAAGATGGATGCCAGAAGCATTTTCGCTCTGCTTGAAGAAGAAGAGACCCTGATCTTCTGCACGATTGGTGCGACCCTGTTGTCAAGCAGGCGCCGCAGAAAAAGAGATGCTCAAGAGAGGACCAAAATGCTTCAAAGGAGGTTTTGGACAAGACCCTGGTTGTTGAGGAGGCCAAAGTACGGACACTATGAGACGCTGATGGCGGAGTTAGCTGGTGAAGACCTGGACGGTCTTGCGGGGGGAGATGACAAGGCGAAAGAAGACCTTCGTATAGATCTCTGACCTCATCTGCTCGCTGGAAGAGCTACAACATAACAAAAGGATACCAGTCACTTCAATACTCATAAGGGTACATCGTTTATATTTCACCATGTTACACAAAACTAGTAAGTTATTGAGCAGTTAACCAGGAATAATACGGTATCACGAAATTATCTCGAGAGTACTGAAACAAAACAAACAAGGAAAAGTAGAAATTACGCGGTGCGTAAAATATGTCCCCGCCGGAAGTAGCATTTAGTATCAAAATGTACTATATAGGTCAAAAGATCAAGGTCAAAGGTCAAAGAAGTCAAAGGTCAACATTCTGTGTAGAAGTTTTGAAGCCCTCACCTAGTGCCATCACATAAAGCAAACGGAATCGAAATCCGGTTAGAAATGGCGAAGGAGTAGCATTTTGTAGCCAATGTACAATATAGGTAAAAAATCAAGGTCAAAGGTCAAAGAAGTCAAAGGTCAAAATTCTGTGTAGAAGTTTTGAAGCCCTCACCTAGTGCCATCACATAAAGCAAACGGAATCGAAATCGAGTTAGAAATGGCGAAGGAGTAGCATTTTGTAGCAAAATGTACAATACAGGTCAAAAAATCAAGGTCAAAGAAGTCAAAGGTCAAAATTCTGTGTAGAAGTGTTGAAGCCCTCACCTAGTGCCATCACATAAAGCAAACGGAATCGAAATTGGGTTAGAAATGGCGAAGGAGTAGCATTTTGTAGCAAAATGTACAATATAGGTCAAAAAATCAAGGTCAAAGGTCAAAGAAGTCAAAGGTCAAAATTCTGTGTAGAAGTTTTGAAGCCCTCACCTAGTGCCATCACATAAAGCAAACGGAATCGAAATCGGGTTAGAAATGGCGAAGGAGTAGCATTTTGTAGCAAAATGTACAATACAGGTCAAAAATCAAGGTCAAAGGTCAAAGAAGTCAAAGGTCAAAATTCTGTGTAGAAGTTTTGAAGCCCTCACCTAGTGCCATCACATAAAGCAAACGGAATCGAAATCGGGTTAGAAATGGCGAAGGAGTAGCATTTTGTAGCAAAATGTACAATATAGGTCAAAGGTCAAGGTCAAAGGTCACGACTGAAATTCTGTGTAGAAGTTTCAAAGTTCCCATGTAGTGCTATCATATAAAGCAAACAGAATCAAATTTGGCTCATAAATGACAGAGAAGTAGCAAATTGAAGATTTTGATCACACACGGACGCACACACGGACGGACACACGGACGGACGGACGGACGGACACACGGACACACACACGTACGGAGCCCGTTTCATAGTCCCCTGCTCGAACTCGTTCGGCGGGGACAAAAAATCACAGTTAACCACATGTTCTGCACACGTAATAAAACATATTTTGAGATCTTGAGATTAATGACAGTAATGACGTAACACTTTACTGTTCCTTTTCTTTAATACAGAACAATATACATTATCATAATGTTTAATCACCTATTAATGTATCCCAGAAAAACCCCAAGAACTGAATAATTTTAGTAATAATTTTGTGCGTTATTTTAATTCATGTTAGTGTATGGGACAATGCCTGATCAAAATTTTTGTTCACTGCAACACTTAGTGTTCAAAGCTTGTTTTAACCCGTTCCATACTGAATTCTGAAATGCCCATAGACTTAATACGCAGGCTACCACATTCCCGTAAGGAACGGGTTAATATCGATTGTTAAAATGTACTTGTGAACCTTTATTCCTTAACATCTGCCATGTTAATTCAAACATAATTATGTAGGTGAATATATACAAAACTACAAATTCAGCGAAATTGAGAACAGTTTGAAATTCACATGTTAAAAGTAAGTAACTCCTTTATAACATTGAGATTGAATATTTTCAATTACTCGGATACAACTGGTTGACGAAAATGTAAATTTAAAGAAATGCCTATCGTGAAAGCATGCATATAATTTTACTTTGACCTAGTTAACTCAAACAAATAAGGTTTCTGTATGGTCGAGATGAAATGTCCAAGTCGCAATTTACGTGTTTAATCTCTTGCTTTGATGTTAGAGGTAATACATGTATTTAACATTATGTTCAGTTAAAAAAATGAGCTGCATGTCAAAGTGCTTTCAGAATATATGTTTGGATGTAAAAGTTAACATTAAGCATAATTATGCTTCACAGTAAGCATTCTGTCCTTCCAGAGTGAAAACCTAAAACTTCACCTCATGGACAACTGTACTGGAATTATTATTCTAGCAGATGATAATTACAATTTTCATTAAAAAAAATCAGGGCTGCATGTCCTTACATGTTTTCAGAATATTGTTGGGATGTAAAAGTTAACCTTTGAAAAAATTATGCTTCACAGGAATCATTTTGTGCTTCAAAAGGTAAAAACCTGAAACTTCACCCCACTGTTCTGGAATTATTATTGTAGCAGATAAAAAAAAAATACAAACATCTTCTTATAGTGAATGTGTGTCGCTCGTTATTTTCATATTCTTGGTTGTTTTAATCAATCTGAACATAATTAGACAGGCCATGCAGCTCATTTTAAGAATATTTTTAAAAATCGATCAACCACAATGTTGCAGTGGCCTTAATGTACGTGTCGAGTATCCTTTTCACCGGTTTTATATCGTGGCGTTATCATGATAAACACACGAACGGAGTTTTACCCTCTAACAATATGGTGGATTAGTCATTTTTGTTATTCGTGCATGTACTTGTATTAAAAAATAAATGTTGCAAACAATTGATTAGTTGGTGTAAGAGGAACCAGCTTCATGCTCTACTGGGGGTCATCAGCTTCTTGGGTGGTCTGGTCATTCTCACTGCTGTCATCATGCCCATCAGTCTCAGTATCCTGGTCGGGGGAAGAGTATTTAATTCGTCTTCTCTTGGTTGGGATGCTACTTGTCCTTTAGAGGTCTGCAAAAAATAAATAAATCACTCGATCAACATCTTTTACAAGAAAGACACACAATGGCGATTTCTATATTTTGTTTAAATGTAGCTTATTACAGATCTTAATAAAATCAAATGCATATTCCCTTCCCAATGTTCTCCCTTTCATCCTCACAATATGTCCCTCCAGGACGCGGAATGTATTGAGAATCCTCTGATCTCTCTCACTGTAAGGTGTGTCTCTGGTCCCCTTTCCAGACTTTGGGTTCGTCAGACGGCTGTACTGTGTCCTCATAGACTTGAGGAAATTGTTCAGCTGTTCAACTGAAAAAAAAAAAATCGAACACTGGGAATTTAGATCACATAAATTAATGGAAAGAAACAAACAACTTTATTGAATTCTTGTTTCTCATACAGTGAAGTATATAGCTAGCTAACGGGATAAACGAAATGTGGGGGTCAAAATTTTCAGGACTAAATATTGTGCATGTCATGTTGTCAGTTGTTTACAGGATTTTCGATAATTATGGCAATCATAATCATAGTAGTAATCATAGTCATGAATGCAACAAAATATATTCAGCGAAACGCCGTTTTGCCGCCAGAGGGCCCCCCCCCCCTAAATAATAGATATTAATATTCATCTTCACTTACCGGAGCACACCGGATCGTACTCCTTGGCCTTCTCTTCGATTAGCCTTGTCTTCTTTGCAGTATCCTTGCATGACTTTAGTCGCCTGTTATACAGACAATCGTGATCTCTGTACCACTCTGCTTATTTCCTAATTCTTGCTCTTCAGTGAATGTGTACGCAGTGAGGTGTTTTTCGTCTCTTCGGGGTGGACTTCTTAGGGGTGGACTTCTTGTTTGGGGTGGACTTCTTTGTTCTTTTTTTCCCGTCTTCCCTGGGGTGCCAGACGGAGAACCTTGCGAGTGGAGAAAAATAGGTTCATTTTCCTCCCCAACCAGTTCGACAGGCGAGGCCTGATGCTCAGTAGTTTGAGCTTGGACCTGGTCTAGTTTTGAACATGTTCAAAATTTTTGCTAACTCGCTGTAACTCGTGCTGAACTCAGCTAGACTCGTTATATACTCGCGGTACTCGCAATAACTCGAAAGAAGCTCGAGATAAACTCGTAATAACTCGTAATAACTCGCCATATTTGAGTATACGCGAGTGCATTCCGAGTTTACTAGAGCGAGATACGAGCACTGCGATCGTATTACGAGTGAAGGAGAGGTGCCCGCGAGATTAGCGCGAGTTCAGATCGAGCACCCCGAGTTACAGCGAGTTTCGTATGAGTTTAGTCAGATTGCGTTGCAAGTGCACATTGACATGTCAGCTGAATAATAAATATCCTATGTTCTACATTTTCCATATATATTCTAAAATGAGAGCACATTTTAATCGACCCACGCATGTACACGTACTTTTAAAACGGCCATTGTCACTGTATTATTACAACTAGCAAAAATAGGAGAGGAATATGCCCGACCCAAGAGATCCAAGAGTTGTGGCCATTCAGGTAGTTAAACACCGAAAGAATAATGTCATTCAAACAAGGGTAGAAGTAGAAGAAGTGCAGGAAGAGAGAATGGAGACGGAAGAGGAGATCAATGACGAGCAGAGACAGGTAAAAGAACAAGACACCAAACTAGACCAGGTCCAAACTCAAACTACTGAGCATCAGGCCTCGCCTGTCGAACTGGTTGGGGAGGAAAATGAACCCATTTTTCTCCACTCGCAAGGTTCTCCGTCTGGCACCCCAGGGAAGACGAAAAAAAAAAAGAACAAAGAAGTCCACCCCGAAGAGACGAAAAAACACCTCACTGCATACACATTCACTGAAGAGCAAGAAGTAGAATAAGCAGAGTGGTACAGAGATCACGATTGTCTGTATAACAGGCGACTAAAGTCATACAAGGATACTGCAAAGAAGACAAGGCTAATCGAAGAGAAGGCCAAGGAGTACGATCCGGTGTGCTCCGGTAAGTGATCTATTTTTTTTTGGGGGGGGGGGGGGGGGCGCCCTCTGGCGGCAAAACGGAGTTTCGCTAAATATATTTTGTTGAATTCATTACCATGATTACTGCTATGATTATGATTGCCATAATTATCGAAAATCCTGTAAACAACTGACAACATGACATGCATGATATTTAGTCCTGAAAATTTTGACCCCCACATTTCGTTTATCCCGTTAGCTAGCTATATACTTCACTGTATGAGAAACAAGAATTTGATAAAGTTGTTTGTTTCTTTCCATTAATTTATGTGATCTAAATTCCCAGTGTTCGATTTTTTTTCTCAGTTGAACAGCTGAACAATTTCCTCAAGTCTATGAGGACACAGTACAGCCGTCTGACGAACCCAAAGTCTGAAAGGGGACCAGAGACACACCTTACAGTGAGAGAAATCAGTGGATTCTCAATACATTCCGCGTCCTGGAGGGACATATTGTGAGGGTGAAAGGGAGAACATTGGGAAGGGTAAATATGCATTTGATTTTATCAAGACCTGTAATAAGCTACATTTAAACAAAATATAGAAATCGCCATCGTGTGTCTTTCTTGTAAAAGATGTTGATCGAGTGATTTATTTATTTTTTGCAGACCTCTAAAGGACAAGTAGCATCCCAACCAAGAGAAGACGAATTAAATACTCTTCCCCCGACCAGGATACTGAGACTGATGGGCATGATGACAGCAGTGAGAATGACCAGACCACCCAAGAAGCTGATGACCCCCAGTAGAGCATGAAGCTGGTTCCTCTTACACCAACTTATCAATTGTTGGCAAGGGCAAGGGCAAAATGAAAGGGAGGTGTACAACCCCCAAGGTGGCCTCTGAAGAAGCCAAGGACATGAACTGCTGGAAAAGGTGAATGTGAATTGTTGTAAAGAAAAGACAGTACGGATCGAGTAATACATGTATTTTATGAACATTTATTTTTTAATACAAGTACATGCACGAATAACAAAAATGACTAATCCACCATATTGTTAGAGGGTAAAACTCCGTTCGTGTGTTTATCATGATAACGCCATGATATAAAACCGGTGAAAAGGATACTCAACACGTACATTAAGGTCACTGCAACACTGTGGTTGATCGATTTTTAGAAATATTCTTAAAATGAGCGGCATGGCCTGTCTAATTATGTTCAGATTGATTAAAACAACCAAGAATATGAAAATAACGAACGACACACATTCACTACCAAGATGTTCATAATCTTTTTTTATTATTATCTGCTACAATAATAATTCCAGAACAGTGGGGTGAAGTTTTAGGTTTTCACCTTTTGAAGCACTAAATGATTTCTGTGAAGCATAATTTTTTCAAAGGTTAGCTTTTACATCCCAACATATATTCTGAAAACATGTAAGGACATGATGCCCAGATTTTTTTAATAAAAATTGTAATTATCATCTGCTAGAATAATAATACCAATACAGTTGTCCATGAGGTGAAGTTTTAGGTTTTCACTCTGGAAGGACAGAATGCTTACTATGAAGTATAATCATGTTTAAAGGACAAGTTCACCTTCATAAACATAAGGATTAAGAAAATGCAACAATATTAGTAGAACACATCAGTGAAAGTTTGAGGAAAATTGGACAATCGATGCAAAAGTTGTGAATTTTTTAACTTTTTGTGTTGGAACCGCTGGATGAGGAGACTACTACAGCTTGTGAGTCATATGCGTACAACAGTATAAAGAAAATGTAAAAGAAAATTCAACATATTTTCACTTTTTCGCATAATAAAAGAGCACTTGACTTGCCTCTTTCTAAAGGCAGGGGGAATATTATTACCCATAACATTTGTCGGTAACGAGTCAGGGGAATGTGTACTTTTTTCAAAAGATGAAATTTTGTGAAATTCTCTTTATATTTTCCTTATATTGTTGTACGCATGTGACATCTAAGTTATTCATACACTGCAGTAGTCTTCTCATCCAGCGGGTACTGCACAAAAACTTCAAAAATTCATAACTTTTGAACGGATTGTCTGATTTTCCTCAAACTTTCAATGATGTGTTCTACTAATATTGCTATTATACATTCTCTCAATCCTTATGTTTATGAAGGTGAACTTGTCCTTTAATCTTAACTTTTACATCCAAACATATATTCTGAAAGCACTTTGACATGCAACTCATTTTTTTTAACTGAACATAATGTTAAATACATGTATTACCTCTAACATCAAAACAAGAGATTAAACACGTAAATTGCAATTTGGACATTTCATCTCGACCATACAGAAACCTTATTTGTTTGAGTTAACTCCGTCAAAGTAAAATTATATGCATGCTTTCACGATAGGTATTTCTTTAAATTTACATTTTCGTCAACCAGTTGTATCCGAGTAATTGAAAATATTTAATCTCAATGTTATAAAGGAGTTACTTACCTTTAACATGTGAATTTCAAACTGTTCTCAATTTCGCTGATATTGTAGATTTGTATATATTCACCTATATACATAATTATGTTTGAATTAATATGGTAGATATTAAGGAATAAAGGTTCGCAAGCACATTTTAACACTCGATATTAAAACAAGCTTTGAACACCAAGTGTTGCAGTGAACAAAATTTTTGATCAGGCATTGTCCCATACACTAACATGAATTAAAATAACGCACAAAATTATTACTAAAATTATTAACTTCTTGGGGTTTTTCTGGGATACATTAATTGGTGGTTAAACATTATGATAATGAACATTGTTCTGTATTAAAGAAAAGGAACAGTAAAGTGTTACGTCATTACTGTCATTGATCTCAAGATCTCAAAATATGTTTTATTACGTGTGCAGAACATTTTGGTTAACTGTGATTTTTTTTCCAGTACTCTCGAGATAATTTCGTGATACCGTATAATTCCTGGTTAACTTCTCAATAACTTACTTGTTTTGTGTAACATGGTGAAATATAAACGATGTACCCTTATGAGTATTGAAGTGACTGGTATCCTTTTATGTTGTAGCTCCTCCAGCGAGATGACGAGGTCAGAGATCTACGAAGGTCTTCTTTCGCCTTGTCATCTCCTCCCAGCTAACTTCACCAGCTAACTCCGCCATCAGCGTCTCATTATAGTGTCCGTACTTTGGCCTCCTCAACAACCAGGATCTTGTCCAAAACCTCCTTTGAAGCATTTTGGTCCTCTCTTGAGCATCTCTTTTTCTGCGGCGCCTCCTGGACAACAGGGTCGCACCAATCGTGCAGAAGATCAGGGTCTCTTCTTCTTCAAGCAGAGCGAAAATGCTTCTGGCATCCATCTTTGAGCGCCAAAAATGTGCATTAACCGCCCGTCGATCGTATAAAACTCTTATTACTCGTAATAAAATTTTGACAACTCGTTTAAAGCTCGCTTTAAGTCGTATAAAGGTCACTGGAACTCATACTAAACTCGGTATGTCTCGTTTCGAGCTCGCTTCACTCGTACAGCGAGCGTAGTTAACTCGGCGTTGAGTCTTACATCACTCATGCAAATTCCAGAAAAAAAAAGATACATTTCGCGCGAGTTTGTGCGAGTTAACGCGAGTTGGAGCTCGCACAGTTCGCGCACGACTCGCGACTCCAACTCGCCAAAGTGTAAACGTTGCTTCAGAATCTCAATGATTCAGCACAAGAACTGATCACGAGTCGTTCGTAAATCGTTTGTAACTTTACGAACAGCTTTATGACCCCCCCCCCCCCCGGTTTAATGGCGCGCACCTATTAACTCGCATTCTTAGATCAGTTTCAGTTTCAGTTTGTTGTATCTCGCCTCTTGTACCAAATAATGAAAGCACTGCAACAAATCAACAATCTTCACATCAAAATATTAGCAAGAGCACTTCAAAGAAATGTACCTGTATCATTAACCATCATTAATCATTAACCATCATTGTGGGGGCGCTGTGGCATAGTGGCTAAGACTCCCCACTCCCAAATGAAGGACCCAAGTCCGATTCCCGCCCAGTGCTCACGTCCTTGGACAAGATTTTTTTTTTTACCAACAATGTCCCTCGCGGCCCAGGTGTATGGGTACCTGGAAACGCTAGGGTTATAATAATGGCGGTCCTAGGGCCCTCTGGTAAAGCAGTGGCAACACTGAAGAGGCTACCCTGGATAAAGAAGACCACTTTACTATCATTATCAGTTTAATCATTATTGTTATTATCATGATCATTATTACTATCAAATGTATACTATACGAGCGAACATCTCGATGTATTTCAAGGTGTGCAGTTGGAGGAGACATGTGTACATAAAATCAAATTGCTAGACTGTCTCTGAACAATTAATACCTTTATAATTGTCCCTTATTTTAAAACTGAAGGAACATAATGCATACACATAAATAAACAGCTTGAACTTCAAGTGTTTTCAATATCACTAATTCAGTATCTAAAGCCCGCCGCACACTACACGATTTTGCCCCGATTCACCGGTCTTAAGACCTTAAGACTAGAAGTGTGACGTCACAGTCTTGCCATTTTCTAGTCGTCCGACTGGGTCTTAGCGCCAGTCGTAGAGATTTGACATGTTGAATTTTAGACAGGGCAGAGCCAGGTAAAAACTGCCTTTTTTTCCAGTCAAGGTTTTCTCACTTGATTCTGGTACTTTAGACCATACTTAACAAAATAAGCTTCTGCGCCATCTTGAAATCTGTCCCGAATCCAAGATGGCCGCCCAAAATCCAAAATGGCCGCCAGAGGACCTAAAAAGTGCCTTCTGTGATTAAGATTTGTCTCGGGATGGGTTTTTTTTACTCTATTTGATGATAAATGGTAAGAGAAATAAGATTCAGTGGATTAAAATTAGAATCAGTTTCTTTTTTATTGCGAAAATCCAACATGGCCGCCAGACGCAGCTCCCGAAATTAATAAATGTCATAATAACCGGAGGGCCAAACCCTAAAAACTCGCTTACGTAACGAGTGAGTTCCACTCTCTCTACAAACTAAGTAGACCATGCTTATTTTCAAATTTCTATTGTAACAAACAACATACCACTGGTCTACCTCAAAAAAATTTGTTGCGAAAGCCTCCAAATCCAAAATGGCGTCCAAGATGGCCGCCATATTTACTGAATTTGCTATTTGAAAGATAGAATTTGATAGAAACATCAGATTTCAGCCAATGTGATGTCATATGAAAGAGAATAAAATTTCCTACAAGTTGATACCATTTTTGTGGGAGATTGTGATAAATGGATTGAGATATAAAGAAAAAACACTCATTTTTTGATATTTTTCTGAAAAAAGGAAAATCATGAAAATGCTTGATTCAGCATAAATCAGAAAAAGACTGAAGGATTATGTTGAAACGTTTTTAAGAATTTCGCTTAACATATAATTAATATTTGGTGAAAATTAGGGGTTAGTACCACTTGTGGTTCAGGAGTTATAATGTCTCAAACTTGAAAACTCACTATGTAAAAATTTCCACTTTAGCTGTGACAAGACCTTGTTGGTCGTAAAGAGAGTCTGCACACGCCAAGACTACTACACGCACCACTGGCACTGACGCTTGCAGCAGTGCCAGTGGTGCGTGTAGTAGTCTTAGTGCGCGCAGACTTTTTTTTGACAAACAAGAGTTTGTGCCTGCAAACTAACTTTTCATACCAAGTGGTAGCTCAGGTGACGCTGATCGTTATTATTTCAAAGTAGATTGTTCTGATATGTTTTTATGCCTCCACCAACGAAGTGGCCGGAGGCATTATGTTTTCGGGTCGTCCGTCCGTCCGTCCGTACGTACGTCCGGACGTCTGTCCCGTTTTGTTTCTGTCGATGTCCCAAGAACCGTGTGGTGGTTTTACATCAAACTTGGTATGAGGGTATATCCTGGGGGATAATACTTTGTTTGGATTTTAGGGTCATGGGGTCAAAGGTCAAAGGTCAAAGGTCACAGGTTATTTTGTGAAAAAAGGTTGAAATTTCATGTTTTTCTCCATATCTCGCAAATGGTTAAAGGTATCTTCATGGAACTTAGTATATATATGCTTGTACCGATGGCAGTGATTATCTAGGAAAGTTGGGGGTCATGGGTCAAAGGTCAGGGGGTCAAAGGTCAAGGTCAACTCCTCAAAATATCACTACTTATATTTATGCAATGCCTGAAGGTTTTTTTTTAAAACTTGATGTATGCATATATTACCAAATATATATTCTGTGGGAAGTTTTTGCCAAAAGGTCAAAAGTCAAAAGGTCAAAGGTCAAGTGAAAGTGCTTAATTGCACTTTTTCCTCCATATCTCGAAAGTAACTCAAGGTATCATCATGAAACTTACATATTTATGCATGTTCTACCTGACAGTGATTATCTTTGGAACTGTGAGGTCAAAGGTCAAAGGCCAGGTTTAGATAATGCTATTTTACCATTTGATACTGAAATTATACTTTTTCTCAATACCTTGAAAATTACTTAATGCATAAACTTATAAAAGGGTCAACAGTCAAGTAAAAATCATCAGTTCCCCAAATACCTGCACTCTGACGTTTTAATCATTCATTAAATTGAACCTAGTTCTAGGAAAGTGAACATTCAGCACATTTGTGGCAAACCTGTCATTTTAGTATTTTGCCAGTTGTGTGAAACTGTCATCACACATTGTCAAGACATTGATTTGTGGCAAACCTGTCATTTTAATATTTTGCCAATTGTGTGAAACTGTCATCACACATTGTCAAGACATTGTACTATAGACCTATTAGGAGAACCATGCATTATGGCGGAGGCATACCAGTCGCCGTAGCGACATTTCTAGTTTTTTATACTAAGCTGTCAACAGTTATCAATGTTATGGTTTCTTGAAAAGAAATGGTGATATCTCCGTATGTTTTAGGCTTCATTATATTTTTTTACATGGTAGAATGTTTTGTGATACAACTAACCTGCACATATAAATCGAATGTGATATCTCTTCCAATGGTAAACGATACCTTTAGTGTGTTGCGTCAGAGTCAAATCTTGATTAATAATTTGATATATTTTTAGAATTTCTTGTATTGCTGTCTATCATATATATTGTCCTTGTTTAAACCATACTGAGGGTTTATTTACTTTTTTTTTTTGGGGGGGGGGGGGGTTGGAGCTCATTTTAGTGTTTGGGTAAGGCCCGATCTTTGATTTAAAAAAGAAATGCTTCTGTATCAAAGATATGCTTTTGTACTTGTATGTTACTCTGTTGTTGTAGAAACGTGAATGATGATGGCATATGTGTAATAATATCTGATCCGTACATGTCCTTGAAAGCCCTTCTGATCCGAGAACCCCCCCCCCCCCCCCGAAAAATCCGACATGGCGGCAATTTCTCAAAGTTGCTTTTAAATGTGTTGTGCGAAATTACTTTTCAGTATATTGTTCAAATAACACTGTCCAAAATGATTATTCATGCTGTATATTCACATTTCTGAGGGGCCCACATTCTACAAGACATGTCTTTTTAGTGGGTCCCTCCATTTTTCGAATTATCCACAATGTTTACTTACTTCAAATCACTCGAGTTTTATGATAATCTGTAATGATTGTAAGGTGCTACATTTATTGTATTCTTTTCATCCTACATAGTTTTGAGCACCTGATTTTCTGTTACCAAAAAAGAAGAAGTGATGTTTATATGTTCTTGTCGAAAAATGAAATAAAACATTGAATTGAATTGAATTGAATTGAATTTACAAATAAGCTGCTGAAAGTGTATTCACAGTGAATAGATTTTTCTTACATCGTTTTAGGCTGATTTCATGTGGGTTATAGCATCAAAATTGAATTGAACTAATGCCATTGGTAGATGCTTTCACATTTTAGATATCAGGATCACTCGAGAGTGGAAATGTTCATTTTCATTCCTTTTAGAATGATCTCAGGGATCATTCAAAGAGTGACGAGTGATCCCTAAGGTCACTCTAAAATGAGTGAAAATGAAAATTTTCACTCAAAATTCACTCCAATTTTACTTTATACTTACTGATTTCCGTTATTAACTCCTTCAAAAATGAAACTTCCACTCGATTTTTTTTTTCGGAGTAGAATATCACTGGTCATAAAAACCCATGACGGTTTGAAATAGCACTACAATGTTCAAAATATATAAAAACTATAAATAGATAGCACAACAGACAAAATTGTACCAAAATTGAAATAATACATTTAATTTGGCGCAATAAACTATGTCAGCTTTGATGGCCTGCAATCTTGAAGTTTTTGAGTGATTGATCCAAATGTTGTTTTAAACTTTCTACAGCATGGTTGTTTCAAGCTTCTACCTCTATTTGAAAGACATTTTTTGCTTCATCTCATCTGCTCCAGAACAATCTACTTTGAAATGATAGCGATCGGCGTCACCTGTTTGCAGTTTGCAGGCACAAACTCTTGTTTGTCAAAAAAGTCTGCACGCACCAAGACTACTACACGCACTGCTACAAGCGTCAGTGCAAGTGGTGCGTGTTGTAGTCTTGGCGCGTGCAGACTCTCTTTACGACCAACAAGGTCTTGTCACAGCTAAAGTGGAAATTTTTACATAGTGAGTTTTCAAGTTTGAGACATTATAACTCCTGAACCGCATATGGTACTGACCCCTAATTTTCTCCAAATATTGATTATACGTTAAGCAAAATTCTTAAAAACGTTTCAAGATAATCCTTCAGTCTTTTTCTGATTCATGCTGAATCAAGCATTTTCATGATTTTCCTTTTTTCAGAAAAATATCAAAAAACGAGTATTTTTCCTTAAAATCTCAATCCATTTATCACAATCTCCCACAAAAATGGTATCAACTTGTAGGAAATTTTAATCTCTTTCATATGACATCACATTTGTTGAAATCTGATGTTTCTATCAAATTCTATCTTTCAAATAGCAAATTCAGTAAATATAGCGGCCATCTTGGACGCCATTTTTGGATTTGGAGGCTTTCGCAACAAATTTTTTGAGGTAGACCAGTGGTATGTTGTTTGTTACAATAGAAATTTGAAAATAAGCATGGTCTACTTAGTTTGTAGAGAGAGTGGAACTCACTTGTTAAGTAAGCGAGTTTTTAGGGTTTGGCCCTCCGGTTATTATGACATTTATTAATTTCGGGAGCTGCGTCTGGCGGCCATGTTGGATTTTCGCAATAAAAAAAGAAACTGATTCTAATTTTAATCCACTGAATCTTATTTCTCTTACCATTTATCATCAAATAGAGTAAAAAAAAAACCCCATCCCCAGACAAATCTTAACCACAGAAGGCACTTTTTAGGTCCTCTGGCGGCCATCTTGGATTCGGGACAGATTTCAAGATGGCGCAGAAGCTTATTTTGTTAAGTATGGTCTAAAGTACCAGAATCAAGTGAGAAAACCTTGACTGGAAAAAAAGGCAGTTTTTGCCTGGCTCTGCCCTGTCTATTTCTACGACCAGTCGTGAGCTTTCAGCCATTCACAATGCAGTAAAATGCAAGCGCACGCAGTGGGCACTGCGCGCGCTTTACAGTCGGGTCGTATAGTGTGCGGTGTCCGGTCGTACGACTGGTCTTAAGAACCAGCTTGGCTTAAGACTTTAAGACCAGTCTGATCGTGTAGTGTGCGGTGGCCTTAATTCATCCAACCTGCGCAAATGAACAGGACTCCCAGTAGAACGACGTCATAAACGAAGGCAGATGACGTCATGGCCACTCCAGCGATGAAACCTCCCGCCATCGATACTGCATTGGCGTTCACGCGGAGTATCAAAAGCCGTATGAAGATGCCTGTCATGGAAGTAGCACTTAAACATCGTCGAAGTCACGGACTGCTTAGTCAAGACGACAAAACGTTGTGCTGTCAATCAAGATTATCTCATCTTTATCCTTTTGAGTACAGTTTAATATCTGTAATTCAAGTTTGTAAGTTTTAAGAAAGTTGGATTTGGGGATTTTTTTTTTTTTGACAGGTGAAAAAAATGAGATAGAATCGGAAATGAATGAATAAATGAATGAAAGGACAATAATCAAACACATGATTACAAAGAGAAAAACAAAGCAAAAACCTTGATAGTGATGAATCAACAGGCGGTTTTAAGCACAGTTGAGTGTTTTATCGAAGAGAGAAGGTTTCGGCGTGCCTGACCATAACTCTTGTACGAGCTTGTTTTTTGAAATGGTTTTGTAAACACAGCATGGTGTATTACAAAGATGTTCGTGTTGAAACAAAGTTCGTCTCAATGAATCAGTGCCGTAATGCATAAATTATGTACAAACATGAAGATCAGCATTGTTTGTGAAATCACTGCTCCATTTAATGATTATGACTACAACCATTAAATTGCCTTTCTTACTCAAGCAGTATTCGATAGACCACGGAAGTGACGTTATGGCACCCATGACGGCATACGAAGAATCAAACTGCTTCACGAGAGACGGGATCATAACACCGAGTGACTTCAGCGTTCCTGCCCCGAGGAATAAGTAAGAAAATACCACCACCAGCACAACATGGCGCCACGGATCACATGGCCTGTGGGTGTCGTCAGCCATTGGTAGAATCCGTGTCACTGGTAAACCTGCTTCTTCCAATCTTCAAATCTACTCAAAGAGGTGTACTGAAAACATGAAAAGTGACATCACACCAAAATAAAAATTCTTAAAAACACCGTTGCTGATCTTAGTTTGGTGTCCAACTCTCGATCTCTGTGTAACACATATTACACTGATATGATACATATACCTAGTTATACCTTTTTAAATCTCAAAGGTATTATAACCTCATGCGGGTAAAGTGGCAATTTAACGCTTACAATATCTAAAGAGATGTATTCAAAACATGTAATGTGAAACATCAAAATAAAGAATTCTTGAGAGACCGCTGCAATTTATAGTTTGGTATCAAATTCGCAATCTTTGTGTAATACCTCTTACAGTGATATGATAAACATCAAGAATTTTCCTCAAAACTACATGTAAGCAATATTTCTAGAAGGCATGTGACTACATATTGCACATGTCCAGAGCCAACATAAAAAGACAAACAAACCTTTCGGGACTGGAAAAAATTCCAAGCCTTGGTAGCGGTTGTTACTATGGACACCAATCTCTTTTTTTTTTCTTTTCTTTTTTAGGGGGTGGGGGTGAGGAATTGTTCTAACCTTAACGTTATCTGCTCCTGTCACTCAGAGCTCCTAAAACACATCGGAAATATTATGTATTGTGATTCGATTGTTTTCATGTGTAGGACATTACAAAGTATACATAATGGATGGAGACTGTAACTATGACACCGGACACATTCAAGACATTCATAGCGGAAGTAGGTAGTCATTGCGAGCAGTTATTCCCACTAGACGCGTTTTCATCTTCCTATACAATAAAGTTTATGACAACCCATGGAGGTGCCAAACCTTGGATCCAGCTCAAGTTCCTCCCACCTTTTTGAACCCAACAGAAATGTCCCATTTGGCATTTAAGGCTGCATTCCAGAATGAACCTATAGTAATAAGCCATTTTGTTTTTAGCCCATGTGCACATTTCGGAAATTGACCTTCTCTCTCTCTCTCTCTCTCTCAATTGGTTAGGCACTTCATTTGATAATGCATAAGGTTGCCGGAGGTAATATGGAATTTATGTTCAAACAAAGAATTAATTTGCATAGACAAAGTGACAAGAAAAAAGTCTAAATCCACAATTGGGGAAGCATCCACTCTATATGCCTTGTATAATCTGTAACGAACTATTTTTATCATAGGTTTTCCCGGTCAATTTCATACTTTTGTCATTCAAGTTCCTATTGCGAGCATTCAATTTAACGCGTTTCACTCTCGCAGCACTGAATCAATAATCAAATTCACTATCGGAGCATTCAAATTTAAGAAAGGAGCAGCAATAAGCAATCAAATTCATGGTACAAAATAAATAATATTCATCATAAATCCTAATATATTCAAAGCTAAATGAAAAAGACACACATACTCGGCCAAAACTAACTAAATTCCACTGACTTCGTTTAAACTGAATTTGGAATACGATTGCCTACATTGACGGATTTGAATGACCGACGAGATTCCGTCGCCAGCTTGAGATGAATTTAAATGCTCATTGCTGAAATGCGTGCTTCTCTCTTAAATTTGAATGCTCCGATAATGAATTTGAATGTTTCGATACTAATAGTGAATTCTAATGACCGGATTTTAAAAATTTGATAGCTGATTCAGTGCTGCGAGCGGCATGGCATAACTTCATACCCTCCATATCTCGTTGGAGTTTTTATTGATGGATCCAACTTCATTGTATTATGTTGTGCATTTTCGCGTTGTTTGAAGTCATTATTGTAATACGTACTCTCTTACGGGTTTTCTTTCGGGTTCCCCATGAATGCATGTGGTGAATAACAATATTTCGGCATTTTTCATACGATCTCTACGACTATAGTGGACTAAAGAAAATTCGCAGTCGTCTACCAACCTCTTAGTGAAAAATGTACGCTTGTGCAGTAGTGCGTGTTGGAAACAGATATTATAAACGGAATGGTAAACAAACTGTTTTGAGGATGAGTGACGCTATATGGATTGATCCCAATTCATTTGACTCTCGTCATTGTACTAAGATTTCTCACTGAGATTCTTCAAGTATTGGTACGTTTTGTACCTGCTGGTATAGATTCTGGGGGACAGCATACAGTCATTAGTCAATATCTCTTTTTTACCATCATTATCGTCGTTCCATTTGCCATTTTTAATTATTGCAAACGATGGACAGGATCGCAATATACATACAGACCCGAAGATTGGAGTGTGTGTGTGTGTGTGTATGTGTGTAGGGGCGGGGGACGGAATGGAGGAGGGAAGGGAAAGATATGTCCCTACTCGCTTTGTACTACGTTTGTTTAAAGCTAGAGTGTGACTTTAAGAAATTAAATAGCATGCACGCAAAATATATCTTTTTCAACTAATGGATATCCAAGAGGCCCAAAAAGCTCTGGAGCGAGAGTTCAATTCACGCTGGATAATGTAAGGAATCATACACTATAATGACCTATATAACAAATTAAATTTATTAAAGTTTATTTCTCATATTTCACAACAAAACTAAATACAAAAACATCATCTAAATCATAAGATCATAATTCAAAACATAGAAACGTGATAGCTAGACTATAGAAATAAATACAGTAAAATCATACCAGAGCAAATGGACAACACAAGGCCACCTGGGATGACGGAAATATGGATTAGGTCCTATTCGAATTCCTGAGTGTAAATGACGGGACCAATTAAAAGCATGCTTGCAAGTATAAACTAGTCGGTTCCTAAGGTAAAGCGTGTTTTGTAGGAAATGACACATAATAGAAAATCAATAGAAAACAAAAATAACCATAAGAATAAAGAAACTTAATTTTTTTGCTGATATTGAAGTGAAGACCAACTAACGACAGAAAAAAATAATCAGAGTCCCATGTTCATTGCATTTTGGAAATTACCTCTTTAAACTCATAAATTTTAGAAATGGAACGAATGCGAGGATATGCTAACATGTTCTTTATCATTTTATTTCATTCATTTTCATCCTTTCATAAAAAGCAGATCATTTTTCACTCTCAAATTGTAATTATACAGTACAAGCCAACCCTGTAAGACCATAAAACCTTTCATAAACTGATCGCCCTCTCACTGTTCATGTAGATTGAATCGTCTCTAATATTCCGTGCATGGCAGGCCTATAGCAACTGTAGATTAAAAAAAAAAAATCTGTGCTGTCAGAAATATCGTTCTTTATCATATCATGAATCATTACTCATCGTTAATCTTGCATGTCGTACTGAAACTTTCTTGTTACAGTCTGACCTCAACCACGTAGTATGCCCAGATAGTATCACCAATTTCCGATTAAAACAATGTTTAAAGATTAGGATAAAGACGTTGATAACAATTGCTACTAGTAAAACCCAAGCTCTAATATAGCCCCTTTAGTCCAAGCACTGATCTTCCAGAGCTTCCTTCCAAAAGTATTACCCGGCATTGCCATGTATCCATAGATGCATACCTGGATCAAGGGAGATCATTGTAAGCAAAATGTCTGTTCAATCATGGAGCTATATACTAGCTGTATAGTTCAATATTATGAACCAGTCATGCAGGATATACCGGCAAACCTCCCAGTTCTTGCTTGCTAGCCCATAGCCTTTTCCATATTCCATACCACAGCGCTCTACCCTAAAGTTGTGTAGCATTTACGATGAAAACATATTACTTTTAGCGCAAAGAGTGAATGAACGGAAATCAGAACTCACCTGCCTTTTCTAACAGGCAACAGACGTAATTGGGTACCTCGTTGCGCGAAGTCCACGCAGGAACAAGTCCCATTTGGTGACTTGGATAATTATTATCCGACTCCTATAACCAGTCCCAATCACAAATAGCGTGCTATTGTATCGCACTCCTGCATGTGGAAGGCTTTATCGGAATGTGGTAAGCAGTCAAGAGAGCAGTGCTGTGCGCAAGTGCACCCGCCTTGATCTCCTCAATGCGTGATAGTCCAGGCTAGAAGGCACCCAACCTTGATTTTTGATATATACAATGTTTTTTGACGGTTTCTTGCTTGTCAATTTGAGGGTGCTGATTCCGAATCCGATTGATGCCACTCGCGCAACCTTGAGCATTTTCGGCAAAATGCAAAAATCCAAAATGGCCGCCAGATATGCTAATTCGGCCGTGATAAACACAAAAAGGTGCATTATATGACCAATTATTCCACCAAACTTTGTACATTTCTGTTCCTAGAGTTACTCCATCTGCATTTGCAACAGAATTTTCATTTCATATAGGTTCATTTAGTATTTAAATCTCATTTTTTACTCAAAATGGCCGCCATTCCTATGCTTATGTACTAATGAATGGCAAAATAATGTATGGAAATATAGAGCAAATTTACTGTATTTGCCGTCCCGTACCTACACTATCATAAAGTGTTGCATGTGCAATACAAATATGTTGGGTGTCACTTACAATAAAGAGGGCCTACATGTATATTTGAGCATTTAATATTCATAACCCTTACGGGGTAACACAATTTCTTATATATTTCATTTTGTCTCAACAACGAATATAAGTTCACTAAACGGCTCGCAAGAAATCAATACCATCATAAATAATTATTCTACATGCAGGTTGAATATAAAAATGTAATACTAACACAATATATTCAGAAGCCTAGATGCATAGTATTCATCAAATAATGTTGAAAATGGAGGGGAAGCTAGAAAGCAGAGCTTCTAATATGCATTCCCCTAAAACCTTATTAACAAAGTACAGAAAAATCCTGTGCAGTAAGTGCAGAGATACATGGTTGCAGACAAAAACACATCGGACATTAATGACACAGCTAAAAACACTTTACATTGTAGATTTTTTTTTCCCAGCAAGGAGTTGGGGGGGGGGGGAGGAGTCCTGAGGTGAGTTTGAATGGATCATAACCTCCATCACTTTGATATGATATAATTTAGAAGTACCGCCTTGATGTAATCGAGCAAACTTGATTTTCTTCTTGAATTAAAACAACAACAAAAACTGGTGAAGGCATAAACGAAACTGTCCAAACGCAATACCGTACAAACTATTCATTAAACATCAATCAAGGAGCAATGTGAGATATATACCTCTTTCAGTTCTCTCACAGTTCCCAGGTGTTGATAATATACACTTTGACATCATGATTTCATTCAGTCTTGTCTTAAAACTAAAACTGTCATTTTTATTGTCTTTAAAGAACCCTTTAATTGGATGTTTGGCAGCAGGCGACATCAGCCCCAAATTTGCAGAATTCTCAGGCTAAAGATGCAGATTAGTCCTGCAATGGCTTTAATTGCAACCACATCTTATGATGTTCAGCACTTCCTCAGGGGTCAGAGGGCGATTATTTGCCACAGAAACAGAATGAAGACATGAAGACTTGCTTGATCATCGCCCGTTGAAGCCCTGTATGGCTTTGTTGCCAGGCCAGAGACAGTGTTGTAGGTAACTTAGGTGGTATCAGAGATGACATCAGACCAGCATCTGCACCAACCTGTTTTGGGGTCAAAGCTTTCAAGTTACGGGAGGGAAATCTAGGCTTGTGGGATTTCAGACGCATTGATGGCAGGTTGTTCAAGGGGGCATTTCATGAAGCGTTTTGTCAGATCTTTTCTTATTGACAAACTGTTACAAGCTACTAAAATCCTTGCATCTGATTGGCTGAGAGCAAATTTGTCAGACAAAACGCTTGATGAAATGCCCCCCCCCCCCCCCCCGTGCTATTGCGTTTGGAAGGTCAGGCTATGCGTTGATGGCACTGGTGACAATTGCCATCCTTTCCTTCCAGCGTGAGGGAGAGTGATCGAGTGCCAGTGAAGGAAGGTGGACTCCTTAGCCTATGCTTGGAAGGCTTGCCACAGAGGGCTACCTTGAACATAGCGTTGGCAAGATGGTTACTAAGATGGAAGGCATGGGTCTGATGATAATCTTATAAATATCTTATATTGGGGCAAAGTCTCCAGAAGGTGAAGTACTCCTCTATTGTCTTGAGATGGGTCAGTACTCGGCTCATGTCATCCAAGGACTTTCTATGAGACGTTAAAGGGACTGTACAGTACTGGTTGAGGTAGGTGTTCATGTTTTGAGCATTGCTAAGTGAGATAATGAAAAGCCTCTTATGAAATATGAAAGAGCATGTAAAATTTTAAGAAGGATTCAACGTTTATTTGATGAAAATTGGTTTTCAAATGGCTGAGATATCCCAAAAAGTGCTAATAATAAAAGGCGACATGCCCCAACTTTATTAGTATCTCTTTGTTTCACTTTGTTTTTGGATATCTCAGCCATTTCAAAACCGATTTTCATCGAATAAACTTTTGATACCCCTTAGAACTGCATGCTCTTTGACATCTCATAGAGGGGTTTCTGAATATCTCACAAAACGTTAAAAGCTAAATCTTCACCTCGACCAGAACTGTACACACCCTTTAAGGCAAGATCATGTGCAAACTTCCTACGTGAAGTGAATGTTATGTCACCGTGTATATGTTAAAAAGAGCTCTAGTGGAGTTACTTTACAGCCACCTTAAGGAGGCCATCATTCAGAGTCCTAACACAGCTAGTCTGGTTACCTAGAGCAATCCTGAATCTGCAAGTGCTGTAGATTAAAGACAAGCAGTGTGAAGGGGTGCACGTCACGAGATCGACACCCACGAGTCATACAGCCCACGAGTCATACAGCTCACGAGTAATATAGCCCATGAGTTATACAGCTCACGAGTCATACAGCCCATGAGTTCGACACTAAGCTAACAAGGCCCACGAGACCGACACATTAAGCCCCGTGTTGAGTCTGTCGAGCTCGTGGGCTGTTTTTGCCTATTGTCGAACTCATGGGCTTTATTTGCCTAGTGTCGAACTCATGGGCTGTATGACTCATGGACCTGTTTACAATGTCGAACTCGTGGGTTGTATGACTCGAGGGTGTCGGTCTTGTGGGATGACCCCGTGTGAAGTTGTTATAACACTGCTTTTAGAATGAGGCAGCACTGTACAGATCTCAGAGTCTCCCTTGACATCATATACGCAAACACATTCACTCCGAAAAAAACTGATGGTAAAATTTATCTACCATATATAATTCATCTGGGTTAACATGAAAAACTTTTGGGCATTGTTTTCATTTTAGAGATTTGACGACAGGAAGTGAGGTGGTCCCTTTTTTTCCAATTTCCCCTGCCTCATGTTCTTTCTCCGATGAGGAGACTGAAAAGTTTGTATGATATCGCTTTTAGATAATGTAGAACAGGACAGTTAATTGGTAATTTCATTTGTGTCATCATCTAGGATTCAGCCTTTTAATTCAGTAAATCAAACATCTCAAGGCAAGTAAGTATCAAATGTTCATATCTAATAATTCCTGATAAACGATCTTGATGTTGGCGTCAATTCAAGTTTTGGTGGATTTTTCCAAATTCCTAGGGAAAAATTCAGATTGAGGTAGTAAATTTGGATGTTTTAATCAAAAAATAAAACAGCTTTTGTTAGGAACAACCTTCTGATTTATAATCAGCACACAAATTGATAAACAGTGTACCTGAGTGACAGAAAAAAAAATTGTTTATTTCCATGTACACTTTGCCGTTCATATATTGCAGGGGTATTATGAGTGGCATCCATTTTGAAATTTTGTATATTAAGAATATAATACGCCTAAAAACAATAAATTTTCTGTTTGTTTGCTTGTTTGTTTGCTTGTTTTGCTAGTGGCACTTATCAGATTTGCATTGCACATGCAAAAGTTGATAAAAGCATAGGTATATGTATGTATGTATGTATGTATGTATGTATATTTCTATGCATATTTTTTGCCATTCATAATAGTACATGAGTATAGGAGTGGCGGCCATTTTGAATTGAAAATAAGCTTAAAATACTAAATGTACCTCTTCAAAAGAAAAATTTCTTGCATGTGCAAGTAGAATTACTCAAGGAACAAAAATGTAAAAAACTTTGATGGAATAATTGGTCATAAAATTGACATAGCTGGGATTATCATGGCCAAAATTAGCATATCTGGCGGCCATTTTGGATTTTTGCATTTTGCCGAAAATGTTCAAGGTTACGCGAGTGGCATCAATTGGATTTGGAATCAGCATCCTCGAATTGACAAGAAACCATCAAAAAACATTGTATATATAAAAAACAAGGTTAGGTGCACTTTCTATGGAGCCTAGCCTGGACTATGACATCAGTTGAGCTCGAGTTCATTTCTCGACGTTCACCACTCAATTTGGGGTTTTCAATTTCAATTTTAATTTAATTTCAATTTCTTTATGCGACTTTTTTTTTCTGTCGAGGATACAATAAACAAACGAAAATGCAACAATAACAATAGAGATTTTAGAAAAAAATAATAATCAGATTTTCTACGAATAATTAAATTTTACAAGCAAATTCAAGAAATCATTTGATACACAATGCCTTCAATAATGTTGCATTTTCTCTTTCATAAATAGCATGATGCTCGATGTTGCAGGGGCCGTAACAATAAATATAAACGATAACGTTTGATGAGATAACAGCCTTTTCCTTATGACAGCGACTTCAAACTTATTTTCTAGGATTTACGCACAAAAGAAAGGAAAATAAAAAAGTTGATGTAATCCAAAACCCCAAAACGGCCCTGTAATCCATTAAGCTGCCCTGTATTGCACAGCAGTCTTGCACACGGTAAATGTGAACGGCATTATTTACAATTTGCAGTTGATACAAAAACCCAGCTTTAGTGCTTCAGAATAGTTCTAAAATGTGAGTTAAATGTTTATAGGGATATGAATAACCAATGTAAAAATTTGAATACGTATAATCAATGTTAAGTATTTTAGATATCACACAAAATGTTAACAATATATATAATAAAAATGTTTCTAGACTAAACGGTCTACAGTTAATATGGTTTAGGGGAAAATAGTGATATCTCCCTATATTTCAGGTTTTACTGCAAAATCTATTATGGTATTACGGTGTTTTGTGATACAACTGACCTACACATTATGCATCAAATGTGATTACTCAAACATTTCTTAAAATCACTATTCCCTGTATAGACAGTACCTTTAAAATTGTAGATGGAGCTTATTTCTCAAATACCACGGGATGTACTGAGATGCTTGTAGAGTCGATTTTTTTCCCCACTATTCAGTACTGATGATAAAGGTATAGCTAACTTTTGCCAAAATGCTAATCTTCTATATACCTCAGAACCGCATTTCTTCCTCATACTGAAAGAGAGCCTAGATTGGAAGCCTATAATGTTTCAGTTTTATTAAGAAGCTCCATTTCTCGTATTTCTTTTTGCTTGTTTTCTTGAATTTTTACTCTTTCATATACCACGTGTTACAAATAATCCATAACATGAAAATCACCGAATACAAAAAATAAAAGAATTAATACATGTGAAATAATTATGAGGAATCATAATACAAAAGCATTGTTTGTCGGGCGTAGATTCCAGAATCTCATTTAAAGTAAATTCTTACATGAAATTTACAGTAAATAAAGAAAGACAACAATGCCGATATAAAGAAAGACAAATTATGAAGTGGTGAAATGCACATGGGTCGAAGAGTATAAAACAAACCAAAACAAATAAGAAAGGCATCCATATATCGGTTACAAGGTGGGGGAGAATCCCTCATTAAACAACGTAACCAACTTACTAGTAACTTAGAAATGTTAATGATACTGCATATATATATATATATATATATATATATATATATATATATATATATAATGTATGTACAGTGTGATGATGCTGATATTCCTACCGCACGCCTCTGTCATCTTAAGTGAAATTATAGTTGAGACAATGTAGATAACAGAAGATGTCGCATGAAACCGGCAGAGTTGTGAAGCTTTCGACCGTGGTCTTCCTCAGCTTTAATGTCTGCTAAGCAGACGTTTGCGTTGCCTGGATGTCTTGTGGATGTCTTGTGGCTGTCTTGTGGCTGTCACATCCCGCCACAAGACAGCCACAAGACATCCACAAGACATCCAGGCAACGCAAACGTCTGCTTAGCAGACATTAAAGCTGAGGAAGACCACGGTCGAAAGCTTCACAACTCTGCCGGTTTCATGCGACATCTTCTGTTATCTACATTGTCTCAACTATATAATGTATATATATATATATATATATATATATATATATATATATATATATATATATGTTGATAAGGTAGTCCACGTGTTGGCAAGATAAAAAGATAAGTAACAAAACTGCAACAAAGTTCATGCTGTATTCACCAACGGTTTATTTCTTCACACAAATTTTCGAGCGTCTCGCCGCCCTTTCTCAAGTGTTAATCAACACTTGATATACGCACACATGCTGGTGGACAGTCTGTCCTTCGCATGTAAACTTTCTTTTTTTTTTTTTTTGGTAATACGAAGCCCAGTATATTATGGCCACATTACATTTTCTATTATGCCTTCGCCACGAAGTGGTGCCGGAGGCATTATGTTTTCGGGTTGTCCGTGTGGAGCCGGGAAATGTGCAAACGCCGGGAAATGTGCAAACGCCGGGAATTGTGCAAACGTCTCGCCGGGAATTGTGCAAACGTCTTGCCAGGAAATGTGCAAACGCTGGGAAATGTGCAAACGTCTCGCCGGGAAATGTGCAAATTTCATCAACGGGAAATGTGCAAACATGACGCCGAAAATGTGCAAAGGTTCAATTTTGCCGGGAAATGTGCAAATCATTTACTTTAGCGATATTGTATATAAAGATAGTAGATAAACTCCATATCAAAACTGCCCATGAACTTCCACCATTTAGATATTCTTAATGAAATCCTCGACAGATTTTCAACAAAATTGGCAGGTAGCACGATTATGGCAATGGGATCTCAATTTGTTTATAATTATAGTAGCCACCCCCCCCCCCCCCGAAAAAGGGGAGGGGGCTCACAACTACGGTATTATCGAAATTCTTCTTGTATTATACATGACATTGTATAACCAAATGAGAATGAGCTAGGATGGTTCTTGAACCCTAAAGGGGCCGGGATTTTTGTTCCGCCCCCCCCCCCCCCAAATGAGATCTCGGCCATTGATGGTGCAATAGCGATGAAATTTCGCATGCTTGAGACCCACGTCATAATCTACAAGATTGTGTCATAAGATTTTGTGAAACAATCAATTTCTAATTTTAATTCATTAATTATGCAAATTAAGCTCAAGATGATATTTAAGCCTAATTAAAAGCACTGAGAGTCTAATTTTTTGATCTGTAAATCTGTTTTTGCATATTCAACAATTGTACATCACAAAAACTTCCAAAACTCATTTCAATTCTTATATACTTCATTGTTTTCAGAATTCCTTATGTATTTCGTTGTTTTTAAGCTTTTGTTTTTTTCTTTGTTTTTTCATTGGAAGTTGTCACTGACCACTCTTCTACCATAATTAGCACAAAATTAATAAATGAAAGTGATTAATTGTAAAAATAGTCAGGTTTTCATGACATTCATGACAGAACATTGTTTTCCATAGGAAATGTACACAAAATCACAAAATTGTGCCCGTTTTGGGGCGACATTCCGTTACACAAATGGGCGTGGCTTCGCAAAAGTATGCGCGGACGTTGCAAATTTGGTCTCAAAAGTTGCGCGAGACTTGAACGAAGAAAGTCAAGAAGTCTCGCGACGAGGCCTTCTCGCGTTACAGATTTATAGCGCGAAACGTCGAGGCCCCCCCCCCCCCGGCCCTTTTAGGGTTAAAGATATTGATGAAAGGAGTTCACGTTTAATGGCAGATCCAGGGATGCAGGGCACGGGGCCATAAGTGGGGAGGAGTCTTCAAATTGAAGCCTCAGAGTCCCTAAACTAGTACTATGAAGACATTAATGACTGAATTTGCATGTTTGATTATGACGGATCCAGGGGTGTCCGTATCGAGGGGGAGGGGGTGAGGGGAGGAGAGGGATTTTCTACATTGTCAGTTTCTTCTTGAAAAGTCTAGGACAGATTTTCACGAAACTTGTCGGATAGCCTCATTACGGTGATATAATCTTTATGAATTGAAATTAGCCCCCAATCCTCCCCCCTCCCCACCCCCGGCCGAAAAGGGGGGGGGGGGGTGAGTTGAAGCCTCAGAGTCCCTAACCTCTGGATTTTTAAAAATCTTTTTCTGTCGAACAAAAAAAAAAAGATAGAGCTAAGTTAGTGCCTTGTATGACTGAAATTTCATGTTTGATTATGGCAGATCCAGGGGTGCCCTCATTGGGGGTGGGGGGGGGGGAGTGATGGAGAGGAGGGGGATTGTCCACATTTACTGCATCTTCTGCATTTACTGCATCTTCTTGATCGATTTTTCCGCAGCAAAATGTGTTTTGTGTATTAAGATTAAGAGTTTTATGAGTACATATATAATTGGTGTTGTATTACATTGGTATCACATATTCAGATAGGGCCTCATCCACGTCAAGCTCTGCTTATGATGACGGTCCCCTGTATTAATTTCTCCTTTGTTAATAGAAACAGTATGCCTTAATATGTTATTATGCCACTTCAGACTGAATGTTGTTACGCGAATGATTTTTCTTTGTATTGCTTTGTATGTATCTGTATCATTTTGTTTTCATTTGCAATTGTATTCGGAGAAAGAAAATGCAGAAATAAACCAACCAACCAACCAAACAAACAATAAATCCCAAGAAGGATTTTCACCAAACTTGGCAGATACCATCTTTACGGTGATAATATGGTCTTATATATGGTAAAATGAGCTCCACCCCCTCCCACCGCCAAGGGGGGGGGGGGGGAGGAGGAGGAGTTGAAGTTTCAGGTCCCTAAACTCTGGAATCTGTAATCTTCTTCTGTTAAACCGAAGAATATGGAACTACGTTATATGAAGACACTACAGTTACTAAAATTTCAGGTTTAATTATGACGAGTCCAGGAGTGCGCTGATAAGGGGTGTGAGGGGGATTTTCCACATTTTCTGCATAGTCTTGTAAAACATATGACGGATTTTTACCAAACCTGGCAGATAGTACAGTTATGGTGATTCGATCTTAATTTTTTAAATTGAACCCCCCCCCCCCCCCCGCCGATGAGGAGGGGGGGGGGGGGTTGAACCCTCAGAGTCCCTATTCTCTTGATTTTTGTTTACTTCTGTCGAACCGAAAAAGTTAGTGCTGTAAAGACATTAACGACCAAAATCTCATGTTTGATTATGGCGGGTCTAGGCGAGCTCTGATCGGGGGTAGGTGTTGGTGAGGGGGAGGGGGTGCTGTTCGTTATTCCGAAGGTACGTTATTCCAAAGGGTCGTTAATCCGAAATACGCAAAGTCCCTATACCTAAAGGTTCGTTAGTCCGAAAATGAAAAAGGGTTCGTTAATCCGAAAATTTGTGGCGTTATTCCGAAGGTTCGTTATTCCGAAGACTGGTTAATCCGTAAATGAAATTCGGAACAATGATCCTTCGGAATAACGAATCTTAGGAATAAAGAGCCTTCGGAATAACGAACCTTCGGAATAACGAGCTGTAACCAGGGGGAGGAGGGGGTTTTCAAAATTTTCTCCATCTTCTTGAAAAATCTATGACGAATTTTCACCAAACTTGGCCATAGCATCTTTATGGTGATAGTACTGTAAATACAGTTAATGCACGATGTAGGCTCAAGTTTACAATGACAGATGAAGGGATGCCCAAATAGGTGGTGAGTGGGTAGGAAGGAGGCTTAATTTTCACATTTTTTGTCTTTTTCCTGAAAACTCAAGACGCATCCCTCGGATAATGAAATTATATATCAGCTTAGAAGAAAAAAAAAAACTTCTATACAAAAATGATGGAGTTGATAGAGTGCTGGTGCCTGTTATGGTAAGTTAATTCATGAATATTCATGTTAAGTGCGGCGGAGGCGGATTTGTCACATATTCAGCTTCTTCTTGGAACCCTTTTTATAATAGATATTTGCCAAGCTTGAAACGTACCGTACCGTATTTATCTGGTGATATGACCTCAATATGTCTAAATGAGCACTGCCCCAGCTCTAAAGTGGGAGGAGATGGAGCCCCCCCCCCCCACCTCATCTCCGCCCCTTGAACTTGAAAGGGACCAACACGAGGGGGTTGGGGTCGTTCGGGTGGAATTCAGAATTTTATTGAAAACCCTATACATATGAAAAAAACGGAATACATACTTTTTAAAGATATTTTCTATACAACCTAGAGTAATAGAACACAATCTTATCACATTTTTAGAAGGTAGATCTATACTTTGATGAAATTTCACTTCTGCTTACTAAATGACGTGGGGGCTACCCTGGTCTTATCCCTAGCTTTGGGGAAGGGGAACAACTTGGACTTGTTGCCCCTTCGAACAAAGTGGGATTCTCTTACCCTAGAGATGCTACCTCCCACGTTCGGTGGAAATCCGTCAAAGATTTCTCAAGAGGATGCAGAATATGTGAAAATCCCCCTCCTCCCCCTCACCCCGCCCCCGATAAAGACACCCCTCGATCCGCCACAATCAAACGTGAAATAAAATTTCAGCCATTAATGTCTTCATTGCACTAACTAAGCTCTCTTTTCCGGTTTGACAGAAGAAGATTAAAATTGAGTTTAGGGACGCCGAGGCTTCAACCCCCCCCCCCTTAAGCAGTGTGTGTGTGTGTGTGTGTGTGTGTGTATGGGAGGGGGCTCATTTTAACAAATTAAGTGCATATCACCGTAAAGAGGCAATCTGCCAATTTTGGTGAAAATCCGTCGTAGATTTTTCAAGAAGATGCTGAATATGTGGAAAATTCCTCTCTTTGCCCTCACCCCCTCGATCTGGAGACCCCTTTATCCGCGCCATAGCCAAACATGAAATTTTTATTCATTAACGCTGTGTCTTCATAGCACTACCTTAGCTCTATCTTTATCGGTTTGACAGAAGAATATTTAATTCCAGAGTTTATGGAGGTTGAAGCTTCAACTCCCGCAGTCCCCCCCCCCCCCCCTTCGGCGGTGGGGGAAGGGGGGGGGCTCATTTGAACAAATTAAGATCATAATTATTACCATAATCTTGCTATCTGTCAAGTTTGGGGGAAATCCCTCACGGATATTTCAAGAAGATGCTAAAAATGTGGAATATCCCCCGCCACCCATCACGCTCCCCCCCCCCCCCCCCACGATCCGGCACCCCTTGATCCGCCATAATCAAACATGAAATTTCATTCATTAATCACGTTAATGTCTTTATAGCACTAAATTAGCTCTATCTTTTTCGGTTTGACAGAAGGAGATTTTTTTAAAAAATCCAGATTTTTGGGATGTTAAAAGTGAAGCTTTAATCCCCCCCCCCTTCGCCGAAGGCGCATTTGAACAAATCAAGATTATTTTATTACCATAAATATGACTGTATTTCAAAAGTGGGGTGAAAATCCGTCCTAGATTTTTCAAGAATGTACTGAAAGTGTCGAAAATCCCCCTCCTCTCCCTCACCCCCCGATCAGGGCACCCCTGGGTCCGCCATAATCAAACATGAAAGTTTAGTCATTAATGTCTTCATAGCACTAACTTAGCTCTTTCTTTTTCGGTTCGACAGATGAAGAAAAAAAAAAGCGTTTATACATGGTATAGGGACTCTGAGGCTTCAACTCCTCCCCCCCCCCCCCTCCTTAGGACTGGTGTGTCTGTGTGTAAGTGGGGGGGGGGGGGCTCATTTTGACAAATTACGATCATATCACCATTAAGATGTTATCTGCCAAATCTGGTGAAAAATCGTTGTAGGGTTTGCAAGAAAATGCTGAAAATGTAATAAAAAATAGAAATGTCGCTATGGCGACTGATGCCTCCGCCATAATGCATGATTCTCCCAGTAGGTGTATGGTACAATGTCTTCACAATGTGTGATGACAATTTCACATAACTGGCAAAATATTGAAATGACAGGTTTGTCAGAAATATTTTGAAAGTTCACTTTCCTTGAACTGGGTTTGCTATAATTGTCTAAGAGTGCAGGTACACATAATTAGGGAATTGAGAATTTTTACTTGACTTCTGACGGACCCTTTTATAAGTTTATGCATTGAGTAATTTCCAAGGTATGAAAAAAGAATGTAATTACAGTACAAAATAGTATTTCTTTTTTTTTGGGGGGGGGGCATTGAAACCTGGCCCTTGACCCTTAACCTTTGACCTTTGACCTTCTGACTGGAAATTTCCCGGAGAATCTCTATTAGGTAATGCACTTATATATTAAGTTTTAAAACTAATAATGCAAGCATTGCATGTAGTAGTATGAAGGAAATAGTAAAATTTTGAGGAGTTGACCTTGACCTTTGACCCCCTGACTATTGACCCACGACCCCTAAATCTCTAGATAATCCCTGCAAGTCAGTACATGCGTATGCACCAAGTTCCATGAAGATACATTGAACCATTTGCGAGAAAAGTGATATTGCAACATTTTCACCTCACCTTTGACCTTTTGACCTTTGACCTTATGACATGAAACTCTCTTTGGAGAATCTTTACGCAGTAGATGTCTACACTAAGTTTCAAGAAAATACCTTTGGGCATTGCATAGATATGGGGGAAATAGCAACATCTTTAGCATTTGACCTTGACCTTTTGACCGTTGATCTCTTGCCAATGTCACTAAAATCTACTCAACTAATTGTCCCATCATGCGTCTTCCTTGGACCAAGTTTGGTGAAAGCTGCTTCATCCAGTTTTGAGTTATCACGTAAACAGATAAATTTCAGGATTTGACCTTGACCTTTGACCTCTGTCTGATTTCACTAGAATACTTATCAAGTAATTGCCCCATCATACATCATCCTCCGACAAAGTTTGGTGAAATTTGCTCGATCCAGTCTTGAGTTATCGCGTAAACGGATACAATTTCATGATTTGACCTTGACCTTTGACCTCTGACCTTAGGCCGATTTCACCCAAAATCTTATCAAATAATTGCCCCATCATACTTTATACTTGAACTAAGTTTGGTACAATTCCAGTTAATATTACTCAAGTTATCGCGTAAACGAAAGCGGACGGACGTACGTACGGACGGACGGACAACCCGAAAACATAATGCCTCCGGCACCACTTCGTGGCGGAGGCATAAAAAGACAGATGGTCGCTAAGACAGGTGGTAAAGATGGTAATGGTTCGTGCGCAGTTTTGATTGAGAGTTTCTCCTCCATCTCTACATAATATAGGTGAAATGAATGGTTTGCACATTTCCCGGCAAAATTGAACATTTGCACATTTCCCGGCGTCACGTTTGCACATTTCCCGTTGATGAAATTTAGAGATTTGCACATTTCCCGGCAAGACGTTTGCACATTAAATTTTCCCGGCGTTTGCACATTTCCCGGCGAGACGTTTGCACATTTCCAGGCGTTTGCACATTTCCCGGCGTTTGCACATTTCCCGGCTCCACAGTCCGTCCGTCCGCATTTGTTTACGCGATAACTTGAGTAATATTAACTGGAATTTTACCAAACTTGGTCCAAGTATAAAGTATGATGGGGCAATGACTTTATTAGATTACGGGTGAAATCGGCCATAGGTCAAAGGTCAAAGGTCAAGGTCAAATCATGAAATTGTATCTGTTTACACGATAATTCAAGACTGGATCAAGCAAATTTCACCAAACTTTGTCCAAGGATGATGTAAGGTAGGACAATTACTTGATTAATTTTTGAGTGAAATCGGACAGAGGTCAAAGGTCAAAGATCAAGGTCAAATCCTAAAATTTATCTTTTTACGTGATAACTCAAAACTGGATGAAGCAGCTTTCACCAAACTTGGTCCAAGGATGATGTATGATACGGCAATTAGTTGAGTAGATTTTTGTGACATTGGCAAGAGGTCAAAGGTCAAAAGGTCAAGGTCAAATGCTAAAAATGTTGCTATTTCCCTTTATCCATGCAATGCCCAAAGGTATTTTCTTGAAACTTAGTGTAGACATGTACCACTGCATAAAGATTCTCCGGAGAGTTTCATATCATAAATTCAAAGGTGAAAGGGTCAAAGATTAGATGAAAATGTTACAATTTCACTTTTCTCACAAATGGTTCAATATATCTTCATGGAACTTGGTACATACACATGTACTGACTGGCAGGGATTATCTAGGGAATTTAGGGGTCATGGTCAATTGTCAGGGGTCAAAGGTCAACGTCAACTCGTCAAAGTTTTACTATTTCCCTCATATACTAGTATATGCAATGCTTGCATTATTTTTAAAACTTAATATACATGTATTACCTCATGGAGATTCTCTTGGAAATTTCCTGCCAGAAGGTCAAAGGTCAAGGGTCAAGGGTCAAGGCCAGGTTTAAATGCAAAAAAAAATATTTTATACTGTAATTACACTCTTTCTTTATACCTTGAAAATTACTCAATGCATAAACTTATAAAAGGGTCAGTCAGAAGTCAAGTAAAAATCCTCAATTCCCCAAATACATGTACCTGCACTCTTTAATAGACAATTATAGCAAACGTAGTTCAAGGAAAGTGAACATTCAAGATATTTCTGACACACCTGTCATTTCAATATTTTGCCAGTAATGTGAAACTGTTATCTCACATTGTGAAGACATTATACTATACACCTATCGGGAGAATCATGCATTATGGCGGAGGCATCAGTCGCCATAGCGACATTTGTAGTTTCTTTCTCTTTTTTGTTAGATACAAATCCACCATAGGTTATCCAGCTGTGGTGAAATTTTGCAGAGATTTTGACAGCTAGAAAGAGACACTTCACACTCAAATACTTGGCTTCAGTTGATTTTCCTTGATTTTGGGGGATGCATCCTCTTGACAGTTGATGCGACTGTTTTAATCCTGCAGGGTCTGAAGGGAGGTGCAAAAACTCTGAAATGGATAACGGGAAGCAGGCGATACGAGGCAGCGAGCGTTTTCTCCTTCACCGCACAACTGGCAAGTATCGACTGAAAAGCCTTCTACCTCTGATCAGGTTTTGTGAAAGGTGCAGAGACATGGTTGTATTTGAGAGGTGTGGTTGTGTTGGTGATAACTGCTCATCTTTATGGTTGATCACAAAAACAGATAAATATAATCTTTAATCAATCTAACATGATTAACCTACCATGCCATGTTTCTCCTTTGAAGAGAATGGCTATCCAGTGAGATCTACCTTAGTCCAGGTGTCTTTATGATAGCACTTAGCTAAAATTGCTTTCAAGCAATGGAGATGGTATTCATACACAGTGCAGGCAGAGATATACGCTATGCATATTTAAGGTCAAGTAGGAAATGCTCGACCCTTGTTCACATGGACCTGAATTGTCCCAATCAAGGGATTATTATCACCATTGTCATCATCTTTGTCATCCACGTGATCTGTCTCTGTCGAGAGATGTACTTGTAATTTGATCTCAAATTCAGGTCACGCCATTCTCACACAAGATGCTGCTATCTGCTCATCATGCACCATGACAGTAGCACAAAGTTTACCACAAGGTGCTACTGTAGTTGTTTTAGGTGTTGTTCATCAGTGCTAGCTTCCTCTCCTGTTTGTAGCACGTTTCACTTTGCAGTGTTCAGGAGGAAAGCTGCCTTCGACAATGAAAAGACACTGCCACATAAAATGATCTTTGTAAATGTTGGAAATCTCTTATTTGTGTGTGCTACTGTAAAAGTGGAACTTTTCGCAGTGTTGAACTTTTCGCGAAACCAGAAACTAGCGCGAAAATAAAAGCACGCAAATACTTTTGCTTGCCATATATTAGTTGATGTCTTGATTAGAAAAATTAGTCGCACGAAAATATCCACTTTTACAGTATACAGTTTTACCAAGTGCATGAGTTTTTCATTAAACCTGCAGATTAGATGTGGAATTGTAGTGACAAATAAAATATTCAAACCACATATCACTGTAGTATGAGCTCAAGAGTTTTTAAATCACTTCAGACTCTTGATATTTGGATGCTATTTTCCTGTGTTGTTTGATACGTTAAGATTGAATATGCTGCACAAATTCACATAACATGCAGACCACGACATGATGGTACTGGCAAAAAATTACTTTAGTCACATGACAAGACATAGATGGATTGTTAGCTGTGTGTCGGTTTTGGTCATCAAAGAATGTATGATCATAGCACATGAGTTCCGTGGTATCACACACATTTCCTCTTTGTTCCATTCACCACATGACATTGGGGATCATGCTGTGTTTGTGCAGCTCCCCCCTCCCCCTTTAACCCATTGAGGACGGACTGGTTATGCTACAACATGCTTAACACGCATTTCCCATAGACACCTGCCCGAGTATACTTGGGATTCGCCCTCAATGGGTTAAACTAAGAGCAGAGAGCACTCAGAGCTGCATCTAGGGGAGCCTGCAACTGCAATCCATCCTGCATTACTACACTCGGCAGTCTTCTTCTTACCACCTGCCATCCATTAGAACCAATTTTAAACACAATACACTTGCTTTCGCTGGACCAAAATATTGGAATTCTTTAGCCTATTCTCTTCAACAAACCATAAGCCTCAAAACATTCAAATACAAATTAAAACTAAGTCTTTTTAGTAAATATGTTACGATGTAACTAGTTTTTTATAATCCTATACCAAATATCTGGACACTTTTACCCTATAAGGTAATCTTATAATCATTTTTATATGGTATATCATTCATGTGGAATTCCTATTCATTTTAATTCCATTGTTTATTTTTCTCTTTCTTTTTTTTTCTTTTTTCTTCCTCCTCTTTCCCCTTTGGTTCTCACTTTATTTCCTCTATTTCTCTCGTTCTCTCCCTCTCTTTCTCTTTCATTTTTACTATCTTTAAGATGTAAAGATGTATAAGTTATGT
Organism: Diadema antillarum; assembly: GCF_040938485.1. Taxonomy (NCBI): domain Eukaryota; kingdom Metazoa; phylum Echinodermata; class Echinoidea; order Diadematoida; family Diadematidae; genus Diadema; species Diadema antillarum. Next base: position 532,625 of record NW_027272364.1, on the reverse strand, counting down.
AAATATGTTTCAGGAGTCTGTATATATGTTATATTCTCAATCACTCTGTACATAATTATGAATGTTACTCGTTGAATGGTGACCTACAAATTTTACAAGCTTGCTTTTAGTTGGGTCACCCCATTTCCGTTTTATATAGTAACTCTATATTCTGTTAATTCATGCTGTTATATTACTGTAATATTATGTGTCAATATGTAATCATCAATGCAATGCAATGTAAATGCAAATGCAAAAATGCAATGTAAAATGCAGTATGTAAATGGAAATGAAATGAATGAATTCAATTCAATTCAATTCAATTCATTTCCCTTAGACTTGCATTTGTTAAATGTCTTTTTATGAAGGCAACATTGCTATTCTGCCCCCTTCTGATTATACTTTATATTCCTCAGTGAAACTCAATCAAAAGTGTTATAAATTGCACTTTTTGGTGTAGCATTCTAAAATGCTGGTACATCAGCCAGTTATAGCCATTGTTACTCATACAGTCATTATGATAATTCTGCACTCATCTTCACAAGGGAATACTTAATATGTATCATAGTGTTCCCTGACGTGGCGAGACTTTACAAACTCAGGGTGTCTTGCCACCGTCAGCCAGTTACCCATATCTGTTCAGGATTAGTATCTGCCATCAAAAGGACCGCCTCACTGGACATTGCTGTCACTGTGTTTAAAGGGGATGGCTAGTAACCGATCAGTGGGAATCAGTGGGAATGCTGAGGGATGATTGTTCCAATCCTTGTGGGATTCATTTAAGAGTACATTATATATCTACCGTTGTGTGAAAATTATTTGCTTCAGAACAGTCTCATATTCAAGTAATGTGCAGATTAATGCCCCGTCACTGACCAGGCACGCTAACCTGGAGACTAACCTGGGCTTTTTTTCTGTGTGAAGAGACCTTGGTCATTCCATCTGGTGTGTGTGTGTGGGGGGGAGGGGGGATGAAGTGACATGCATGGAATGCAGGTACGAGATATTTCATTACACAATGTAGATTAATTCATGTGTTGGAGATTTTTTATGCGATAGATACACAGTGGTGCCCTGCCAGATTCAAACCTGTTTTAGCTGGTAAATGATAACAGATTTGCCGTGAATCGTATTTCTTTTTGTTTAACATGTATAACATGGATGTCATATTGATAAAACATTCACACCTAAATTTCAAGATTTCTGTTTTGTTAACTGTGACGCTTAAGCACTTTTCACATAGTTGGCAGAGTTTTTCACTGAAATAAAAAATGGCAAATGTTGCTCAGCTAATAATAACACACAGTTTCTCAGTTCTGGGTCCTGTTTTATCAAAAGATATAATCGCTTTTAAATTTCCTTAATACATAGGCTGCCATAGACTTATGATAGAAATCAACTTTTGCAGTTTTAAAGGGACTGTACAGTACTGGTCGAGGTAGGGATTCATGTTTTGAACATTACTATGTAAGATAATGAAAGGCCTCTAATGAAATATGAAAGAGCATGTAATTTTAAGATTCAACGTTTATTTGATGAAAAGTGGTTTTCAAATGGTTGAGATATCCAAAAAAGTGCTAATGATAAAAGGCGACATGCCACAACTTTATTAGGATCTCTTTGTTTCATCTCAGCCATTTCAAAACCGATTTTCATCGAATAAACTCTTGATACCCCTTAGAACTGCATGCTCCTTGACATCTCATAGAGTGGTTTCTGAATATCTCGCAAAACGGTAAAAGCTAAATCTTCACCTCAACCAGAACTGTACACACCCTTTAACTCTTCATAAAACAGGGCCCTGATGTGTCAAAAACGTTGGCCTAACCCAATGGAATGATCCTGATACAAAACAGATGGCAAGTGTACAAGATTCCTGTCTAGATGTATCACCTTTTGCAACCAATAAGAACCATGGTTTAACTTGGTCTTGTGAGACATTGTTGAAAATGAATGTGTCATAAAAGTGGAATAAAAGTGCTTGTACGTGAATTCTCTCACTCTCTCTCTCTCTTGGTCTCATTATTCAATATCTATTAACTCTAAGTGTGCCACATTGTAAACCTGTTGTGTGCCACATTATTCAAAGACCACAATGCACAAGCACTTTTGGAAAACACATTGTTTTTCAAAGCCATTTAACTTCTTATGGAAACATTTATGTTGTACATACTATAAGCAAAGTTGGAGAGAAAATTCCAAGCTTTGCTGTGATGTAAATTTTATGACAAAGCTACATGTGTTTATTAGTTTTCTTACAAATGGCCAGTAGCTGTGATATTGTGTAGGTCTGAGTTGCATGGATCTTGTAGACACCACTACCACAGAAAATTGGAAATTATTTGAAAATCTCTAGGGAACACCACTACTCAATCACCAGGCAAAGCAAGTTACATGTGTGAGGAATGGAATTACGAGTGAAGCTTTTATTGTACTGTGGCTTATCATAATTTATCGATTGGTTTTGGTGGTTTGTGCATTTGAGCAGAATATGTGAACTTGGCATGTGATCGACCGAGTCGGGTGTGTGAATGTGGCACATAAAGACGTGGTTCCTTCTTCTCCTTTTTCTGCATTATTGCACAACAGGCAAACCGGAACAGAATTCACATGAACTACCTCGGCCTGCCACGATCGCTGCTCCCGGAAATCAGAGACACAAGGTAAGTGATCTGGGGAGAGGACTGTCAGGAGTGATTAGCACCTCTGAACAGGCTGATGTGCTCTCTGCTTTAAAGGACAGTTCACCTTCATAATGTGTGTGAATTGAGTGAATGCAGCAATATTTACAGTAAAGCACATCTCTGAAAGTTGTGGAAAATTGAACAATCTGTTCAAAACTTTTTTAATATCTAAAGTTTCAGGATATGCTGGATTAGAAGACTAATACAGTTTGTGATGTCACATGCATAGAACAATATAAAGAAAATACAAAGAGAGTTCTACATTTTTTTTCTCTTAAATGTACACATTCCCACAACTTGTTACTAACATAATAATATGTTGAGGGTAATATTATTTCCCCTGCTTTCTGAAAGAGGCAAGTCAAGTGCTCTTTTATTGTGCGGGAAAAGAGAAAATATATTGAAATTTCTTAATATTTTGTATTCTTATATGGCTTTGTGACAGTCAAACTAGATACTTGCGCAAGTAGAATGGTGGGGGGGGGGGACAAAGACAATTAATCGTGGTAATTGTATTTTGTCTTCATATTACCTTCACAGTGGTGACTTTGGTATATGCTCTGAGGAGTTTTTTGAGGCAGACATGCCGATACGGGCCTTGGTGAGTTGAGAACTTTTTTTACTGCATAATTTCCTGTATCTCAGAAATGATCTGTTCTCATTTGGAAAATAATCACCTTTTTATGCCTCCGCCACGAAGTGGTGCCGGAGGCATTGTGTTTTCGGGTTGTCCGTCCGTCCTTCCGTCCGTCCGTAATGAATTTTTGGACAGCGTAACTATCAAAACCTTTTGAGGTATCCTTATGAAACTTGGCATGTATGTGTAATAGGGGGCGAAGTTATGCCTATTAACTTTTGGGTGCATATGCTCAAGTTCAAAGGTCAAAAGGTCAAGGTCAAATACGTAAAATTTCACTATTTCCACCATATCTATGTAATTTCTGAAACTTGAAACTGAGTGTATACATGTATTACCAAATCAAGATTCTCTGGTGAAAGTTTGGGGTCATGAGGTCAAAGGTCAAAAGGTCAAGTAAAAATATTTAAACTTCACTTTTTTCTCCGTAACTTGGAAATTGTTCAAGGTACATGTATCTTCATGGAACATGTACTGACTGGCAGTGATTATCTAGAGAATTTAGGGTTCATGGGGTCAAAGGTCAAGGGCAACACTTCAACATTTTACTATTTCCCTCATATTTATGCAAAGCCAGCAGGATTTTTTTTTACACTTGGTGTAGGCATGTATAACCTGATAGAGATTTTCTGGAAACGTTCTCTTTTTTTTTGCCTCAATGGTCAAAAGGTCAAAGATCAAGGGAAAGTGCTGAACTAACTTTTTCCTCCATATCTATGAAGTGGCTCAAATTATCTTGAAACTTTCTACATATCTATGCAATGGATGTTCTGCCTGACAGTGATTATCCTATGAATTTTAGGGTCAAAATCCAGATGAAAATGGTAACAATGTACTTTTCAATACAGAAATTGCACTTTTTCTCCATACCTTGAAAATTACTCAGTGCATACACTTATGAATGGGCAAAGTCAACTTAAAGTCCTTAAATCCCCAACCTGTACATGCTCTCCTATTCATCCAATTAAACCTAGGTTAAGGAAGGTGAACATTCAACACATTTGAGACCAACTTGTCATTTTAATATTTGCCAATTTTGTGAAAATGTAATCACACATTGTCCATATGTACTGTAGACCTATTAGGAGAATCATGCATTATGGCGGAGGCATACCAGTCGCCTTAGCGACATTTCTGAGTTTCTATAAGTTCTTTGATAATGCGTCAGATGAGCGTCTACGTGAAAGCTCTTAATTTATTTGATTTTATTCATTTCTACATTCAATCAAATACAAATTGAATACAAATTTTAAAAAAGACAAAGAATAACAAGTTCAGTTATATAAAACGATAATATTACAGCATACTCAAACAGATACACATATCTGAGCAATTGCATTGAACAGTATACTGTACATACACAGAAACATAAAATGAAACATATAGTATTTTTAATTGAATAACAGAGATAACTGAATGCAGGAGATCGCCATCGTGAGCGATTTATCTTGAAATGGATGGGGACTCATCCGACAATGAACACACTGGGTAGATCCACACTAGTTTCTTTCTTGCTGTTACGATAACTCCAAGGTTTTCGTTTATTGCGATAACAATCCAACGAGACCAAGCAGGAGTAGAGGATGTCATTTCTTGTTAATATATACTATGCCCTTAGTTTCAACAGTCTATAGAAATACATGTGTACGGCATTTTTGTTTTTGTTTTGTTTTTCTCAAAACTTCACACTATATGGTATTATTTGACTTTCAACAGCTTCTGCTGTCTATTCGAGTCCCAAGAAATTCTTTATAAAATAGCTTGACATCAGGCTTTTTATCACAAATCAGCTAACTTAAGTCAATCCTTTACAACTAGTCACCGGTAAACATACTGACCCAAGAAGCTATATACAGTATAGACCTATTATCATCTGATAAACCCGGTTCATGTTGCGGTTAGTAAACAGATTGTATTTGTCGTAAAATCTGGGGTACATGTTACATGGTAAGTATAGGTTAGCAACTGCACAATATGATTATATTACTAAGGTGTGTCTGTTTAGGAGCTCATTTTTTTTTCTTTAATGCATGAGATTATCATGTTTGACTGACTCACTAGAAACTTTTGAAAGTTTCTTTGTTGTTGTTATCGACTATGAATTTGAATTATAAGGCTCCTAAAGTTCTTTTAAGTTTCAGTGGCATTTATTAACATTACCTACATGTCTTTATTGCACAAAATGCTATACCACGAAAAATTTGTATTATATATTCAAATCACAGTCCTCTTTTTTACCGTCATCCTGCCGCGTCTCAAACCTATTTGTGTGTGAATTATTCTGGCTGATAATCCTGTCTGGAAAAAAAAAAATGTATATATATGTATGTATATACATGTATATAATATGTTATATATTATACATGTACTTCGTTGTCGTATCAGGGCAATTACCCCCCTGCTAAATAATATTAATAATGATAATAATAATGATAATAATAATAATAATAATACAGGGTACTTATAATGCGCCCATTCCACATAACTAATGTGCTCAAGGCGCAGATACTTGTTAAGGTTAGAGTAAAGATTAGGGTTATTGATTATGGTTAGGTTTAGGGTTAGAGTTTGGGTTAGGGTTAGAATTAGGTTCAAGATAGGATTAGGATTGGGGTCAGGGGAAGGGTCTGGGGTGATTGCTCTGGGGGTAATTCCCCTATAAGCCCCCTTCGTTGTACACGGTCGACTCAAAATCATTCTTCTAACCGAATGGCTTCAAGTCGCATTTCCCTCAAAATGTTGTTACGCCCCTTACGTTGAAACCGAGGCCTTCCCAGTTGTTTGACCCGCTCTGCAGCAGGGAATTCAATCGTGCCTCATTTTTTGTATCTTTCTTCGACTTGAAATAAGCATTCCTTTCTTACTTACTTTGCTATTCCTTTGTTTTGCTTTGCTTTCTGTATTTTCCCCTCCATTGATGTTTTGATCATTTGATGTTTGCAATGTCGAACGTCTATTTAAGACGACGGTCTTTTCCTCTTCTTTTTTTTTTCATATTGTGCCGCTGTCATGGGGCCAAATAGGAACTGCAACCACCGTGGCCATGCCTATCTTGGCTGATACAAACACTACTGAAGCAGAACAAGAATAAAACGTAATGGCTTCTGTTCCCATATGCATGTCATTCCAGTATATCTGTAGCCTCCATAAATTGATAAAATGTCTAGAACATGGATATCATCAAAACGCATTTAATATATGTACACACACACACGCACACACACACACACACACACACACATATATATATATATATATATATATATATATATGTATATTAAAATGTAAATACAGTTTTTCAAATGTAATTACAGTTTTTAGTCTAATGCCATTTTAGGTTTTTTATCATATATATATATATATATATATATATATATATATATATTTATTAGTTCTCCGCTCCATCCTAAACATCCGCTGGAGTGACTTTATCACCAACATCAAAGTACTTGAGCTAGCAGAGACTACAAGCATCGGAGCCACGCTGATGATAAGTCAACTGCGCTGGCCATGTCTCGAGAATGGAAGACCATCGTCTTCCTATAAGGTCATGCTGTACGGTGAGCTCTCTTCTGGACACCGAGACAGAGGTGGACCCAGGAAGAGATATAAGGACAGCTTGAAAGAACCTTGAGCACCTGCCACATCGACCACCGACAGTGGGCTGCTATCGCCTCTGATCGCACATCTTGGCGCCTCACTGTCCGACGGGCAGCAGGCGCCTTTTTGAGGATGATCACAGGGCTAACCTCACAGAAAAAGACAACGGAGGAAAAACCTAACACCCAACACCAACCAACCGATTTTCCCGTGCAACCGTGCCTACCTGTCCCCTCCCGCATCGGACTTATCAGTCACTACATCATGTACATAGGCCTTGTACCCACTAGACCACCGAGCTTCCGCCCGACAGCCAAAGCATTTATCGAAATTATAAGTAATTCCTGCGAGGAATTGTTTTATTGCAACTGATCGACAAATTGCCCTTCATCGAGGTAAATAAACACCGTTCATGTAGTGTTTTAGTAGACAGTATATATAGCCATGATAAAAAAAAAATATGAGCATCCATCTTCACGTCCAACTCGAGTATGTATGCCCATGATTTTTTTTATCATACCAAAACAATGATCGGTACTTCTTTACTTACGTCGATGAAGAGCAATTTATCAATCAGTTGCAATGAACACAACTCGACGAAGAATTCATTGATTTGAATCAAAGATACTGTCAATCAAAATTATCATTTCGATTATAATGGCTGTTTTTTTTTTTCAAACCACACCCGGTGACTTGATTACTTTCGTGTCCTTCATTTTGCAATATGATTTTTTTTTTTGCGCAATCTTCAATAATTGTGCATCTTCGTATTTTCTACAGATCCCTGTTTATATTAGCCTTGCTCTTCATAACCGTCCTCCAATAGAACTTGATATTCATATCCACTGCAAAAAATCGGGTGTTAAATATGAAACACCGAGCTGGTGTTAAATTTCTGGTGCTCATTTGTGGTGTTGAATTAACACCTCCGGGTGTCACTTCAAAACATAAACCTCATTTTAGAAAGGTAATTAGTTACAGTTTTTCTTGTTGATTTTGAACTACAATAAGACGAACAAGAACTTTCCGATAAAGTATTTGATTTTTGAAAAAAGTTGTAAACACATTTACACTGCAGTAACACCATTTGGTGTGTGGAAGCTAAGCTGGTTTTATACCATACCATCGGCATTAACACTGGCAATATCAAATCAACACGTGTAAGTGGTGTCATGGTTGAATTAACATCAGCAGGTCCAGTGTCAAATTATCACCAGCTACAGTGTCAGATTAACACCGGGAAGGGCCAGGTGAACTCTTTTCAACACCATCAAAACGTACTTTCTACACCTGTCGGTGTGGTCCTCTATTGACACACATGGTGTTCAATCTAACACCGCTCTTTTCACAGTGTATCGTGTTTGCGAAGTAAGGCTTGCTAGAATTAGTCTTGCAACACATCACGCAACATCTGTAAGCTAGCCTTAAATATCTACACATCGCGTTTTGATTTTATGCAGGCAATCAGGGAGACTCTGTATTGGAAAATATTTTCAGTCTCAGAGGAAATAAATAACAAGATCATAAGATGCCATAGCTTGTGGAAGAGTTCTTATCTGAGTGATGTTCGTTATTCCGAAGGTTCGTTAACCCGAAGATGAAATAAGGTTCGTTATTCTAAACACGCAATTTCTCTATATATACCTAGATTTCATTACTCCGAAAAATAATGAATAGGGTTCGTTAATCCGAACATTATTTTTGTTGTGTCACTCCGAAGATTCGCTATTCCGAAAGTTCGTTAATCCGAAAATGGCATGAGGTTCGTTATTCCTAAGGTTTGTTAATCAGAAAATGAAATAAAGGTGCGTACTAACGAATAACCAGTCATATTTCGTTTCGGGATTTACGAACCTTCGGAATAACAGACATTTTTTTTTTCCCGGATTAACAAACCTTCGGAATAACCAACCGCACTTCATTTTCGGATTAACGTACGTTCTGAAAAAGAAACCGTAGTTCATTGTCAGATTAACGAACATTCTGAATAACGAAGTGAAACTATATTGCTATAATGCCGCAATGCTTGTTTTCTTATGGTCCTGAAATCAAATGAACCGTGAATGTGAAGAGTGATATCAAAAGAAAATAGCTTAAACCATGGACCTACTGTGAGCACTTACACAGATGGAAAAAACATGGGGTATACCACTATTCGTGACATCAAGTCCCTTTAAGTCCTTTCTTAATGTACTTGACTTCGATCAAAAAAACAAAATCCTATACCATAAAGGTGTTAGAATTCTCATTAAGCATTCAAAGCATTCAAAGAAAATGTAAAGGAATGTCAAATGATGTATTCGTTTCTCGTCATAGGACCGACATATATTTCATCCTTAGATTTCCGTTCATCCTAAGACACTGAAACAGGATGTTTTATACCTTCTTATAGTTCTTTCTTGATCAAGCCGTGTATTTTGGTACCGTGTAATTAATGCACGGTAGAGGCATTATGGTAGGAACACTGGATGGCAGTAAACTGACACTGAAGATGATAAACTGAGTAAATGATAATACAGTTTTTATGATTATCATCCGAAATAACACTGCTCGTACATGTTTACCTGATTCATACGACAGAAGCTTGCAACGAAATGCCAATCTGAAGAGAGACAGAAACATGTTCTTTCCTCCGTTGGCATGACAACAAACATTTCCACCAAGGCGGCGTTGACGTTTTCTCGCCGAACGCTTTAAATATACTTCATGTTCTCCCTCGACTCATTCTATTGACATAGAGAAATATCGACATTGGCTAGAACAAATTCTCCGTCATATCTTTTTGCCATCAGAGAGTGTAGAGTGTGATTAACTTTTCCATGTCTGATCGAGGTATTGCCACATTTAGCATATTTGTCTTTTTGATTATAATGGCGCTCTACAAATAGGCCTAGTCGAACCCAGTACGACTGATTGTCCATGATGATATCGCTGGTTTGGTATGCCCGGGCTTGCCTATGAACATGAGCCTGCGTGTTTGTAAGTGCGTACGTGTGTAAGTGTGTGTGTGTGTGTGTGTTTGTGAATGTGTGTTGCATATATTATGCGATGGGGTATAATTGCGCTTTGTCGAATTGAAATGCCCACCTTCCGTGCATGTTCCATTTGACCTCAATTACCAGAGCAAAATCAAAACAACAGAATCGTGGAAGTATTAAAAATAATAAAAATGACAATAAGGGCCTATACATTGCCAAAAATTAGGGATTTTTTCATATTTCACATTGCATGTTTTCATGAATAGTGATTAAGATAGCAAAGCAAACACTCATGTGAGGCGATTGTATCACCTCTTCACAGCTTTTTCAATGGACCGTCTGTCTGTCCGTCTGTCTAAATGTATGCAAATTTTAAGCATTCTTTCACAAATTATTGTCTCAACAACAATAACAAGGCTTGTGGCAGGCTTGTTGACCTACCTAGAAACAACTTACTAATGTTATGTAAATTTCTGCGTAAGAAACTTCATTGGAAAGAGCAGGTTCGAGAAAAAACACTGTTCGTTACGAGGCTATACAGGGAAAAAAATCCACGAATCCTAATGCAGTGTATTTGATTTCCTACCAATTTTAACACATTTTTCATTCCAATTCATCTATTGCAAAAATTAGATTTCGTGCCAACTTTTTGGTGTTATGAAAATTTGCAATCAATTTAGTTTCGGGCACACTAATTCGCGGATGGTCAATGTATTTCCGCAGTTGTCAATTCAATTACGTCACGTAGCAATAATTGAATTCGTCCCAAGTATAAGAATCTTGGAACTGGAAATGACATTCAGTTTCGTCATTGTGCAAAAAAAAAAAAAAAAAATGCAAGAATTGCTTATTCGTTAGTAGTAGTCCACGTTGCCCAGCGTAAATGCATTTACTTAAATAGCAAAATGCATAAAGCTTACTTTTTGTTTATTCAAGAGCAACATTCTGGTGAAATATGTCCATTTTGAATTCTGACTTCAGTACATCTACATACACGGAGTATGTTTAATATGCTATGTCCATACTGCTCATTTGTTATTATTGTGTGAAATTATCTGGCAGCCATCAGACCATGCGAAAATTGATGACACAATATTTAACGAGCGATTTCGCGACGGAACTGAATGAAATCATGTGTGGTTTTGAATGAAAAAAATAAAGTATTCAAATGAGCAGAAATACAAATGAATTGTGTCAAAAACGGTCTACAACTGGTCAGTGTTCACAAAAACAAAACAAAAGCATTTGTTCTTGTTTTGCTTATCTTTACTGTTGGGTTATTGAAACACAACAAAATTAATTGATGCGAAGAATATAAGTTTTATTTCATATCAAAGAAAAAGAAACATTTTGGAAGGATTCTTGCAGATGATACTGTAGTGTAAGGTGTGTATAAAAAAGGTCCTTTTTTATTATTAGCTCATCAAATCTGCATGTATATTGCTTGCTATATTGGACAGGAGACGTGCATCGAATGGGATCTGACGTGGGCTTTCGACCTCGATCTGGGCAATAAAAGCAGGTCAAAGAATGGTCATAGCAGTCATCAGATTGCCCAGATGACCAAAGCATCTCGGTATTCCTTACATTACCGGACTCCCGCCAGATGACGGAATTACTCATCGCAGTAAATGTAATGTATGCAGCACATAGAGAAGTCAATTACACAAACGATGCAAATATCCTGCGCCAGTCCTTCTCCTATATTGTGAGTTATTTGGATGGGGTTCTTTTTTTTATTCGTCATTCACAATCGTTGTCGACAAGCCTCGATCAACCCCCCTCTACAAAGGATAATTCCTTGATTACAAGACATTGACATTTCTCCGAAACGACGATACCAATTAAGGGACACTATGGAGAGGATTCAAACACCACAGTGTAGGTGGAACCAAATTCCGGATTCCTTTTACTGAGGCTGTCTTCTCGGAGGTAACTTCTCGGGGCAATGACTTTGGGGGAGCTGATTGAAAACCTTCAGATGACTCGCCATCATTCGTGTGGTCAAGCGTCTCAAAATTTTATTCGAAGTGTTTCCTTTCCTAAAGTGTAATCCTACCTTCAATATGACAATTTATATATTTCCTTATCTACGTATACGACTGTACAACCTACAATCGTGTTTATGGATGCATACAATTCATATGGTTATGCTGACAAATGGTTCATTTTTATTAGACTGTATTATTAAACTTGTAGTGCACACTTTCGCTAAAATGTTGCGTCATGGTCGCGACACATAATATCGCATATTCTAGGTTACTACTGGCGTGCGATCCGTTATTAAAACACACCACGACTGGCAATTAGTACTTCATCTTGGAATTTTTATTTATGTCTATCACAATTCTGCGTCATTGTTCAAATTGTGATCTGAATCGTGGAGTAATCGTGGTGATCGTGTCAGATCTTATCATGTCGTCGTGAGGTCAGCGGCGACTACCGTATAGTTTTGGACGGTTCAAAAATTGTCTGAGATCAACGCGATTTGCCACGACTAGCCGACCTCACGATCTGATAAGATTCGATAAGATCTGACACGATCACCGAGATTATCCTCGATTCAGAAGGCGATTTCAATCGAACAGTAACTGTTGTTATCAATGGCCAATCGTGGCGTGCGTATAGCGGATCGCAAGACAGTTGGAACCCAGCATACCAAAACTGATGTTACCATGGCGATTCAGAAGACAAGCTTCCAACTGTGTTGTTGTTGTTGTTGTTGTTGTTGTTGTTGTCGTAGTTGTTGTTGTTGTCGTAGTTGTCGTTGTTGTTGTTTTCTTTTGCTTTGGACATGCCTGTTTGTTTTTCTCGTGTTGATTTGGTTCAAGTGCCTGTCGGAGATTGATTTCAGCTTGTGTGAAATAGTCACGTTCACACCACTCCGGCATAAACAGACTGAAACTAAAACTGAAACTGCAAAAACTCAGCTTCCGATTGAGATGGCTGGGATGCATTGTAAGTGCAATAAAAGGAACATGGAATAAAATGTGTTTTCATTGGTACAATTCTTTTGGTGGATTAGAATTGTTACTAAATTCAAATTTGGATTGTTTGAATATGAAAGTGATATGTAAGAATCAACTTCCACTGTTTTATATTGAAATATTAGAAGCTTGGTTAGTGATAAAGAATAAAATTTGTTTAAAATATCAACCCAAGGTGCATGGAGTACAATATGAGATTTTATGGCATAATAAAAATGTAACTTTTCATAAAAATACTTTATTTTATGATGGTTGGTATCAAAGTGGAATTGTATTTTTCAAAGACATTTTCAAGAATGGTAATTTCATATCTATTACAGAGATTCTGGCTCAACTTAAACGACAGAAAATTAAGCAAACATTGATTTTTTTTTTAAATTATATTTTATTACGCCAGGCCATCCCAAAGTCATGGATAAGCAATTATACGGAATCATGTATAAAGTTTTGTAATAGATCATTAGAAATTCTTAAGATAAGAATAAGAATAAGAATAAGAAAGCAAAAAAGAAGTATTCAAGATGTTCCAACCAAACAGTTTTTACAAACTTTTGTGTACACATTGTCCCGATAGTAACAGATATTGGGAAAAGATATTCGACTCATCATTCGATTGGATGAATATATTCAAAAGAAACTTATGTTATTGTAAAGAAAACAAACTGAAAGAATTTAGTTTTAAGATTTTGTATAATTTACTACCAGTAAAAAAGAATTTGTATAGATGGCATAAGAGATGGAAAATGTCAGCATTGCGGCGTAGATGAAGATAATCTACATGCGTTTATTGAGTGTAAATCAAACAAGGTTTTCTTTTCGTATCTGATGGTTAGAATCAAACTTATATATAATGCTGATTTTGAAATAACAGGAATGCATCTGTTAAAAGCCCATAAGGAGACTGAATTAAATTTGTTTTTGACAATTGCCTTTTGGCGTATTTACAAATATATACTGTTAAGAAATAAAACCGGAAAAAGAATGTCGTGAAACTAATTTGCAATATTTGTTTGAAAGAGAAATTTGTCAAAGAATTGAGGAAGATTTGAATAGTAAGAAAACACATGATAATTTACCAAAGCAAATGATGTATATTGTGTAAATAGTTTGTAATTTCTTTTAATCTCAGGAATGTCTTTTGAAGTTCAGTGTGTTTTCTTTTTCCGCTCTTTGTAATGTGATATAAAATGTTGAACTATGGAGGCAATACATACCCTGTTGGGGTATTAAAAAAAAAAACTGAAACTGAAGAAAAAAAATCCAAAAGCATCACAACATCACATGTCTCGCCACTCACGGAAAAATAACGTGATAGAACTGCGAATATCTTGTGTGTTTACATCCGTAAATGGTCCTTTAGTTTTAAACATTTCTTGCGGATATAACATGTTGAATTAATATTCTATCGGCATTGTAAGAGGAAGAAATTGTGCCACTTTCATCTGACACAGGCCTTGATAGTATTATGAAATGAGGACAGCCATGTTAGATAGACAGGTTTGGAAGTGCAACTTCGTTTATGAAACCCGAAATGGCATAATAGGCTGAAGCTAATACATGCTGTCCAATTAGTAGTATAGTTACTAGTAGTAGTAGAAGTAGTAGTAGTAGTAGTGGTAGTAGTAGTGGTAGTAGTGGTAGTATATAGTAGTAGTATATAGTAATAGTAGTAGTAGTAGTAGTAGTAGTAGTAGTAGTAGTAGTATATAGTAGTAGTAGTAGTATAGGAGTAGCATGGTAGTAGTAGTAGAAGTAGTAGTGTCTGTGGTGGTAGTAGTAATAGTAGTATCGGCGTTATTTAGTGACGGTAACATCACCACAGCAACGGCATTTGCGTCATTAAGGACGCGGATTACAGCAAATTCAAAATGCTGCATGATTCTAAGGTTGATGTTACTGATGCTGAAATGCGTAGATTTCAACCTCGAAGAAGTCAACCATTCAATTGCGCTCAAAAGCATGGGCAAGTTAATTCGTCTCAGCTCATCAGAGAAAAATAGGGGAGGAGGAAGGAGAGAGAGAGAGAGAGGGGGGGGGAGAGAATAGACATGTATTGGAATCGTCACAGGCATTACGTATAATTCCACTACAGAATGGTCAAAGAGAGTATACTGTAAAGCATTCCACTGAATTAAGACTGAACAACAATGGCACGGATAGCTTGGAGCCTGGAATCAACCCTTTGCGAAAGGGATGAGTATTTTATCGCAGAGGGAACCTATAGGGTCTTATTATTACCCTGTCAAATAGAAGTCGGTTCCTTTGATGCAACAAGGTTGTGCAGAATGGTACACGTGTATAATAGCGACAAAATACTGACAAGAAAACATTTCAATGTGAGACACATGCACATGCGTGTAAATAAGCAAAGGTAGTGGTTTTGAATTCTATCTAAACATGTCACAAGCTAGTATATGTTTGTTTGTCTGTTTTCATAACATGATTTGTACTTCATGGGGTGGCCCACATTAATATCTGGGTAAGACAAAATAGAGTGGTAGAAGTTTCCTCAGTGTTTTTAAGAAAAAGTGGTCTCGAAATTACATACATTATGCAAATGAGGTTGCGAATAAAAAACTATTGTTTTCTTCGGATATAATAGATGACATTTAGACTTGATATGGAAGCTTAATTCATTTTATGAAAATAATGTTATAATGGGTGATTTTATTTGCAACATGTTGATACGGAAAAATGGTGAAAAGTCTGGGCACGTTAATGCAAAAATCTGGTGATGTTCGTTATTCCGAAGGTTTTACTAATCAGAATATGAAATAAAGTTCCTTAATCCGAAACACCCACAAATTCTGTATGCCTAGACGTTCGTTAATCCGAAAGTAAAACAGGATTTTTTAAGTGAAATAAAATTCGATATTCCAAATGTTTATCAAATAATGAAAAAAAAAGTTCGGTATTCCGAAGGTTCGTTCATCCGACTATGAAAATAAAAAGGTGCGTGTATACTAACAAACTTTCGAAATATACAGTCACAAAAATCATGACGTTTGTAATAATTATGTGAAACCAAGAAGAGATTCGTAAAATAATCATCTTATCTAGTTTTATTCTAATATGACTGCGACCAGTATTTCGAGTTCAGCAAATGCATGTGAATCATGTAATATTTCATATCCTATAAAACTTTGCCATAATTCCATTGGTTTGATTCCGCTCTAGCTTCAATTCACTATAGCCAACTTGAGCTCGACAAACAACATATCGAAGTGTACTTTTCATACATGGATTCTTTAACAATATGGACGTGAAACAAACAAACAAACAAACACTAAAATACATGTACTTTGAAGAAGATCGATTACTACGAATAACTATATCATCAAAAGGGGTATGACTGAAAAAAATATGAAAAACTTCTGGAATCGTCATTGAAACAAACCTGATATAAGATGTTATGCTGTACCTATACAGTTTGCACAAGATCATGATTGGCTGGGAGTAAACAGCATGAAATTTGCATCTAAAATTATATTTATTGTACACGATGAGAGATAACTATAAGACGTGATGGGGATCATACATCATTATTCTCTGCAAGGTACGGGCAAGACAACTGGATGCTGTCGCGAGGTATTGCACTGAAGAAAATCACAGTACAGACACATAATCAATCAGAGTGGTGAGGTAGTCTTCATCTGGAAGGATGATTATGTGACGTGGACGATTAATTACAATCCTATTACATCAAAGAGAACATCATCTGTGGGAAATATACCCGGGTATCCTATACACTATGTTATACAATCACTTTTTGACTGACGCATGCAGTTTTGTTAGTGCGTCACCAGATCTTTTGTTACTGAGTGCATTGTGAAAAAGTGAAAAAGTTGTTAATCGGCTTGCCGTCCTATATGTCAGAAGTGGCAATACCCCCCCCCCCCCCCCCGCATCAGTTCTAGAGCGTCAGATGCGTATGGGTACCTTTCCATCTAATCACTGCCAACCAATACCAAATACAACACTTAGATTCATGAACCATAACTGATTGAAGGCTAGTCGTTGATAATGCTAAGGGCCTCCTAACGCCAAAGCTATATATTCAGATTATTTCGGGGCTCAATAACGAGCAATGATAATTCCATTTACACTCTGTCTATGCAATTAAAAGAACCTTTAAAAGAGTTCGTAATGGATGATTTTGGTGTGTGTTAATTTGTTTACATATTACCAGCTTTGACTGTCTGCAGACATTCTTGATATCTTAGTGGTTTATCATTAGATCTTGCTGACCAATTAGCACGGTATACCGCTGGCTCGATTTATGCATGAATAGACGTGTTCGTAAATAGGATAAGTGCATACTATATACGTCGTTTGAAAGAGCTGAAAACTATCTAAGTGGTAAATAATTATGTTCAATGTTTGTTTGTCTGTATATGATTCTTATGTCTTTGCAATACTTACACTGTAAAAACATCGGTGTTAGATTTAACATCATGTGTGTTAAATCTAACACCGATCAAACTTCAAGAGATGACCACACCCACAGGTGTAGAAAATGCACTGTGATGGTGTTGAAAAGTGTTCACCTGACACTTCGTGGTGTTAATTTGACACTGTACCTGGTGTTATTTTGACACTGTACTGGTGTTAATTAAAAAATGACACCACAATATATGGTGTTGATTTGATATTTGTTGGTGTTAATATCAATGGTTTAACACCCGTCTAGCTTCATTAAAGAGACCACACCAGCTGGTGTTACTGTGGTATAAATTTATTTTCTCATTTTTTCAAAAATCTAGTATTTTAATGTAAAATTCTTGATCGTCTTTAAATAAAAAATCAACAAGAAGTGCAGTTACTAAGAAACTCTTCAAAAAAGTTTTATATTTGGAAATGACAACCAGAGGTGTTAATCTAACACCATAAATGAGCACCGAAAATTTAACACCAGCTCGGTGTTCACCATAACACCGGACTTTTTGCAGTGTACCGAGAATAGAAAGAATTATGTTACTAATATATATATATATATATATATATATATATATATATATATATATATGTTTATGTAATATATTGCTGTGTTGTATCAGAAAGGAAAAGCGGTTGATATATTATTACTCACTTGCTACATGCGCATTTGGACCGGACCTTGCCTTCACTGGTGCGTTTTTGAAGAACAGAGTATTGAATTGAAATTCATTTATATCAACTGTGCTATCCAAACTTTCTGAAATCGCATTAGCAATATTGCTGCTACAGAGCCAATATGTTTTCTGGAGTATACCAGAGTGGGATATCAATAACTCAAAGGCGGCGCCTTCTTTCCGTTACATGTCAAAACGCTACCTACTCATTTCAAAATAAAGAGGGAGAGAGAAAGACAGAAAGAAAGAAACAAAGAGAGAAAGAAAAAGAAAGAAAGAAAGAAAAAAAGAAGGGGAGAGAGAGAGAGATAGAGCAAGTATTTGAATGTCTTGCGTATAATGGACGCAAAAAGGCAATCATTGGATTAGGGACAATATTGAATGGTAAAAGCAAAGAAAGTTTAGTGCCACAAAGGCGCTAATACATCTACTCTTGCATTACTGTCAAATCCTTTAGCCGCAATCGAGAGAGACAAATTAGTTTTGCCCTAGCACCATTATGGCGCTAAAATTAACGACACGACGTTTTTGGCTACCAATGGGTAATAATGATGGGTCATAATGATGTGTGAATGCCATTAACACGCTTTGAGCGCTTGCAACTTAGGAAGGCATTTTTTCCCTGTGATGCCCACCAATTTGTCACCAAATCACTTATGGGAGATTGACAGAGCTTGTACTAATCGCTCGCGAGATGGAATGGCAGAAATACCGTGATATGCAACTCCACGACCAGCTAACCGCGGGGACTGAACACTTTCTGCGTCGCCACTTTGGTAATCGATAACCAAGTCGAGCGCACGCAGAGAGCGGGAGCGGATTATATTCTTTTCAGTCCCAGACGGCAGCGCATGGCAACACAACGTGTGACGAGAGGGTAGGTCATCAACCCACCTCAATATATTTTCGCGCCTGAATGAATCAAAGGAATGCCTTAAAACGTCATCCTTTACTTCTCGTGCCTCAGAGCCTTTCTGAGAACCCGACTGGTATAATGATACGGCTTGCGGATTCCTCTGTCCTTCAATAAGTCACTTTTCATCGGACAAAGAACGAAGATGTGCGATACATGAGCGTTAATGTGTATATTCGGTATGATGGGCTCATACACTTGTAGAATGAATGTGTATTTCGTTTTTGTCTTTTGCTGAAATATCCAGCAGGATCTAATTGAGACGTAATGACTGTGCCCCTCGAAAGGGTCCATGTTCTGCTGGGAAGTTACTCCGCGGACTTAATCAATCGGAGCTCATCTCTTCCCGCCTGATCTGAACCGTCCGAACTATCCCGGATCGTGTTTGCAAGCAATAGCAGTCCTGCTTCTGAGAGTGGCCTACTTGAGAAGATTTATTCATCATGCTAGCTGAGTAACGCTTATTGCTTTTGTAATGAATTCGGATGAAACATGAACCAACCAGTACCCCATGAGACGTGCTATAATTGCTCCAGAAATATAGAACCAAATAAGCTGGGGAAAGATTAATCCGAAAAGGATTGCGTCACGAACACATTGACCACATAGCTACTTGTTAGAGCGACAAATTGTGACAGGGTGACCCGCTAGATGTAGAGTCTACAATTATTAGGTGGGATGGACAACGCGATCTTGATGGGGTGGCCGGCCTCTTTCCATTTCAGTAATCAACCAAGTTGCGTGCGTGTGCGATCTCACTGCGCGTTCGTTAGCCAGGCGTCACGATTTGTTGGTACCATTCCAAACGATCTCTGAACTTGGTCGGGTGCATCATTGTGGCGAGCCACTCACCCAAATGACTCAAACAACACCGTGTGGGTTGCTGGAAAGCTATGACGCTAAAGAGAAAGCAAGCGTAGACGTGTTTCCCAACGGTATAACTCCATAGTGAGTAAAAACTTTGGCTCACTTCCGGAATCAATTTGCGTGCAGCTGCTGTGTACTTCTCGCACCATAACTATGAGCTATTCGCAGGTTTATTCGGCAGAGAATTTCACTACAGACAATCTAGTTGAAGACAGATCGCTGGTTGAGATTATTTGTGGAACTGTCTCTATGGCAGCAATCATTTTAACTAGTGTCTGCGGAAACTCACTGGTGCTTGTTGCAATCTGGAGAGAGAAGAGCCTTCACAACAAAACGGCGGCTTTCATCGCCAATCTTGCCATTGCAGACCTCCTTAATGCGGTGACCTGTATGCCCACAATCTTGGCTAGTTGCGCCCATGGAAGATGGATATTTGGAAACGTTGCTTGCAACGTCATCGGAGCATTCACGACGATAGTATGTACCGTGAGTATCAACACACTTGGCGCAATATCCGTGGATCGCTTTTTCTGTATCGTGTCCCCGTTCCACTACTCGGATCGAATGTCAAAACGAAGGATCGCTGCCATTCTGACATGGATTTGGGTTCAATCAACGCTTTTCAGCATATGTCCAGTTATCGGCTGGTCCCGATACATTTTCATTTCAACTGAATATATGTGCACTGCAGATTGGTCGACTCCCGTCTCCTACACGATAGCTGTATTAGCGGTTAATATTGTCCTGCCGATAATTGTTATGACTTACTGCTACGCGAATATATTTCGAATAGCTTCTGCACATCGTAAGCAAATCAACGCCCAGCTGAAAGAAAATCGCTTGACTGCAAGCACAGATGCACTAAACGGACAAGGCAATGGCTCGGTTGTAAATATTGCGCAACGTTCGAAAATGGCGGCACTCACAAGCCGCGCCAAACAACTGCGAAAAGACACAAAAGCGGCGACGACGTTGCTCATTGTTATCGGAACATTCCTGTTGTGTTGGTTACCGCACAGTGTTACCATGCTATTCATAGGATTTAAAGTGGATAATCTTCTTCCCCATGACGTCTACGTTGTATCCACGTGGTTTGCCATGTTGAACTCGGCCTGCAACCCTTTCATCTACGGCATCACCAACAAACACTTCCGTGACGCCTTCAAGAGGACGCTCCGTTTCGTCCTTCCCGCTTCTTGTAAAGTTTGCGTCAGGGCACAGGTGGAATCCGAGCTGTCCATGGGTGCTACTGTGTCACCCTCTCCGTCACGTACCTGCAATGCCCGGCAACTGGATGCCAGATTACACCGGCCGCGTCGCCTCTCCAGGGAAAGTGCGAACAGCGGCCAGACAGTGTCGGACATCTCAGAATATTGTGAAAAGGTGCCAGAACAGTTGTGATGTAGCACCTACATTCACATGATAATATAGAGTACTAATTTATGACAGGCGGGACTTTGGTGCATTTTGCCTGACTGTCAATGTACATGTACTGTCACTGCGCACTGTACTATTATTAAACACAAATTATCTGTTAACTGATAGGCATTATGAAAAATAATATATAGACTGTTGCTATTTATTGTAACTCGTATTTTGATGTCTTTACCCTTCAACAACTTCGATCACAAACAGCTCGAATATTGTCAGCTTCCCAAATTACGATTTCTGCGTTGCTAAATTTACATTCACGGTGAACATTAGCAAAGCTGTTGCGCCATGTTTCTTTAAAATGCCAAATACGAATTGGAGCCAATATCCTATGCTTGTCCGATTCATTAACCCGCAAAGCTCGATGTAACATAGTGGGTTCGGTGATAAAAGGCCTTAAATAGGAACGAGAAGACATGCACTAAATTAGGGATGCTCGGAAACAACTGTTCCCGTTTGGCGTACACAGTGTTTCTTGGACATTTTACTCCTCGGCCAACTGATCTGAAGTTCATTTCACCAACGTAGTCGTTGTGCTGGCAACATTATAAAAGGAAGTGCCATTTATAGCAGTATTGATAGTCTTCCATTTATAGTGGGAGTTTTACTCAGTGCAATTTCCTAAGATATTTGTAATATTTCAGTTAATGACACAAAAATCAAGAAAGCTTGGTGATTCTATCCAGTCGAAGATGAGCACAAAACGTCACTGACTGCACCGCGCTATCACCTTTTCAATGTCCTCACGATGTATCCTGTACTTATATTTGAGTGTTGACCCTCAATTTATAGCTTAAAAATGTGACCACTGCAATCTAATGTACACATAAGAGCTAAAAATAGTGATATAACGAATACAATAAAATCAATACAGACATCTATAAAGCTCTCAGTGTTGTTACGTTGTATAATGTTGCAATCAACTCTATACTAATTGTGAGACCAAGACAGAATCATCTGATCTGTTCCTCATACTGCTCAGGTACACGGTATGCGGGAGATTTCCCGTAGTTCTCCTAACAGTAAAGTTTTAATCAGTCAATTCAAGCAGGTTGCAAGCTTGCTCAGTTGTGACTTCGATAAAACGTCTCTAAATCTCCTCTCGACAATAAGTTTAGGACAATCATCCGGGCTACATCTCCAGACCCAATTACGAGGTTCCATTGTCGTGGGATTAGTATGTGTATGGGCACAACGTGCGTCGTAATGACATGAGGCTATTCTTTACAGTTTCTTCACCTATAATACGTGGAGTAGCCCCATTCTATCCTCGTTTGAGAGAGGCCCACCTTCCAGGGAACGCATATCCAGGCACTGGCGAACGTATAGTAACCATAATTATTTCTGGTCTTCTTCACGTCCCTGTCTGGGTTTATACAGGTAGTTCTGTTAGGGAGTTTCGCTTAAATGCAATAGTGAAAGCCACACTCAATCATCCTGATAATGCGATCTAGCTTGGGGTCAAGTTAAGTTGGATATGTTGTTGTTGTTGCAATAAATAGCACTTGTACATGATTATATATATATATATATATATATATATATATATATATATATATGTATATATATAAAGACGATGAAGACAAACAAGTTGACATAATGCATTAGATTCCAACTTCATTTATTTGTAAAACAAATTTTCGACCCTTGCACGGATCTTCCTCAGGGTAATTTGGTTTACAAATAAATGAAGTTGGAATCTAATGCATTATGTCAACTTGTTTGTCTTCATCGTCTTCATGCTCTTATTCCAACACGCGGATAATAATACCATTATATATATATATATATATATATATATATATATATATATATATGTGTGTGTGTGTGTGTGTGTGTGTGTGTAAGGAATACGATGTTAGACTAGGACTGACGACGTTCTCACTTTTTTCTTTTGCCCCGTTATTGTAAACTGAACGAAAATAGGCAAAGAAAATTAATGGTATTCCATCGGCTTTCGAATCCAGGACCTATTAATATGATACATATACTTATGATATAATCATTAACTTTGTAGGTGTTGGCCATACGTCATGAAAATTGGTGAAAACTAATAAAGAAATTGATATAAGTGTGTCACATTCTGAGGGAAGATCACAGTGATAAGTACAAGTTTGTACAGGACGTCCGAATACACAGTGACCACTTTTCATGATCTCATTTTAATGAAACTTCACTCAGAGACTGCAAAAAAAAAAAGAAAAAAAGAGAGAAAGTATCTCGACTTGAGGTCTGCCGTTGCTATATGATTTAGATTTTATGCGACGAACATGACAATTAACGCACGGATCAATCGATAATATCCTGAGAAAGTGCTGTTATTACACCAATCAGGACTCACTGTAAGACACCCTTAGTCACTTACCGTCGTCCATTTGTATACCGTACCACATGTATTGTACAATGTCAAAGCAATAAAGAAAAAAAGTAAAAAGAAAAAGATTCTTTTGCAAACAACGTAGATGGTTGATGGGGGAGCAAGTCTGATCGACGGATCATTATCCCTTTCTGCCATACGATCGATGAATGATGACTAACTGTACATCATTAAAATAAAAAAAAAATGTATTGTACAATGTCAAAGCAATAAAGAAAAAAGGTAAAAAGAAAAAGATTCTTTTGCAAACAACGTAGATGGTTGATGGGGGAGCAAGTCTGATCGACGGATCATTATCCCTTTCTGCCATACGATCGATGAATGATGACTAACTGTACATCATTAAAAAAAAAAAAGAATCTGCGTATATTACAGGCAGAAAGGCAATGTATCCGGTATTGTGTTTACCCTTCAACTAGCTTGAAAATGCATACATTAAATGTAGCGTTCGATAGTCACCGCAGGTGTATAAACCTGTGTGATGCAATGCACGTACATTGTACAAGTCCCATACATGGGTGTCACTGCAAAATTATGGTACAGTATGTGAGATGATTGTAAAATGTTGCCAAACAGGTGAACTTGTCACCATGAGTGTCTGGATCTGCCTCTCTTTTTTTTTCTTTTTTTTTGTCATGGACAGTAACTGCAGTAGTGTTGAAATGAACCATTATTACAGACACGGATTAATGGGATGGTAATATATATTTCAAAATTGACTTGATTGCACATGTAATATGACTTTCAAAAATGCTCGATTTTTGTTGTTGTTGTTGAGCATTTGACCGTCACAGTAGCTCGGTCAGGAAAGATCCGCATTCTCTTTTTTTTCTTTCTTTCTTTTTTGTAATCAAGCCAGCGAAATTACTCTTGTGTGCTGAAAAGACCATTCTGGACCAGAAATAACTTACATTTTTACAAAAAGGAAAAGAGGAGCAAAGCCCCTTTACAAGTACATGTTTTTTTGCAAAACAGTTATCGAAAAGTTGATCAAATATGCAAATGAGTGAGCTGACGATGTCATCAGCTAACAATTTTCTCTTTAATCCTATACGAAAATTTAATGAAAATTAATTCTTCTGCTCTAAACGTATACAACTTTAAGACATAATATAATTCCTGGTAAAATAACTTTCCTAATCAGTCAGAAAATACTATGATTTGAGATTTAAAGTTTGAGTTTGAACAGAACTGAAAACATCATGATTTGTATACAAACTGAATTATTATCTGCGTATTCATAGTGACTGTTCAAGAATTGTTTGGTGAAAATGAACAACTCTTCTCAATTTTATAACTTCCGCAACATTTATCCGATTTTTATCGAATATCTACTATTTTATCAATACTATTATCGTTACTTTTTCTTTTCAAAATGACCTTTTACTGATTCGGTTTAGTCCTTTAATGCTCTTGAATTTCACGACATGGTTCCCCTTCCACCAAGGTATGCAACATTACTATACAAGGGGATGATAACACGGTTTCGTATCTGTGCGAATAACATTAACGCATGTTACAAGTGATGTAAAATGATACCTACTCTAACTCCGTGGTCGATATCCTTATACCATATGTGGTCATTCCCACGTCTTTTCATTCTTCTTACATCCATCGATTAGTTTTGATTTATGCTGTAACGTAATATCTGGCCTATATAGTGTCAACAAATACAAGTATAGGTTATGGAAATGTGATAAGTTGGATTTGTATCAAAAGCGGTCTTGATGATGTATCATGTACATGCTATATAATATGTGTCAGTGTATTAGGGGAAATATGATATACTATAATAGGATGTTGGGCGGCGTGTCATTTTAGGTGACATATCCGTTTATTGCCGTGATCAGGACGTAATTACATTTGTATATGGTCCACTTGACAGTGACCTTTCATAGCACTATTTCGCTTCCCCCATAAGATTGGTATCGCGTGGTTCATACTCGTTGGTGTGGAACCGAGCAGGTCGTTAATCTTTTTATTGTAGTTCACTATTAGTTAAAACCTCCACACAGCCTCAAAGTGGATTCCACACTTTGTTTGAGTTGGCATCAATACATGCAAAATAATTGTTACAGATTTCACCAAAATCGGAAGGAACTTAATAAGAAAGTTATGGAACTTGATAGTGCTTCCCCGATGCTGCGACATTAGCAGCAACCCAAATCGAAAACTGTATTGGCAGATTTGATAATGTCCCCATCCCACACATTTCCCATTGACCTGTACAAATAATCCGCATTGAACTTCAGTCTCTGAAACTAAAAATAATGAATTCTCTCGCTTCTAATTATTGCCATCTTGTGTGATAATTCGAGAAATCATCTATCACATCCTTTTTATGATATACATATTTACATATATACACATATTTGCGTAATATATATTATTTTTGTCATGAAGCCACTTTAATTGTTCAAACAATTACGAGCACACCTGGCCATTGATGATGACGTCATTATAATGACGCACAATTTTTAATCTTAACAAGAGAAAACATAAAGAAGAAGCCCGCCGTCTAATAATATGTTTGGTAGGTTTTTAAAGACCTTTCTTTGCTATTGAATTTCAATGTTAATCAGATGCATGCCACTATAAGTAAGAAATTAGATGGCATTTCGACCATATTCCAAGCCGGAATCTGAGTTTAACATCGAATTATTAAAGTATGACCGAACACATGTAGTGGAAATATCGGGGGAAACAAAGAAATAAAAGCAATTTTGTCATTGTAGGCACAATGCTGAAGTTCAAGAACGACTAGTGAGCAAAGAGGATCCACTTAGCTGAGGGATCCATGGCCGATTGGTTCGACCTTGTCATGATGTGAACATTAATGATCTCACTATGAGGGCAAGGGTGTAATAACGTAGGAATCTCTTGTAAACATTTCAATCGAAGTGTTTATTGATCTCATTTTATCTTTTTTTTTTTTAGTTGGGGCGGGCTAAGCATGCATAAAATTCTATTATAATGCAAAATAAAAAAAAACAAACAAAAAACAAAACAAAAATCAAGGAAAGCATGGTTAATTTTCTTGCCCAAACCAGAGATTATATATGTATATATATGTATATATATATATATATATATATATATATATATATATATATATAGATTTGATTTGATTTATTTCGGCTTAATTCCGTTACATCAGATAGGATCATGTACATGTCATTTATGACAAACAGTATATCGACACATAGTTTTTAGTACAATTATACAAGACAAATACAAACATACAAGCTTATGGAACTTAAACATAACCTGAAGGGTCTCCAAAATAAGCCGAGGCTTGACGGTATGGAGACTATATGCTTACCTACTCTGAATAGAATAGGGAATAGAGAAAGAGAGAAATAGGGAAGGGTAGGGGGAATAGGGAAAGTTACAGAGTGTATGGGTACCACTCCAACTACTTTACAATAATAGTAATGATGATAAATACAATATGATAATGATATTAAAGTTAACACGTTCAGTTGCCTTTGCCGGAGTAATGACCGAATATGCACTATGAAAATAATAATATGTGAATACAAAATATCTTATACGTATTGTTATCTGACATTGAATAAAACATATCGTGCTTGTTTTATGTACGCAGTAATGGTAAGGCACATCGTACACATGCATGCTCATAATATATACATGATGGTATCCTATACATACATATACATACTCATATTCATAATATGGATAGATACATACATCGATATATGTATGCACACATCCATGCATTATGTATCACGTACATATTCATATACATTTGATTATAATACAATAAAGGAATCAGAATGTTATCCTGGGGAATACTGCTTAAGGAGGTGAAGTTTTACAGCCTTCTTAAATGAATACATAGTGGTCATTTTTTTAATTTCAATGGGAAGGGAATTCCAAGTGTCAGGGCCGGAGTGTCTGATAGAATGATGCGCGAGTGCGGTTTTGGGGTTAAATAAATGTAAATTTGTGGATTGTCTGGTTGGATAAGAGTGAATCTCTGAATTTGACCGAAATATTATGTTAAATATTGGAGGCAAAAACATAAATACAGCTTTTTGGAGAAAATTTATATCATTTATCTTAAGGGATTTAAGCTGGAAAAACAATGGGTCGGTGTGATCTCGTCGGTGTGATATATATAATCAAGGCTATTTGAATATTTGAATATAATTTAGTGGGATTTCTGGGAACCTTTGATGGAAACGTTAGCTTTAGGTCGAACAGCGTGAGATGGGCACGAACTGCAGTGTTACCATCAGCACAGCTACAACATTTCTTCACTTCTGAATTCGTCGGGGAGTCTGCATAAATGTATGGGTTCCATGCTATTTCTTCACAAACGATTCAACACAACGCAGCTATCTTTAGGATGATCTATACTCATTATATTCATCACACGCTGATTCTCGCTATTTCATCTGTGTACAATTGGGTTGCCTACACAAAAATGCTGTGGTAGGCCTATATGTTGTTCCAATGCATCCAAGCCACAGTCGCTTATCCGCCGACCTTGTGGTATGGGCGTCTCCACATAAAAAACAAGCAAGCAAACAAACAAACAAACAAACAAACAGATAAACAGATTTCCAACAACTAAAACAATTTCTTCTTCTTTTTACAGCATCTACATGTAATTTTACTTGCTATCAATAATTACTTGCACCCATAAAGTACTGGTTATTGATCAGGCACGACGTTCTCAACATGGGGTATGAATTCGCATGCAATATTACATGGTCGTTCCCAATGGAATAAAAACAAGCGCTTCTCAGTTGCAAACTGTTTGATATTCAAGAATTGTGTTCTCGCATTAGATGTTTTAAATTCGCATGAAAAAAAAACAACAACGCAAAACAGGCAAGAAGGAACAAACACACAGGTAATTTCAGATTGTAATCAGTCCAGATGAACATGTGAGCTTCTAATGGGGTTGTTGTTTTCCACGATATAATGAAGACCTTGTGATTCAATTGACTTCCTATTGCAGTGTTCTACAACTTCTCGTGATGGCTTCTAACGGCAAATTTCTAGTATAATGTTCAAGCAGCGGTAGCCCCATCAGGTAGTACACAAAATGCTTAGACACTGGTGGTGCTATTGAAAACTGGGATTGCCATAAGTGGGCAGAATTGAAGGGATGGGATCCGGGATAGCGGTCGACGCTCACCGCTTCTGTTTTTATTTTTGGTGACTGCTGATGACTTTATCCTTCGAAATACACCTAACAAATCTTTGCGGATTCTGGCCACTGCCCCATGCCATCAGTACCCCTCTCTCCGAATTCTTCCCTCACCATTATGGTGAAGATAATATCATCCGACGAACAATGACACGACAAAGACAATGAATACTCCTCTGCACCCCTTTATTAACCCCCCCCCCCCCCACACACACACACACCCTATACGGTATTCGTATTTTGCGTAGTTTGGTTCGCTAATCACTGAAGCCTAGTTTCACTTTAATGATATCGACACACCAAGCGTGCTTGCACTATACCCGACTTTTCATTTCCGTGCTGCAGCTCATAAGTGTTCAATTAAACTAGGTTAAGGGGATATAGAGTTTAAAGCAAGCTTTCACTTCGCCTTTATCCCTACACTGATTGAAAACCAGTGCTTTAGTAGAACCTAAACGAATGATGAAGTGGTAATAGACCGGTAGATTGTTATATTATTAGTAAAGGAGTCTCACCTCCTCCCCTCCCACCCCACACATACTGTACACTCCCACCTTATCATGCCTTATGCTGCTATCTTTGCAAAGGACCGATCCACAGACAGAACTAAATAATTTATAGATGTACCAGTCTTTGTTCTTACTTTGTTGCTTTGGTTTATGAGTATCGATCGATACATGGCATAGATGAAAAGGCTTCTTCTTCTTCTTCTTCTTCTTCTTCTTCTTCTTCTTGCTTGCTTGCTTGCTTATTTCGCTCGAAGTTGCTTAATAAGCGAAGCAAAATACATCTTTACGAGGCTACATATACACATCTATAAAGGGTTGCCACGGCACCAATTGGATTGTAGATCCATTCAATGGATGAGAAATTAGCGCTCATATTAGGCATCATTTACCATTTGCAGATGAAACAAATATCCAGCTTTAGTGCTTCAAAATGATTATGAAATGCGAGTTAGGGACAGAAACAACCAATGTAAAAATGTTAATCAGTATAAACAATGTTAAGTATTGTTAGATATGCAAAATATGTATAATAAGATTGTTTCTAGAATAAACTGTCTATGGTTTATTGAGAAAAATAGTGACATCTCCTTATATTTTTAGGCTTTATTGCGAAATGTTTAGACAATAAGATGTTTTCCGGTGGTTTGAACAACTGACCTACACATATGCATCTAATGTGATAACTCTGACACTTGTAATATCACTGCTCCCAATAGTAAACAACACCTTTAATTGTTGTTTATGTTGTATAGAACAGGAAACAATGTAAATGGTCTGATACACCGCTACAGTGGTCTGCTACACCGGCTTGCTAGCCGATACTTATACATCGATACTGAAAAGTTTGCTTCCTGCAGCTGGGTTACCTTCCGTGTACCCATTTCACTCAAGTGAATATGTCCTTTTTGGTTTTCTTGAAGAGGTTTTCCGGGGTTCCATTCGTTGTTTCGATTCCATGTCATTAATCATTTAGCACGTGACATCCACACTTAAGTGTACAAAGCAGAGCGGCCTCGGGTTTATTCTTACCAATGACACAAACTGTATACTCCATGTACCAACATGAGACATGTACAGCCAATATGACAGCATTTCTTCCTGAGGCTAACAGACTCCAGCTTTACTGTACATGTTACTGATGTCATCCTCCAAGGTTTCTTCACGGTCGTTTTTTGAGCAATAGATACATCCATATTCGTGTTATGCAGGAAAACGAACACAAAATATCTGGACTGCTTTTGGGAGCAGCAGCTGTATTTAGCGACATCCCAACAAAAATCCGTGGTACTTCCGGTGTTTCATAAATGCTTTTATTTCAGTATTATATGGCCAGGTGGAAACGATGACTGTATCGAACATGTAATTTTACGTGGGAGAATTAATCGGAGTGTTCTACGTTTACATATTAATACACCCGACCAAAATGATGTATATAGGCCTACCAGAATAGACAGGAGTTTATCTTAGCAACGTTCTTAGTACAAGTTGTAGTGCACGATCCTTCTCGTTCACAAGGCAGAGACCTCAAAGAAAAGAATCAGAAAACTTCTATAATGCACACACTCGAAGGTTACCAGATACATTGTATCATCATCGTTATTTATTGATGATGATATTCTTATTGAGCCCGAGTAGCTTCTTCACTGATGCCATAGTACATGCTCTACATGAGGGCCCTGTCATTACAAATACCATGGTAATGTCGTGTACAAATTTATACACCTGGGTCGAGGGGGATATAGGGAAAAGCAATCAGTTCGAGGACGTACATAATTTTGTAAGCACTTGTCGGTATTCGAACTCGGGACCGTCGATTGCTCGTCAAGTGATGGCATCCACTTTACCACAGTGTCTTCCAAGCTGCAAACCAGCAGCAAATTAGACGGTATTGCGATGTGATCTCTATCGAGACGTTATAGTGATATCAAATGTACATTAATATTACATATATAATGTATATATATATATATATATATATATATATATATATATATATATATATAATAATTATTTAATACACACAGAGAGAAAGAGAGATTGAATAGGAGGGAGTGAGGTAAATGTTAATGTTAACCCATTTATACACATTGTCATATCCTTCACCGAGGATAAGC
This sequence comes from Diadema antillarum, assembly GCF_040938485.1. Lineage (NCBI taxonomy): Eukaryota > Metazoa > Echinodermata > Echinoidea > Diadematoida > Diadematidae > Diadema > Diadema antillarum. Next base: position 501,256 of record NW_027272364.1, on the reverse strand, counting down.
ATACGTAATAATGTATGTTGAATGGACAGAGAATGTATGAAGTGTCCTACATAAAAAGACACACAAAAACACACAAACAAACGCACACACTCCTTTGTTCACATGAACTCCAGCAACCATATCACGGTGGGTACGAGATAGTTGGGGTGTATTCTTTTCTAAGTGCATTCCGGTACTTATAAAAGTAGAAACAGTCTGTCATGTATCTACAAAGTATCCCCTTCGATGTCGAATCCACCGCTTATAGCTTCTTTTCTTAATTTTTTTTTTTTGTTTTCAAAGTAAATAAAATTGTCATACTTTAAAGTCCGACCCATCTTGACTCTTGTCTGCTCTCTTTGAATACTAGCTGAGTAGAGAATCTATATACCTTATCTCCCCTGTACCTAATCGCAGATATAATCCTGCGATTTCAGTCTATTCAAATTATCAGTGTTTCTTACCCCCCCCCCCCCTTCTGACCCAACCACCTCGTAGTCTGGTGATAGAAGTTCGCCTTCTTCTTTCGTATTTCGCCCCACATAAATTATGAGATTTCGTTTCGCACATAACATCGGTACCTTTAAGATCTTGCTGGCAGATCTCGCACCAGCTATATAGGGTTCTAATTCCAGCCTCCAGATAGAGGGGAGTATAATCCATTAAACATGAACAGAATTACTATCAAAATAGCATTTAGTCAGTCATGTAGTCTGTAAAGTGCGCAATTATTAATACGTGCGTTATTATGTTGCCCCATTAGATGTTCCAGCGTCGCTGGAGCGTATGAAATTATCATTAGCATTTGCTGAGCTAAAGCAGCATTTTACCAAGATGAGTCACATCTGAGAAGGCGGGCACAAGAGCGGGACCAACATGGCAGCCAGCTGTCTGTAACCAACCCTTTTATAACAGCCTACATGGAAACATTCTTTGCAGACGACGCTGAAAATAATGTATGGTGTTCACACACTGTGCACGCATTGAGTTGAGAGTGCAGGCGTGAATGAGGTTGGAGCCAGAATGCACGGTAGACTTTACTGTCGTTTTCCATATTTTTGTTGTTGCTGCTGGTTATTTTATGTGTGTGTGTGTGTGTGTGTGTGTGTGTGTGTGTGTGTGTGTGTGTGTGTGTGTGTGTGTGTGTGTGTGTGTGTGTGCGTGTGTGTGTGTGTGTGTGTGTGTGTGTGTGTTCTTTTTTTTAATATAACACACTCTTGTGATCACGACGAAGTGATTAACACGCACAAAAGGAAATTGGGAGTTTAACCTTGAAACAAGGTGTTTGTGGGTGGATATCCGTGCGTGCGTATATTGAAACTGTAGGCGAAAGGTGCAATTCAGAAAGAATTATTGTTCAGTGATAAAAGCATGAAACTTGGCACTGTGTCGTGCCGTGTTTGTTTACCGATCATTACAAAGGGCGGATTGCTACAGAGTGTTTCGTGGTAACGGTTGTCGGGGAAACGTTTACACTTGTCTTGCAATGGGCGATTAGAGCCTCTCATCTGCTTCCGGAAAAGAAAGATGAAACTATAACTTGGCAAAACATCAAACTATGTCGAGACACGTTTTCTTTCTTAACGATTTAAGACAGCAAGAAGTAAAATTATGATTTTCTTTTTTTGCCTACAACTGGAATCAAAACTTTGCGGCATATCTTTCTTCCTTGTTTGTGAAAGACGTGTTTTGTGTGAATGATTCATCATGATTTAAAAAAAAATGATTTGTAAGTAACAAATAATGATTTGCTGTTGCTCCATAACAAACTTACCATAGCAACTGACCATACAATACATAAATTGCAGTAGATAAGATAAAGTGTCAGCAATAGGCCGTGCATACAAGAGTTGCTCAATTGGTCAGAAAACCATACAAACTTGACACAAGCATTCCTAACCTTATACAATCATAGTTTCCAAGCTGGTGCCAAATAATTGAATTAAAATGTGTTTCCTAGTAACGGTAGCTTGGAAACAGATTTACCCGAGCATTTGGCTTTAGTTGATTCTGTATTTACCATCCAAGAACGATCATATCATATGCTAGATCAAATCAACAAGGGAATCAGATTACACATAAATACCGCATACATCTGTCTTACATACCGAGTAGATATTGACGTCATCACTCTGCGTTAGAATAACTATTGTATTGTTGCCACGCTACGCATTAACTACAACCAGTTTCCTTTTTCATGTTTTTTCCTCTTTTCAAAAAAAAAAAAAAATCTCACGACTGCCTGAAACGCTTAGATACTACAGAAGAGAAGGATTGGCAGCAAATTGTCTATGCGCCGGTAGTCTTGATTGTTATCTTACAAGGTAGCGAGCCATATAAAGAGTTATTATTCATTATCATAGTTCCACAAAGCATCTTATAGTGTGTTCATGTTCACAGTAAACGCTCATAACAATAACCATCCCACCATACACAAAGGAGATAACTGCAGTTTGTCCTGAATCTACTTCATCATCCTACAGCGCGTATAAAAAAAAGGTAATCCAACTTTGGAGGGCTACCATTTCATTTATTGCCAGCTATGGAGACCACAATGTTAATTGTGAGGAAAGAAGAACTCTTGCTCTTTTCATTGGTACCTAATTTTGTTGGGAAATGTCAGCATGACTGAGCACATGAACTTAAAGACGACAATGACAAAGTGCACTTTTCCAAGTTTGAATGTCGCATGAAAGAACAATGAATGTCTCACTGAATGGATGAGATCTGTCAATGAAAGTGGCCAAATAAACAGGCCAGCCTGTACGAATGCAGGTTTGAGTTTAGGGATTGTATTTAGTGTTTCTTCTAACATTTTATAGTCCCTAACCTTTAACATGGCAACCAGTCCAATAACGTGGTCAGTCCCACAAAAGCCAACACACACAGTCCATTTTTCTCTGTTAGATTTCAACACATAGCTCGCAGCGACAAACTATGGTTTGAATATACCTGAAAAGAGAAAGTGGATAATGGTTATGGGTTAGCATTTGTGGGAGTGAACAAGTTATCAACAACGTGGCCATGTTGGAGGTTATGGGCAATAAAAGGTTAGAATAAACCCTTAACACAAACATGCATTCGTGCAGGCTGGTCTGTTCATTTGACCACTTTCATTGACAGATCTCATCCATCCAGTGAGGCATTCGTTGTTCCTTCGTGTGACACTCAAACTTGGAAAAGTGCGATTGGTCATTGTTGTGGTGTGCTCAGTCATGCATGACATTAATTTTGTCAACATAATTTGGTATCAAAGGAAAGAGGAAGAGTTCCCCTTTCCTCACGACTAACATTGCACTCTCCATAGCTGACAATTATGAAATAGTAGCCCTCCAAAGTTGGACTCCCATTTTATGCGCACTGCAGAAAATGACCCATCCATATCATCAAGCAAATGAAATATTAGTCTGGCCTTTTTTATTAATCTCTGGTAAAATAGATATTATAGCACCCGTGATCTACGGTCTTGAATGCATTTACTATCCCTCATCCTCAACATGACCTTCAAATATCTAAATTGATTAGATTAAAATGAGGTAATTCTCTCACTATTTGGAATTTGTGATCTCTCTGTATAGACAGACTCTAAAATTTCCGTAACAGTCCGACCTTATCCGACCACGTTGGGACCGACGGGTATCCGGATAATTGAGTTGGCCTGTTAAGAGAGACTATGTCTCTATTATATCTTTATACAATCATTATTATATAAATACCATGCAAATAATCAGTGTTGGTTAATTTGTTGATAACATTTGTACCCCCAGGGGAACATGTCAAAAAGTATCATACTATGAGTATCATACTAAAACACGGCACTTCTGTAGCACGTTCTCTACTCAATACACAACACCTTTGGCACATTCTGCTTGGGATGTATATTGTTATCATCAATTCCCCAATGCTATCAAATACGGTCAGATGATACATAAATGGAATGAGAAGTGTGTAAAATTGCTCTTTTCTTAGGAGTGTTTATTTGATTGATATTAATCTAGCACTAAGACACATGGCTCGACGAATACTGCCGCTGTCTGGTAAAACTATACAGTGCACTGCCAAGACATATACCAGCGTGGCGGTTCTAGAACAATCAAAGCTACCCCCTGGACAATTTACCCCAGACAATTTCCCCTTCCCCTGACTCTAACCCTAATCATAATCCTAATCCTGAACCGTATCATAACCTTACCCAAATTTTGACCCTAAACTTAACCCTAACCCTAATCTTTACTCCAACCCTATCACTAACCGATATTTTTATAGCCGGGGAGGGGGTAATACTAAAGTTGCCTCGGGGTAATTGCCGTGATACACCCCGTGGCATTACGTGCCATCGTCTCCCACATTGTAGTATGATTAACACGACTAAACTTTATATTGTATGCACAAATTTTGCAGATTTTGAAAAGTTTAACCGACAAATCATTTACATGACTATAAAGCCTGCAATTTTTAAGAGATTTGGCACTGAAAATGCGTAGACACGTCAAAAATAATTGTAAGCCAGTCCACGGATAACTGAGATCGGGCTTTATTTCGTTTTCGTGTTGGTTGGGACTGTCCATATTTTTAGTGTCTTTCTGCAGTTCAGAACATTCATTTTTCTCTGGTTTATTTTTTGTCTCCCATTGGTATCGTTTAAGGGATTAGAAACACTGCACTTATAGAAAGCCACATTTCGTTTGCTTTGATGTCAAGAAGCAGCACGATTATATCCATTATTCATTTTGAATGCTTCACGAAACGACGCGCTTTCTATCTTACGATTGCAAAGTATGGGTGTGTCTTGCAAAATATTCATTAGCGCATAGTTTAGGTCAGATAAATCGTTTCTCCTTGTACGCATAGAAATATAGTCCTAGGATGCCAGGCTATATGTATAGTATATCATAGTCGAAGTGATGATATGCAGAGAAAGAAAATGGAGGGAAAAGAAATACATTGTATTCTGGAATCTTGAGATATTCAAAAGGTTTGTCAAGCTATCCGGCTTGTTTCGTAATGATTCGATACACGTGAATAAAAGGACGTACTAGTCTTATAGTCATTTTGATGCGTCTGGAATCGTCGAAGATTGGCAGTAAAAAGATGACACTGTACAATTCATATAAAAATCGTCGGATAGTACAAACCTTCTGAATAACAACCCCAACAATGTACCAAACGATCTATACAGTAGATCGCAATCTTCCATTAAGACTAATTACTTGTTGGTCCACTGGACTAATGAAGCAATTTAAGCGAAAATGATGCGGAAAAATCCATGACACGTTACCATACTCCTCTTGAACAGCGGAAGTCATTACAAACAAAATGGCATCTCTGCATGTAATAGAGGGGCACACTATGATTGCTGAACGTGCTCTTGGTGGGTGACACTACATTTGCTCCTGCGCCAGTTGCTCCGGTTTTATTTTCTTCAAGGACTTATAGGGTTAGGTTTAGGGTTGTGATTATAGGGTTTTAGTTTTAGTTTGATATGAGGACTAGGATCAGGGTTAGGGTTATGTTTCTTATGGGTAGAATTTTATGTTTGGCCTGGGGTGCAAATATTTAATGGGAGTAATTGTCGCAGGAGCAAATGTCATGGAACGTTTTAGTGAAAGGTACCATACGTAATCACAGCACCAAGAGGGATACTGTACAAGCCGTAATAAGATTGGATCCAGTCATCTATAGACTGTTCATTGCCACATTCGCAAATCTGGATGAATATGAGTGTGAGGACTGGACGAGTGAATGGTACATTGAGTGCTCCACAATCTACAAGCAATGCTTTTTAGTGATCGACCTCTGAGTTCTCATTTTTACCCTTCAAACATAACTTTGTAATTCCAGTATGTGTGCACATCTTTATTAGTTTGTTGATTACCACTGATTTATTTTGTAATGTATACTAGTACATGCTTTTGATTGAATTTTTGAATTACTTTGTGTTATGTTTTGTTGGAAGAAAAATGAGAATGAAATAGATAAATGAAATGAAATAAATGGTACATTGATTGATATGGAGATCTCTGCAAGATGAATGGAATTGACTTTCCTTCTATAGATATAAGATATCTTATTCACTTAACCATTGATAAAGTGTTTTTCATGGTACGAGGTATTTACTTACACACCAGATCAAAGGGAAGAAACAGAATCTGATTTGACTTCGATATTTCTTGGTTTTCTTTTGTGCAGGTTGCTTTCGCTTTCATTTTTTTTTTAAATAATTATATGTCCGTATGAGTGTATCTGTGTCTATGTGGGAATCTATACATGTAATGTGGACAGAACGATGAGAACGATGATTATTTTTGTTTCAGTTTCCTCATCCCCTAGGAAAAAAAACCCACATCTAAAATGTTTATATAGAGTCTATGTCGGCTGCTGTTGACTGGATGCGAGGAAATGTGCACCTCAACATGTATGTTGTTATGATGGGGTGCTTGGAGACAAATCAATGAATTCCATTTACCACTCTCCAGGACGGTTTTGGCAAAGTCTATATTCTCCTTCGCTGGACCTAAATTTTGGAACTCCCTTGACAGCAGCATAAAAGAATCTCTAAGTTTTAACACTTTTACTTTGAAATTAAAGAAAATGTTTATCAATTCTTATATCACTCGGGATTTGCATTTCGAAGTTGCTAACTGACTTCTTTGCTGTTAATGTCTTTACTTTGTTTAATCTATTTCATAACTGTTATATATATTACTCATAGATAGTCCACTTCTTGGTAAGACCAAAGTCTCATGTGCCCTGGCATTGACCCTTGAACTCTTCCTCCTTTGCCCTTTTCTCTCTCTTCCTCTGTCTTCCTGTCCCCCTCTGGCCTTTGACCTCCTATTTATTCTTTCCTCGCGTATGTAAGAGAGCAGCTTTGTTTTTGTCTGTGTGTGCGTTTTGTGTGCGTATACTTGTTTTATTTTCTGTCTCCCGAGGACTATGTCAAATTGTCTTGTTACATTATTACTATAATTTTCACGACTCACGAGGGGACTGCATTCTACAAGCTTTGCTTTTTAGCAGTCCCCTCCATTTCCGACCTTTTCTTTCTTAAGATTCAGTCACATTTTGCCCATGTATTTTTTCAACTAGTATGTTTATTGAGTCATGTAAACAAATGACGTGCATCTAAATTTCATTTGGAAATGTAATAGTTACATTGTACTTAATTTGTTTATATGAAATTGTCATATTATATGTTTTGGCCGGAAGTGAAATAAAAATGAAATGAAAAAAAAAATGAAATTTAAAAAAAACCCGAACAAACATAATTGCTCATAAAAAGAAGAGAAATGGGGATGAGAGGTGTACAAATTGCTAGAAGGAAACTTGCGCTCAAACTATGTGTGCTTCGTTGTCTCTATTGTCTCTCAATGGGAATGGGAAGAGTCGCCCCCCCCCCCACACACACACATATTCTAATACACAACACCCCTTTCAAAAGTCGCCTTTCGTGTCACCCCTTTATTAGACGCAGATTTTGTAAAAGGTTATGCACGTTTGTCCCGTGCCTTGTCAGAATTAACCCAGATACATATCCCATTAAACACATTGCCCAAACGTTACCACCAAATCGAGAGAAAATTAAACAATGATAGTGACTGAGCCGAACTGAAGCATGCTGTACGTGACGTGAGCGCAACATTGTACAATATGTGTGACCGGGTGTTTGGTTTTTACATAATGGTATCAAATTTTGTGATTGGTCAACGTCAATTTTTTTTTTACCCTGCTTGTTTTCAAGGTTTGCCTATAATAAAGCTCTGATTCACATGTTTATTTTCCCAGGTATGCCAGATGAAATGGCTCACATCCGCCTCAGCTGCATGTTTGCTATAAGAGCTATAGCGTATGGGCAGATCTGTCGATTCATTTTGGTCGACGAGAAGAAAACAAACGATGAGCTCAAAGTATGAGGAACCAAAAACTCATAAAGTCAGTTAATGAAAATGTCTATTCCCCTCCCCTCCCGAACTTGGTTTGGCTCCGTCTCCTGAACATAGATGTATATTAGTCATAGTATTATACACTCTTTTCCCCTGAACCGCATAGATGGTGGGAAGCGCTCGCAAAAACGATGAACATAATTACGTTGTATCTTGACAAATGAAAAAAAAAAATGTGGCTGTAATAAGTAATCATGTTCACCTTTCCATGGTCCTCGAAACCCCTTTAAAGAAGTATTTCCCCACATTACACGTCAATAAGCTGTTGAACGTTATTCTAAGCATAGAGAGTGCCTCAAAGGTGTCAGTTTTTGTTGGAAAAATGTTATGAGCCTCACACACCTCTCTCTACTTCGGTTGCTAAACGATATTTGCGCAATATTACATCGCCCTTGTTTTGTTGACAGCAATATTAACAAATTGAACTAAAAAACAAAAATCATATCCACATAACAAGTGTCATTGCCACAACTTACAAAGGCAGATATCACCTACGAATTAAAACCTAGCATGCCTAGTGTAAGCCTTTCAGGGACTTTTGATCATTCGACTGCCACATCCAAAGCCTGGCTGTACATCATTATTGCTGATAATTAAATAAAAGATCACTGCATTTCTAGAGAGAAAGAAAAACGCACGTTGTTCTGAAATTCAAGAAATCTAACCCTGTTTAACCAGAATTCAAAGCACGATAATACAAATTGAAAGGCCTTTGGATTACATTGACATAATGCAACAGTTTTAATATTCTAATGGTGAAAATCATGAGAAGTGATAACGTCAAGACAGCAAACAGATAATTCAACGTAAGAATCATCATAACATGTTTGAGTAAAACTCGGTCTATCATTATCGGCATGTCATCTATATCTTCGTTTCGTCGATAGTTACCAATTCGTTATGCAGACAAGAAATTAACGTTCGTGTGCTAACCATCATTGTGGTACTCGTATAAAAGCTCAACCTCGGTTCAGCCGTCATACATGTGTTCACATGATACGATTTCAATTTTCATGTTTAGGCGCCATATTTGCACAATGCAGTTCTTTTCACATCTGTGGGCTCCACAGGCTACCATATCCGCATTGGACGTTGCAAATTCGATGTTTAACCGCCCACATCCTGGACCGAGCTACACATGCATCATGCATCTGTCTGACTCTCCTAAGAATCTTACGTCAGAGTGTCCTATGTTTTCGCTGCTTGTATTTAGTCCAGCATTTTGAGAAAGCTTTTCACACACACACACACGCGCGCGCGCGCACACACACACACACACACACACACACACACACACACACACACACAAACGCGAATACTTTAATCCTACTACCAAGACCCCTCGAGTTTGGTTGCTTCATGTCCCTTTGTTTTCTCGCTGGAACTCCTGAGCCTTGGTCTAACTAACTTTTATTCTTTTCATTTCAACCCCGCCCTCCCTCCATACGCCTTCTAAATCTCATGACTTGTCTGACTTTTGTTACTTGTTAATGTCGCCTTTTTATCTAACTAATCGATGATACATTGGCATTATGTGTATTTATAGCGTTGATGTCGTTGCTCAGACGGTTGCTGTTGTTCTTATTATTTGTCACTGTTGTTGATGATTCCCATGGTCCACTCATAAGGTCAAAATACCTAAGTGAACCTATTTCCTTCCCTTGTCCCGCGTTTGCGAGAACTCGTCTAGCACATGGAACAGTATTCGGGATATAGGGCCTATATTATATCTGTATATATACCGAGAAGGGAATCAAAGCTAATGTGTCACGGATTGTCTAGAGGGATCGTATAGTTTTGGTCGAGAACTAACTTCAGGTTTTTTTTGGTGAGATAATGAGAAACGTATTATGAAATATGACAGAGCATGTAATTCTAAGATGGATTCAAAGAATATTTGATGAAAATTGGTTTTGAAATGACTGAGATATCCAGAACAGCAATTCTAATAAAAGGTGGGACCCACTTTATATTAGGATCACTTGTTTTATTTTGTTTTTGGATGTCTCAGCCATTCCTAAACCAATTTTCTTCTAATAAACTTTGAATTCCTGTTAGAACGGTATATGCTCTGTATTATTTCGTAAGTGGTTTCTTGGTATCTCGCTGAAAGTTAAAAGCGCAATCCTCATCTCCACCAACACTAAACCATCCCTTTTACAAAATCCCGCCAGGGCTATATTTGGGATTTTGCGTCTAGGTTAAGCAAAGAAAAATAACAATATCAGAACCCTTTCCTTTGTGTGTTTTGTTTATTTGTGGTCCTTTGTCTCAATGATTATTGTGACACATCCTTTCACTTTTCCTGCATGTATAAAAGTGAGCACCAGCTTAGTTTTTACAGTGTGTGAGGTTTGGAACGAGTAATGGTTAATGTGTATGGTGCAATCATTATCTTTTCTCTTCAAAAAAACAACAACAAAACAAAGCAAAACAAAACAAAACAGTTAGCACTCTTCAATAAAAATGACCGACAAGGTTACAAACTTACACCAACACAATAATGGCAATGTTGCCATTGAAGCCAATGCGAATTACATGCGTGACACACGGTACACATTAACAAGAAGAGTAAACTCTAAACTTCGATAAAATGAATCCTGACAGCATGATGCTGACATTGAAAGAAATTAAAATTAGGTTTACCATAAAATGAATATCTTTATGTGCTAACTTCCCGCAAGAAAAGTCAGACGCCAATGCAATATCTGTCTTTAAGCGACTATAATATACAGAGTGTATCGAGTTCTTGTCGCAGGTGCAAGGAATGATTTACGTTGATGGAATATTGAGAAACCGAATACATCTGTCAGTGGGCTTGACTGTCATAATCATGAGAGGGGTATTTATGAAACCTTGAGTGTACTAAAAGTGAAACGCTATTCCAAATAATAGGGCATGGTGTGGGAATGAACAGATGAGTGTACAATTTTACGGTAACCCCACCTGCTAAACACACAAACAAACAAACAACTAAAAAATATCGGCATGAAATAATTATTAAGGAGAGAACTTCTTCTTGTTTTATTCAGGGAGGTGAGGCACCTCCTTGTTTTGTTTCGATAAAGGGCAATTTAGTAGTGATGTGTGAGCAAGTCAATAGGAAATTAATGAGGCGATCACACCTCATCAGATCGACGCATCCTCCCTTTGTGTATATACGGGGTCATTCACAGTCGAAAGCATAAGGATTGATGATGCATCCCCTAAATAAATTGTCTTTCGAATAAATTAAGAGTTCGAAGTGATGGAAAGAAAGGTCATTGATGTTCAATTTTGTCTCTTATAATAGTATAGGCCTGTATATTGAAATATCTGTCTTTAAATGCAAACCTATGAGAACATGAACGACAGAGAATTAAGATATTGAGAAGAATCATGGACCCACATCAGAGTACTAATCTATTTTCGATTGGAGCATAGGTCTTGACACGCGAAATGTTTTGCTACACGATGGCTTTGTTTTGGTTTACTAAAGCTGTAGGCCTATTAATTTTACAATTTACTTTCCAATCAGCGGGCTGGCTGCAACTGACCTCCTTCCCCACCCCCGCCTCCGGTTCCGTTCCCCGGCTACATTGAGTGACTGATGAGACGCGAAATGCAGCTGGACACGAGTCTGAACACACATTGCTTGAAAACGGCTTTCTGTTTTTTTTTTTTTTTTTAATAGCTTTGGGTTCTCTGACACCACTACAGTGTATATCTCGCCATTTACCTATATCATCTTGCAGAGTACGTATGTACGTATGTATGCATGTATGTAGGTGGGTACGTAATTTGTATTATATATATATATATATATATATATATATATATATATATATATATATATATATATATATATAAAAACAAAGAAAGGGACGAAACCAGGGCTTTCAATAGCTCAGTCGGTAGAGCACCGGTCTGGTAATCCGGAGGTCTCGGGTTCGAATCCCGATGGAAACCCATTATAATATATTATATATACACTATGTAATAAAGAGAGAGAGAGAGAGAAAGAGAGAGGGAGATAGAAATGGAAATAAAGTTGAAAATTGAAATCACCCCTCCCACCCCCACCCCCCAAAAAATGACCAACACAACAATACATTGTATTGTAAACACATCTGTATAATCTACACAAACTTTTCTGCATTCAGATCTCACCCCTTTAGTATTATACTGATGAATAGTGATATATTACAAGAGCCTATAGCACAAACACCTATAATGCACATGCTGCACGCCCACAGCTTACCCTACCTTTCTTCCACGACTATACCACAATAATAATCTACCTCAGGTGAGGCAGACCTGAACTAAATTTCCCATGAGGCCGTCAGCCAAGTGAAGTGATACTAATGCTGACGGTCTCCTTCTTCGTTGTTAAATCGAATTTATTACCTTCTGTGATTTATACAACCGTATATGTTTCATGATGATTATGCTGCAGTATCACATGTTTATGAATTTCTCCTTTTTCTTTGTAATTTTGTCAGTTTTGTTCAATTCTTTACAACAAAGTAATTCTATATTGTTTTCACTTGAGAAGCAGAATAAGTGCAAATAAACGAACAATTATCGTTTTCCATATGTGCGATCTCTTCCGTTTGTCTTTATGTTCTGTATTTCTATTAACACACAAAATTGTTTTGATGTGAGACAAGACGGTGGCAACAACACCTAAAACATGCATTCACTGAAATATTCATGTTTCACGTCAGCTTTGAGTTAGTCACCTAAGCAGAGAGAGGATCACTCAATTGAACTTCTCGGCGATACTTATATACCGCCATCTTCGGTGAGACGTGGTAAGTCGCGGAATGGAGCTACCAGTGCATGGAGTAACGGAAGGGTATTTTACATGGTGCGCACGAAACCCCAACAAAATATGATACATCTTCCTCCTTCTTCGTTCCATGTGTTGTATAAGTTTTGTTAACCCTCTCTATGTCAAGGACATTGGACAGTGTGTGCTCGACCTGCTGTGGGGTTCTCTGTATGAATCGCCACTCAAACCACACAAAGGATTAATGAGAAATTGACACACCTACTCACAAATCTCGTACTTGGGGGCATTTTATACAGTCCACTAGTCTAAAGTGAAGTATGATATTCGGCAGAAACTAATGGAATATTTTGCAATTGACTGTTGTTCTTATACAAGATTATGCAGCCATGTAACAAATAGAATCCCATTCAAAAAGTCATGGAAATTTCCTCATCTGATATCATGGATATCACATGGTGTTATCACGTAAGCAGATATTTAAAGTTAAAGATTGAAAGTGGTGTTTCTGAAGTTTTTGATGAGGTTTCAGTGGATAAGATGGAGCTATTGAATTTTCGTCTGAGGTACTTTTAATGTCGTTGGGGTTCACTAGCTTAGCTTTCGAGATAGTTTCTTCTGTAATAGTAAGTAGGCCTAAAGGGCAAAAACTCATATGTTCAAATACTGATTCATATTCAATTGCGATACGTGCAGTGAATAGCCAATTTGTCATTCGACATAGATCGATCAGTGAAATCAAATGAGGTCATTGCATCAGAGCTATTACTGTATCGGGCGAGCCTCGATGACACTTGGGATAGGATTCTATTTTTTCTCAGAGTCTTTTCTGACTTATGTAAATAAAAAGAAAATCACCTATTACCGATTATTTCACTTCCAGACTCTAAGAATTAAAGTCGCAAAACTTCACCCAAATCAAATGCCATAGAGATGGACTTCGATATTTTATTCATACATATAGCTTCCGTCTCCCTCTTTTCCTTACCCTTCTTATTCCACGAGTACCATTTGGACTTCCCTATTTTCTTTTATTGTATTAATGTCATTCATCATTGGTTGCTAAAGAGTCAAGTTTTCGCTTATTCTTGGCAATCGTTCTGCTGTATGTAAATTAAGATGTAATGGATGTAATTATGTTACAGATGTGTACATGGCACAAATTTGTTGAAATAGCCATATAAATGCGTAGTGCCACATTTAGGTACGATTTTAATGAAATTGCGGATGATTGATGTATGCTTGTAAAGAAAATGCCACATAGAGAATAAATCAAATCAAATCAAATCAAATCAAATCAAATCAAATCAAATCAAATCAAATGAAGAAGAGTTTGATAGCAAAACAAGAGTTCTCCATTTGTGTTAACTTGAGATGTTTGCAATTAAAGCCCTATGAAAATAGTAAGTAAATATGGGATATCTTTAAAGGGACTGTACAATACTGGTTGAGGTTTTTTTTTACATTCCTAAGTGAGATAATGAGAACCTCTTATGAAATATGAAAGAGCATGTAATCTAAAGAAGGATTCAACGTTAATTTGATGAAAATTGGTTTTCAAAATGGCTAAGATATCAACAAAAGTGACAATAATAAAAGACTACATGCCACAACTTTATTAGGATCTCTTTGTTTCACCTTGTTTTTGGATATCTCGGCCACTTCAAAACCGATTTTCATCAAATAAACTTGTGATACCCCTTTTGATACCCCTTAGAATTGCATGCTCTTTGACATCTCATAGAGTGGTTTCTGAATATCTCGCAAAATGTTAAAAGATAAATCCTCACCTCGACCAGAACTGTACACACCCTTTAATCATAACTTTAAGATTTTTTTTTTTTTTTTTGCTTATGAAACAAGTGAGATAATATCATCAAAGATGAGGTTTTATTTTGCTCTGTCTGGTGACAGACACTCCAAAATGTCTCAAAGTGGCGCTTTATCCCATTTTGCAATGAAACTCTTCACATTTATAGTACCCTGATTTTCAATTTATCCACTTACAAAGTTAGGATTTAAACATGTTATCATACGAACATATCATGTTTATGTTCTCTGTCTATGCCTGAAACTCAAACTAAGAGATCACGCGTATTCTTCTTATTTTACGTTAATCTTTATTTCTAATTGAACATGCGTTTGATAATCATAGTTTATCCTCTTCATGTTCTTTTTGCTCCGTAAGGTACACTGTCGCTTCAGGGACTGTCCTATCGTCCTCGGAAAAAAACCACAAAACAACAACAACAACAACAACAACAACAACAACAACAACAACAACGTTATAGGAACGTTCAGTTCAACTCTGTTTTATATCTCCATTGGTTCAAACAGAATCCTTATGGCAAAATCAACGACTTTCACATCAAACAAGATTATACCACTAAAAGTAGATTTGATAACGTGTATGATATATGTAGATGTATTTCATTGTATATCTTCAGGTATACAGATGGAGGAGACCGTTATCTACAAGAAGTTCGCTTAACTAGAATAACGACCTCTGATGGGCGATCTATGGTTTCTCGTAATTCTTTACCTTATTTCCCCCAAACACATATACACAGAGATAAACGACTTGAACTTCCAAATAGTTTCAATATCTTTTAGCCGAGGAGGACAACACGATGGAAATATAACAAGACAGAAACATATTGAAGACACAAAGAAATGTATACCTGAATAGGGAAACTAAAAGTTTATTAAAGAAAAGAAGCGATAGTATAAAGTGCAATAAAAATTGGAGCTATCATAATACAAGAGGGGAAAAAATAGCGTCGGTATATTGCGCTGTCGTTTTCATACTTAACATTTTTTTAACATGCGTTTTGTTAAGCCTAGACGTGTTGTATAAACTGCCATCAAGGATTGTTGTGCCACAAGGTGAAAGAGTCTGAATGGGAAAAAAATCCAATCACGGAGGCTTAACATTGTGACGTCACGAGAAACGAAGGAAGCCTGTGAAGTTGAATAGCTTTGAATGGTTCAGGTGTCAACGTTGTGTTGTTGTTGTTGTTGTTGTCTTCTTGCGGTGAGACGATACAACAGAGAAATGGTGCAGCTAATCAAACAAAGATGAACCCATGGAAATGACTGCGCACGCATTTCATACAACGAACTGAAGGTGGACCACCTATTATTGTGGTATCCGCGAATTATTGTCGAGAGAAGTGCAAATCGGGATCATTCGTGGAACTTGCGCACAAATCGAAACACCGCCATTCCTTTCTGGGATCCTGCTATGCCTTTTGGCGTTAAGATTTCGGATATTCTTGATGACACGACTTGAAATACATTCTCACGACTGACAAGATCCATTCTGAAAGAAAGGAGAAAAGCAAATAAGCAAAACTTGATTTGGTTCATACGAGAGAATTTCCGTGATAACCCACCACAGCAGACGACAATCTTTCGATAGTTGAAAATCGCTTACTATCGTGCTGTCTGCTACGGAGATAATAGTGCTTAGCGAGTCGCGTGCGTATAGGTAAGGTGGACGTAGGAAGTCCCTGGAGCACCATGGAGGAATATAACGAGGACGAACCTGAATTTACTCCCGACCCAGAGGCTATGCTAGACGAAGCAATCGAGGAATCATGCCGCTGGATAAAGGTAGGGTAAAATTCAATTTGATAGGTTTAAAGATCATAATTTGACGTATGATTTGTCTGTGCGCATAGGATGGGGAGGTGCGGTGTGCAGCCATGGGTAAGTGCGGTCAGGCCGTATGTACGGAGTGGCGCAGCTCCACATTACCCGGGCTGTCCCGCCCCGAAAGCACGAGGCACACCAATTATACTTCCTGGTTCGTTCTATAAAGAGGCGCCAATACAAATCGTCCCTTTCCTTTTATTTGGCAGTTAACCCATTTGAAATGTCCTGCAAACTTTTCGAGTAAACACCACACACATTCCGCGAGTAGGTGAAACACTCATGTCGTAAATGGAATGTTTACCGACTGTACATCCAAGCGGTGTTGTTGTTTTATCCCTGTGCAGTACAATTTCTCATCTCGTGGCTCCTCGTAAAGAAAACAAAATGTACCTATTCAGTGAATACATTATGAAGAGTTTACCCTTCCCTTGATATTATATAGACATTATTTAACCGCATATTGCTTGAATAGCGAATGGATCCATTAATCCGTAGTTTGAAATTTCAACCGGAACAAATTCAAAGTAAAAATCACGTTTTTAGTTTCTTCAACAGCGATGCCCGAACAAAAGATGAGATTTCAATCGTATAGTTGTGGTCAACAAATTTCTAAATGACGGCCTTGAGTATACAACATCGTCCAGTTTGTATAAATGTGACCTTGTAAAGATAGATATTCAGCACTCTGATCTATTGTGTCCAACCCCGCTTTGTATTATGCTTTTAAGTAACAAATCAGCTGTGCCCTTCAAACATAAGGGCTTATAATAAATGCTCTTGAACATTTCACTTCTTACGACTGATGGTGAACATGTCTACCTATGGAGCTCATCTGATCAGTAGCTCTATGGTCCATGATCATGATCATTTCTGAACGTTTAAGAACTGACAATTATTAGATGGCCACCAAAGTGTGTGTCCAAAATCGGGTGAATCAATTACTTTTCATCAGCTAACACACTAATGATCATTCAATGCCGGTGGAGACTGCGCCAGTGTGATAGTCTTGGGAAGATTGCAGTACACGTGAACAGCGCAAGAACCCTTTGCAAGTTACGTCCGAGAATGAGATGTCAGGTGCGGCGGCTGACGTCTGGCAGAAATATGCGGAAAATGTCATAACGACCATAATACGGCTTCAACAAAAAGTGTACGTGACGTTCAAGTTTAATCGTGTGCCTATCCCGATGACAGAAAACTGCCCAGACTGCCGTCACGTTGGTATAGTCATTGTAGGTCCATAGTATAGTGAACGTCGATTAGTGACAGCGGTGATTTATTTATGATAGTCAGTTGAAGGGACCATTCCCTCCCCCCCAAAAAAAAAAGAAAAAGAAAAAAAAAATGATTCCCGAAATTGATTATTCGTCTTCACTTATCGTGCAGACTTTTGCGGGGCTGATATCAATCATGAAAAACCACGCAGGCTTTTGTGAACTGACTTCAAACCTGCTTGGTTGTTTTCGTAATAAATTATATAGTACATTAAGTTCGACCAGTTAGTTCTAATATAATGGGGTATGTTATATATAAGGGTATACTCTTTCATCGATCACGATAGCAGTCTACGCAGACTTCTGATAAAGTGATGACATAAATAAGAAAGTTGCTCGTTTTGATGGGATCCTACATCTTGCTGGCATTTGAATCATTCGCCCCATGACACTTGATCATGATAACCTTCAAACTTGGACTAGAGAAGTTGAAAACGTTTTGACGTAAACAACATGCCACTATTTCATCTACTCATGACCTGTTAAGACAGAATTTCCGAAAGCGATAAACGTGTCTAAATGCCTGATTGAGTTATGTGGTATTATACTACTAAATTCATCATGTTATTCATCGAAGTCACTCTGAGAGTATAGCGCTGCTTCATCTTTACGATGTGAATCATGAAATATTTTCAATCAAGTATTACTTTTTATTTGAATCAGATTCCTCCGCGATTTCTTTATAAGCACAGCTACAAGTCGTAAAATCCCGCATAGCTTGACACTGTCTTGTCTTTCCGTATACGGGGTGATCAGTATGTTGATGGCAGGGAGGTGGAGGTAAGTTTATATTTAGTCTGTGTCCGAGAAAATCTGTCGGACTGAATGAACAAGAGACAAATCATACAGAAAAGTCTGATTCTCTCGATGTAGAAGACACGGCTTATTTTACGGTCTGCCGACAGAAATCATGGAAATAGACTGTCTGGTTGAGCGGGCCTCACCTTTCAATCACCTTGGCAAATGCAGCATGGCCAGAGTTACATGTATATTCCTTGATGCGACACAGACAATTTCGGACGGTTATGACCATTCCGACATCATCCCAAGATTTCGACCTAGTGCAGTGTATATAGTATAGGGTATATAATCTTCCAACACGTTTCCATGTGAGGATACCAAAGAACAGTAGGAATTGGTATAATTATTGTGGTTGGAATTTGCTTGCTAATTTCCGGTTTGCTTGTATGTGTGTGTGTGTGTTTGTGTGTGTGTGTGTGTGTGTGTGTGTGTGTGTGTTTTGGGTTTCTTTTTTTCATCACAGGGTCGAGCAGCAGAGGCTAGTAAATGTCTCTGAATAGCAATGATTTCTAACACTCTTTTGGAATGTTTACGTCTGTCATTCATCGTGAAGTTGTTTCAATTCAATTCAAATGATTTTATTTCCATGCAAAGTAAGGCAATATACATAGCGCTTACGCGAGTAAAGAATTTCAAATCATACAAATTTCAATAATGCATAATACAGTCATAGTAATTTTGTGTTTATATTTCGGTAAATGAAGACATAAGCAATTAAGACCATATTTTAACAATATTATTATGGAATAGAGAAATCAACTAGAAAAGCAGAGCCTGCAAATTTTGTGAATTGCTCTGAAAGATAAGGGCATCTCAAGATCAGTCTAGGACTCCATGCATGAAGATCTTGACATTATGACGTCAGACAAAACGGACAGAGAGAAAAGTCAAGGACAAGAACAAAAACAAGGACGGAACTGGCAGGAAAAACAAGCCAAAGATGGGCAATAGAAAGAAAAGGAAACAAAAATGAGTGTCTACAATTAGGCTCTTTCGAAAGATCTTCAAGGCATAAACGCTTGAGGTTCGATGAAGATTTGCCAACTAAATAAACCCTTGCACTATTGGCAATTCTAAATAACAGAAGTATATTTTTTGTTTTTTGTTTGGATGACAAAAGTCATTTTCCTAGTTTTGATTTGAAGGAGGGAAGAGTCAGAGCATCTGGGAGAGTGTTGTCAAGACTGTTCCAAATCTGGGGCCGGTGAAGTTGTTTGCATTCACTGTCAATAGCATTTTGTAAAGCTAGGCTTGAGACATTGAAGGTATCTCTCAGTCAGCCTAAAACATTAAAATATTCTATCTTAGCTGAAATGTTATTTAGGTCGTGAGCTCGGATCGAATGTTCTGGATAATAACATATCGTCAGCTTGAGTTGTCGGTCTTTGCCACACTGAGACCGTTTCGATTCCCGACTCCCGTGAAGTTTCAAAAACTCAGAGCTACAACCTTTATAGGTCATCTTACTTCTAGAAAATGGTTGTTATGCATGAAATCAGATATCAACGAAAGTTTCAGCGAGAATCGAACACAACGTTGCGACAGTTCAGTGTTGGAGGACCTTTTGACAGTTTGAGGGTCAACAGATCATCTGACATGGCGTCATCCGGGGACTTCGAAATATCCGTGTAGGTCACGTGATCAAATTTGTCGCAAGCATCAAGTTCACCTCCGGGTGTGTATACAAAACTGACAGGTTTGAAAATGTATGAAACTCAAAGATTCTATTTTCTCAACCTTTGAAGATCCATATTGACTTTAGCACTTACTTTCACGTACAACATTCTCGTTCGGGAAAATTTTCTGGAAACGTAATTCCCTTTGATTGCCTGCTTCATCGTGGGTTAGGCTTTCTAGCGAACATACTCTTACTGCAACTCAAATGATGTAACATAATCACAGATGATTCGGGTACTTCATACTCTACTTGCATGCCAAATACTGTTAACAGTAAGGAAAACTTCAGTGTCCAAAAGTAGACATGAAGACCCGCTTAAGGAAACATTGCAAACAATAACATGTTCGCTGCACATCAGGTTACACTGTTTTAGCTTCAGTTTGACATGTGTTTATTCGAGTCTACAGATTGTTATCTTCAGAGGAAATTTGCTGGAAACTTGGAGGACTTCCGAAAGAGGTCTGTAATCTTGCAAAGGGAAGCGTCGAGAAAATGTACTTTTGTTTTGCGCGTGCCCGCGGAGCATGTTCTCCAATGTTGCCTGCGTACTTATCCCGATGACCCCACCATTATCAATCTATAGGCATATTGTATCGTCGGCATGTAACGGATCAGCAGCGAACAACAACCATTATTTGGCTATGAACAGGTTAAAGTCCAATGATATATTTATTCAAAGGCTGTCGACATAACATCACGTCTTTCTCTTGTAATCTCCGAAGCTCGTATTTTCCCCCCTTAGCGATATGTATTCAGAGAGAATTCTACAGGCAGATTGATATTGACACTTCGCTGAAATATTTGATTAAAAATGATTAAAACCACACACTTCACTTCCTGCTTGCAATAGATAATCATGTGTACAGATGTTCATTGCTGATATCGTCAAAGTGTACTGGTTTGGAACGGCACATATTCAGAAAGAGAGACAGGCAGAAAGATGTGCACATTGGTTGTTTTCTGGTATGTTTCTTTTCAAGAAAATTAATGTCAGCTATGAAATAAGTTTGATCTTTGTCCTTCTCGATAACATTGATAGGATATGGTCCATCGTGCCATCGGTTGTATGCCCTGTTTACCTCGTTTATTTTGCTCTTCATTCCTCTTATATATGGGAATAGATATTACTTCGTCACAAAGTTAAGCTTAAAATACCATTGTTGTTTTTGTGGTTATCGTCTGAATGTGGGTGCGGTGTCTACTGTATAGGGTCAATCTGCTTGATAGGATTGGGAGGGACCTATAGGCCTGTAGGAAGCCCTCTTTCTCATTAGCCGAAATTGCATTCATTTGTGTTGGTACACTGTACTGATGAGACTGTATCAGGTTTTCTTTACTCAGGAGTCAACATAGTGTTGTCTATCGTTCAGCGTCATTTCCCTGTAATGCCAGAGCGTGTTAGAATAACAACGTTATATACAAAGACGTATAGCTAATGAATGTATACTGACGAGATGGTGATGACTTGCTGTACGGCGCCACACTAGCCCAAGTTGAAGATAACATCAGGATTCAATAACGGTGTCTGTCATGGTTTTCTATCGTATTGTTTCCATACATCATTCTGTTTAAGAATGTTTGCGCAGCTGTGATTGCGACTGAGACGTGAGATTTAATTTCTGTGCAGGGTCATGACTAATCAAGTTCGCTAGCTTAAAACAATGAGGGCATTCTTACTCAAATTCATGAAATTCTTCCGTCGAGAGGTTTTTATGCAACTGATTGATAATCGATTACGCCGCTGAAGGGCAATTTGTCAATCAGAGAGTATTCTTGTAATTCGTTCATACATCAGCAAGTATACCTGTAGGCAATCCAAATTGCGATGCCTTATTTTTTTAAAGTTTAACACGACAGCTTCTATAAAAAGAGAAAATGGGTGACAATTTTATGGATACATTTTGCTATGTAATTCTGATGTCAAACATGTCCCAGTATGTTATCATCAGCCATCATGTTTTTCGCTGTCTCATCATCATTAACAGGTCTGTTTGTGTCCAATTGCATGCAATGTCTGTATCTCTCTGCCTTCCGATGCATCTTTGTCTATCACAATACAAAGACACAAAACACGTACACACAAAAAAAAAACAACAACGCGCAAACACACCCGCACACTAACGAACTTTCACACACCAACGCACTATTTTTTTCTTATTTCTGTTGTCATTCTTCATAAGTGCTATCGCAAGCGTGTCATCAAATGCGTCATGCACATCTATAAAGAAATGGACCGGCGAGTAGCTACATAATATATGATAAGGTCTAGCTGCCACGAGACCAAGGTATGAATTGTGTGGCATCCTTCATTTTGTTTTGTAATCGCAAAACGAAAAGAAATAAAAATACTTTCCCTTGAAATAACTACAATATATTTTACGAATGCCTTAATTGACTTTTTGTATCTTGGGTTACGTGCGTGCAAGAAACTTAGTATCATTTTGATCATGATCAGGACATAACAGTAGATCATATACTTTGGCGTCGAGAAATGTAATACCAGTGGCATAATCTCATAATCTCAACACAAGAAGTGTCTCGAAAAGTTAACACCAGAGTCACGTGACGACCAATACGACCCTTTTAGGTCACGGATGGACGCCATGCTAATATAAAGCATGGGGGAATGCACCCTAACAAGCTTTGCTTCTTCAGCATTCCTCCCCATCTCCTGCATTTTCGTAATTTCAGATTTTTTTTTTGTGTGTGTGCTTTTTTGTGCTTTTTTCTTTTTCACCTTGTTGTTTGTGTATCTATAAATTCCACTTATATCACATTTTGTAATATTCACATATATATGTATTTATATTTCATATGGAAGGAAAAATGTATTTACAAGCTCTGTTGGAGATGGAAAAAATAAAATAAAATAAATGAAATAAAGAGAATGTGCACCTAGATTGGCCACTTCCGCTGTTTCGTCAAGGAGGTACTAGGCGAGAAATTACACTTAATACCTCTTTGGTTTCATCAAGTCCTTTTAAAATGGTCATCCGTGGGGGTGTGGTCTCCTGTGTTCAGATAAGTTGTTCATGCTCAAACTACCCCTCAACTAAGTTCGCCAAGGTATGGGGGTCTCCCAGTCGGCTAGTTCCCCATGGGCAGGCAGGTGAATGTGGAGCTGTCGACCAGCTCGGTTGTCGACGCATAGCTGACAGTTTTCCAAGCCTAGTTCTCTGGTTCGAAACACACATGCACTGTGGGAAAGAACTCTTCTCTCCAATAGAGTTATTTTTATTTTTTTTCTTCTGTGATCGAATTCTTGCTCATGGACCAAAAAGCGTCTCTCTCCAGAGAAATAACAAAGGCCCTCCCACCAGCTCGCCCATTGTTCGAAATTCACGGTGGCTGGCGCTGATTCACGTGTAATATGTTACATACCCACCTCGGTATTTCAAAATACCTTCCTAATGTCAACAGGGAAAGGGTTATTCCAGCTCACCCGAGTTAAATCAATAGCCTTGCATTCCTTGACGGCTGACAGTTAATATTTGCTCTCTTCTCCTTCTTCGCTCTTTCAATTATTTTTCTCTCTTTATCAACATATATCGCTCTTCTCTCTTTCCTTCCATTTCTTTGCTCATAAATTCGACAACGGTCTTTTATATACATGTACCAACATGACAAGGAAGCCGCAAGTTAACTGGTGCATTGGTAGCGATTCTATTATTTGACCAAGCCCTCTAAATGTTTGTGTCACGTTTTTGGTTTCTGTCGTGGATGTGGACTTACCAAAGGTCAATGGATCTACATGACATAAGAATTATTTAGCTCAAAATAATCGTTTATAGCCTATGAGGATGTGACAAATCAGGATGGTTTTTTTTGTCTCTCTCTCTCTCTCTCTCTCTCTCTCTCTCTCTATGCACCTTTCTCAAATGCTTAGGGCTTCTTCAAATACTTGGTGCCTTATGTGAGAAAGTAGGTCACTGTATCACGGTATCACGTTTTGTTACAATGTCACAGTAATTTCCTGTGCGTGTATGTGTACGTTTAACGGTTTATGTTCTGTAAGTATATATGAAAACTTTAATCGCAAAACGACTTAACTCCATTCTTGACAATTTGAGGTATTTGCGATTAAAGCTTCTAAAAAACAGCAAACATAATAAGAAAATATGGAATATTCTTAATCGAAATTTGAAGAATATTACTTAATATAATGTCACAAGTGAGATATATCGCTGGAAAGTTTTTATTTTGCTCTGCCTAAATGATGGACTTACTTTGAATTGTTTAAAAATGCACGTAATCAGTTTTGGGATCGAACTCTTCATAGTGTGTTACTGTGGAATGGAATAAACCTATTTCTATTCAAAATCCCTTTGTCATGTTGTCATTTATGTGCTGCAAACGCTTGAAAAACATTCCGCATTACCTGCATGTTCTCCTCGCTTTCTTTTAAAGTATATAAAGACCAATAATTCGAGCTTTCATGATGAGTAAATCCCACAAAGACGTAGAGTCTAGAGCTGTCCCAAGGACGGTATGTTATCGTCAGTTTACTGCTTTGTTTGCCTACATTCGGAGTCTTTAAAGGTTCTCTGAAATACAAATGCATGTTGATTTGTGTTGATTTATAATACCCTCAACATCACTTTTGCGGTGAAACGAATATCTATATAGAAACATTCCTTAAACTAATTTTTCTTCTATTTTTCTCTAGATTACTTGGATACGCCCACACAAAAAAATCCTTCCAAACCAATATTCCTGTTGTGACTTCATCTGTCAACCATTGATAAAATACTGATATGTTTAACAAAAGGCATTGGGATGCACCTTCCCCTCGACTCAGCATAACTTGCATGTTTCTGTAATATTAATGTGACTAACAAAAGACATGGCGAGGGAACATGGAAGTTATGCTGAGTCAACGGGAAGGTGCATTCCAATGTCTTTTGTTAAACAGTACTTTGGCAATGATTGACAGATGAGGTCACAACAGGAATATTGGTTTGGAAGGATCTATTGTGGGCGTATCCAAGTAATCTGAAGAAAAAATAGAAGAAAAATTAATCAAAAATACAAGGAATGTTTCTAGATATTCGTTTTACCGCAAAAGTGATGTTGAGGTTATCATGAATTAACACAAATCAACATGCATTTAAATTCAGGGAACCTTTAAGATTGTAAGTAAAACTCCTCGAAATAGCACATTTGCTCTTGTTCACACTCTATAAAATACTTTAGTGTCACAAAGATATTTTGACATTTTGAGAGACACTGAAGTGTGCCCTTGTGTCAAAGTTTTGCGCAGTTTGTAGAAAGTAGAAAGTGTAGAAATTATATCTGTTTTTGAAACCATAAGATCTCAATCCATGTATTTAACTTTTCCAATTGTCAAACCAAACACCTTGAAACATAAAACAGACATATCTCGACACACTACACTTCCGTTTATACAGCCTTTATACTTCAAGCATTGTTTGTCTGATTTTTTTTATTATTCGGAAACCCTTAATAAACAGTTATATTCAAAACGAAATAACTTTGTGACGTATAAATCAAGGCACAGAAAACATTGATAGCGATGAATTTTCATCCTTTTTCTTTCCATTGGATATCTGTGGCGATTTACAAAATTGATACACACACACACACCCCCACACATGCACACAAACCACAAGCAAAAACAAAAACAAACAAGCAAACAAACATATAAAAGACACTTTCCTAAAGGACATGATCATGGTAGGTCTACAGGTAGACAAAGTGTAGCACTTTTATTGTGGACACGTTCCCACAGTGCTGACGCTTTCTGCAGGACAGCTGATAGGATACTAGTAGTACCTCTAAAGCAGCGACACGTAAGTCACACTCACTGCAATTGGCAGGAGAAATGGGGAAAATAACAAACATTTTCCTGTATGATTACGTAACCATGCACAAATCGGGCACTTCGAGTCAGAAGAAGATGCCAACACTATTAGATACATACTCCCTGTATGTTGTGACGGCTGTACGGGTGTCTAAAAGCCAGGCAGTTGGTTCACATGACATGTTATACACTGTTATTATACCCAACCATCTATACTTGTGCTAATTTTCATTGCAGCACACAACTATTTTATCTTCTTTTTCTTTTCTTTTTTTCTTCAATTAGCTGATTTCACGCTTGTAGATGCGAGGATAAAATGATACACTCGTTTTCACACTCTATTATTATACAGGTATAGATTCGTGTATTAATTCATGGTTATTTTTCTTTTGTTTTCTGATTCACTATGCACAGCGGTTGCAATTTCTTCTGTTTGCGCTGGAAAGAATTCAGTAGTATAGTTTACGGTTGAGACGGCAACTACTGATATCCTTGAAAATGTTCAATTATATTCATTGATTTGTGCAAACTTTATTATATTTTCAATAGCCAGGTGCGGGGTGGGGTGGGGGCAGATAGGTTGTGATGCACTACTCGATCATTATAACTTCTGTTTTGTTAATAGAATTCGTCTGCACGTTCTGTCGTTGTAGCACTTCTTTCATGATTTGATTTGCAGTAATTTTTATAGCGATGTTATGTTTTATTGCGCGAGATTCATTTGATTTAAAGTTTGATTATACTGTACTGGACAATACTATACTTATGCGCGATAGCAAACATACATTATGCGAGTGAATAAATATTAAATACGTCCAAACGCATTGACACTGTATCAAAAGCAGTTGTGTATATTATGGCCTTTCATTTGTATTGCTCTAATGTGTTTAACATCAAGATTATTATTATATTTCATTACATCTTATCAACCATTATCAAACAGATACAACGGCCAAAATACACAAAAAGGGTGTCTGAATTTTTCTTAATTCGAGGCTGTGATCGGTGTGGAGTTAAGAAAACCGGGAAAGTGCAGCCCCATCACAGATACAATTTGTAGGTGGATTAAAAACGCATGCTGGCAGCTCATGGAACTAGACAAACACACGGATTTCTTGTTTAGATGTAGCAGATCGTTGAAAGAGTGAGAAACGTTAAGACGTGGCAAAATTTCTCGGACAGGAAGCTGTAAGAATTCTCGTTTTTGTCATAGCAGTGTCAAGGTGAGAATGTCCCGGATGTCAACTTGTTTGTTCTCTGCAGCGATGCGCAGTCGTGCGCACCGTGTTTGACACGTATATGTCGCATCCCAATCGTGACTTTTCTTTGGGGGAAAAAAACATCATTTTCTATTATGTGCAATTCGACGTTCCATACCCATGAGACACCCCCAGCATTGTCAAGCGTCTGGTAGTCTCTAATATTGTAGTGAATGTTTGTTGTCTGAAACAACTTTTCCGGTCGTCGACAAGGTGAAAAAAAGAGATCAATTAAGTTGAAGAGGTCATCTTCACTGGAGCTGATAAGGCTGGGCCTATGCTGAGTTCTGATTGAAGTAGTATAATGCATTATGTGTGATGTCGTACAAATTATTATAATATGAGGTCTTGCTTCAGTGGAAAGTTATAAAGTACCAGTTTCAATGACTATAATCTCTCAGCTTACTTGAAATGACGTCGTGAAAACAATATTCAGACACAATAACTCTGAACGAACTTCCTCATCAATACCACTTTGCCTTTACGGGGGTGTAGAAAAGTACTTAAAACAATGAAGGCCTTATTGACACAGGGTATATAGGTTTTTTTAGCGTAGACATAAGCGCTATACTCTTCCCAAAGGCTTTTAGTCGGGCGATGAGTTGGCTCAGTCGATAGCGCGTCTGCCTCACGATCACGCGGCCCGGGTTCGAACCCGAGTATGGACTGAGCAATGTTGTGTGTAAGCATACCGTCCCCTCTAGCAAGAGGCGAAACACTCTGTCCCTCGGATAGGACATAAAATGGAGGTCCCGTGTATGAGTAACAACTCATGCACGTAAAAGATCCCGCTTCATTCATTCATCGCAAAGAGCAGGGTGTGTATATCCCAGTGAAGTGGTCCACCTCTCATCCAACTGGACCCCATGGAAGATCAGCTTATAGCTGAATCGATGGGCTATCCAGCCGTCTTCTCAGACAGATGGAAAATGCAGAAACAAACACTAACAAACCACATCACATTACACGAATATTTATGTGGGTCACGAAAATGTTGAATTTCAATATCATGGAGAGTGAAATATCGTGTAAAGCGTAGGGAGGGCATCGAATCCAACATCTCACTTGCAAGGGTCCATAGCGGTTAATGCCATTGAACCTCGTCCCCCCCCCCCCCCCACGTCGTGGCGTACGTCTTCTCAAGATCGAGAAATACGCAGTATGTGTCTTCTTGTTCGCTTTTCTTCGCGCGACATTTTCGATGAGTGTGGCATTGTAGCAGGAATGTATTCCGCCCGGATTACACTGCTCGTCAAGTCGTGGAACAACAAGCGTGTCAAGCGGAGAATAGACCCTTACAATCTAATCCTGCCGGAAAATAACAACGGCTGTCCTTGAGGAGCGCTTTGCATCTCTACACGAGTGCATTTTCCCCTCATTCTTTCATTCGTATAAGTGGAGAAACAAACAAAACCAAAAGAAAATATCAGCGAACTTAAATCGCTGCAATGAAACGATGTGAGCCCTGTAATGTGGCACACAATCGTCGCTTATGTTCTGGGCACCTATTTCAGTGTCCCACGAAATCACGAATGGTAGCAACGGAAGCATCAAGGTACGGCATCAACCTCTTATTTACTTACGAAAAAGCCAGAGAAAGCGGTGGACGATGGGGGAACACCAATACACTACTTTGAAACGTGACAAACATCTTCCCTTATCAATCATGATAATCATTAAATTCATATACTAGTAAACGGTTATTCTCACCTTACGAATTGGACGAACGTCCGCATTTGGATACGTCACTGTAGAACATTCCTTATGAAGGATTTGTTGGTAACTTGTCGTTAACATCTGTTAACATTGATGTTCTGGCCCTATACGTAGTGTGGCGAAAATGCGATAGAGCACCTTTAAGATATGCGGCTCATGCCCTTAATTTCTGAACATGTGTAAAAATCCCATAGAGTTTGCCCCCGTGCATTTCCAATGGAGAAATTGTATAGAAGGTTTTGGAACACCCTATAGTTTTGTGATACACCCTGTACAGAAACCAAGGTTAATGATGTCCAAAGTAGGGAAAAAGGCCAGAAGCCCTAGGGAAAAAGGCCCAGATAACATTAAGCCATAGAAGCAGGGTTGTATAGTACTCCAATACATTTTGATACATGATGGGTTAATAAGACAGGATTGGTCACGTGACCCTGGCTCGAGAGGGTATAAATACCGCGAGCTCACTGCACAACTTTTCAGTTGGGTTGGGGGGTAAGTGCGGGTCCACAGCACTCTCTCTCTGTTTAGGAATAACTATAAAATTAATGGGGAACCACTAGGCCAGTGTAAGAGAGCTTAGCAGAGAGAAAACCATCGGTTGTAACAGCAGGAACTACAATGTAGCAATGCTGCACTGAACCGTATTTCGGACTGTCGTTTCAACACCAGCCTCCTTCTTGCAACTGGTAGTCTTTGGTACTAGACCCTGTGGATGGGTTGCTGTATGGTTGATTGGGAGAATGATATGCCTGGGTTTCTAATGCGCCTAGTGAGTCCGAATGCACGTATATAGACGTGGTGTATGAGATACATGTAGGCTGCATATGAGAGCTATATGAATAAGGTGCTGATGTGCTGCTACACATAGTACACATTATACCTGTAGACGCAAGAATTAAGGCTCTTGGACCGCTCCCCGGCTACGCTACAAAAATTGGTGGCAGCGGTGGGATCTTGGGAAGATTTTGAAACAGGCAATTGTAGTATACAGGGATATACGTTGAGAAAAGCGTTTTGAAATCCCAAGATCCAGTGATACGAGCCCATACTATCACAATGGAGAATCTAGTTGGCAGTCCAGGCATGGAAAGCGATGAAATTATTTTTCAACCACAAGGCAGGCAAGATGAGGGTAATGAAGCCAGAGACTCATCGGAAACAGATGTATCTGACAGGGAGGAAAATGAGGATTTAGCAACAATGCTAGGCAGGCTTTTAAAGCAGAACAAAGCTCCCAAAACCAAACGCAGTAACACAGCTAAGGCTCCCACTTATGACGGATCGTCAGCTTGGGATGATTTTGCAGTCCAGTTTGATGTTATTGCAGAACTGAATGGATGGGGTTACAAGACAAAATCAATGCAGCTGGCAGCCAGTTTGAGGGGAGATGCTCGAGCCGTCTTGAGCGATCTCGAATCAGAGAAAAGGCACGATTTCAAGTCACTGGAGGCTGCCCTAAAGTCTAGGTTTCAACCCGAAAACCAAACTGAGATGCATCGGGTAGAATTAAGAAACAGGAGGAGGGGGAAGGATGAATCCTTACCTGAGCTAGGGCAAGCGGTGCGGCGCCTTACTAGGAGGGCGTATCCCACAGCAAAGGCGGAGCTGCAAGATGTTCTAGCTAAAGACCATTTCATAGATGCGATTCAGGACCCCGATATCCGATTTGGAGTGTATAACGCTCATCCTACTTCACTTACGGAGGCTATTGGGGCGGCTGTGGAAGTTGAGGCTTTCCAAATAGCAGAGCGTAGGCGAAATTTCCCACAAAGGAAACAGGTCCGTAACGTTAACGTTGGGAATAAGATGGGCAATGTAAAAGATGATGGAGCAGTCATTTCTTCAGATGCAGTGGAGAAAATTGTAGCTGCAGTTATGGCAGAGCTGTCAAAGGCAGGGGTGGCGAAAAAGACTGGCTTCCACAGAGATTCTGAGCCCACACAAATGGGCGGGCGTTCATTTGGTCCGAGATGCTGGAAATGTGGAAGACTTGGGCATTTGCAGAAAGACTGTAAGAACCAGAGCCCCGGAGGTAGAATGCATGCACAACACGGTGGAACTGCAGAAAGTAGGCAGGGAAACTCAGCCCAGCCGAGTCCAGGGGTCGGGGACCGGCAGTAGATAGCTCACGGCCCCATACAGTGTTTACGCGCTTTTGCAGTGGAGAAACAGACGGCATCATTATACCTGTAGAATTCAATGGGCAAGAAATCCACTCTTTGGTAGATACGGGAGCAAATGCAACAATACTAAGTACAAGGGCGTTTGAGAAATTCGAACCAAATCAAAAGCCTGAATTACAGTGGACTGATGTAGACATGACCATGGCAGATGGTGAAACCAAACCAATACAAGGGAAGGGCAAAATGAGCATCAAAATTGGAAATGTCACCCTGCGTCATGACATTTGGATAGCTGACATAGAGCCACAAGCAATAATCGGGATGGATCTGTTAAAGCTTTGCAAATGTACGATTGAACCAAGTCAGAATATGGTTCGGGTTGGAGATGAAATTATTGATGCAGAGCAGCATGACTACCCAACCGTCTACGCAGTGCGTTTAACAGAGACAATATGCATTAAGGCAGGAGAAGAGATCGTTGTCCCAGGGAGACTAGATGGGGTACCAACCACATTACCGAATGGTATGATTATGGAGCCGAATGAGAAATTCGTGGAGAAATACCCACTACTAGTGGCTAGAGTACTAATAGGCACAGGCAGAGACACAGTCCCAATAAGGATAGCAAACGTCGCTGAAGAGACACAGACGATATACAAGAACACTAGGGTAGCAACATGTCAGGAAGTAGATGAGGTGCTAGCCAATGACGAGACTACAGAGGAGTCTATCAGAACAAGCATGGACAGCACAGTCGAGAATGTCCCTGAATATCTGAAGGAATTACTGGAAGCAAGTACAGGAACACTCGATGCTAGCCAACGGGATGCAGTGGCCTCATTACTACACAATTACCAAAACATTTTCTCCACTGGCAAAAACGATATAGGTAGAACTGGAATTGTGAAACACACAATAAACACGGAAAAATCCGAACCTATCCGACAACACGCAAGGCGCCTGCCCATTCACAAGAGGGAGGATGCAAAAGAACAAGTTTCCGCAATGCTGAAGGAAGAAATAATAGAGCCTTCCTCTAGCCCATGGTCGTCGCCAGTGGTGCTCGTCAAAAAGAAAGACGGATCAACTAGATTCTGTGTAGACTATCGCAAACTCAACGACATAACCAAGAAAGACAGCTACCCGCTTCCACGAATAGGTGACTCGCTCGATAGGCTCGGAGGAACAAAATGGTTCTCGACTTTAGATCTGTCTAGTGGCTATTGGCAAATTGAAATGGATGAGCAAGACAAGGAAAAGACCGCATTCGTAACCGAGGGAGGGCTATTCCAATTCAAAGTAATGCCTTTCGGACTCTGCAATGCACCAGCAACGTTCGAACGATTGATGGAGCAAGTGCTGCATGGTCTACAGTGGCAGACATGTTTGGTGTACTTAGACGATATCATAGTGTTCGGACAGACATTTGAACAAGAGCTGGAGCGACTCACAGAGGTATTTCAACGATTGCGTGATGCTCATTTGAAACTATCCCCCTCGAAATGTGTTCTCTTCAGGCACCAAGTCCCATTCCTCGGGCATATCATTTCTGAACATGGCATAGCAACGGATCCTAGCAAGATTACTGCAGTGAATGAGTGGCCGAGACCAAAAACAGTGAAGGAAGTCAGAAGTTTCCTCGGTTTTTGTTCTTACTACCGGCGCTTTGTGAAAGACTTTGCACGCATTGCAAGACCCCTGCACAAGTTAACGGAGAAAGGCGCTCCGTTCAGGTGGACGCAAGACTGCGAGCAAGCTTTCGAGACACTCAGGCGCGCCCTAACATCGTCACCTATCCTCGCATTCCCACGTGATGATGACCCCTTCATCATTGACACAGACGCAAGCAATGACGGAATCGGCGCAGTACTCTCACAAGTACAAGATGGCCAGGAACGTGTTATAGCTTACTTCAGCCGTGCCTTGAATAAAGCAGAAAGGCAGTATTGTGTGACTAGGAAGGAGTTGTTGGCACTTGTTCAGGGAGTGAAACACTTTCACCCTTACATCTATGGAGCAGAATTCCTGATACGTACTGATCATGGGGCACTGCGGTGGTTGATGGGGTTTAGAAACCCGGAGGGGCAAGTAGCACGATGGCTTGAACTCCTCGGTACTTATAACTTTCGGATCCAGCATAGAGCAGGAAATTCGCATGGGAACGCTGATGGGCTTTCACGTAGACCATGCGTGGACTGTAAGCATTGTGAGCAGAAAGAGGCAAAGGACTTTGCTTCGGATGATGAGCAGGAAGCTCATGGGACTAATGTCCGGGTTCACAGTGTGGGGATACAGTCGGGTCAGCCTGAGGACGCTCAGGACAGACCGGATAATTGCTCTGGTATAGGGAGCTGGAGAGTTGGGCATGTGGCCGATGCTCAACGAGAAGACAGGTGTCTTCGGAAGGTTATGGCTTGGAAACAGGCAGATTATCGACCACCGTGGGAAGAAGTGTCACTGGAAGGACCAGAACTCAAAGCATATTGGATGCAATGGGACAGGTTGCATCTGAGGAATGGTCTTCTCTACCGTAGATGGGAGAGTGAAGATGGCAGTCAAATAATCTGGCAGCTCGTTGTGCCTGAAAATCTAAAGGCAGAAGCATTAAAACAGCTCCACGATCACAGAATGACAGGTCATACTGGAATCACACGAACAGGGCAGAGAGTGAAAGAGAGATTTTACTGGTACGGTTACCGGAGAGATGTGGAGGAGTGGTGTAACTCATGCCAAATCTGCGGAGGAGCAAAGAAGGTATCTCAACGCAGACAAGCCAAAATGAGACAGTACAATGTCGGAAAGCCGATGGAGAGAATAGCTATCGACATCATGGGACCACTTCCTACGTCAAGGAACGGGAACAAATACATTATGGTCGTAGCTGACTACTTCACAAAGTGGACAGAAGCTTTCCCAATCCCCAATCAAACAGCAGAGACAGTAGCAAAAGTGCTGGTAGAAGAGTTCGTTTGTAGGTTTGGTATACCAGTGGAAATCCATACCGACCAGGGAAGAAATTTCGAGTCAAACCTCTTCAAAGAAGTTTGTCGACTACTGGATATAGACAAGACACGCACCACACCCTTTCACCCTCAATCAGATGGGATGGTCGAGCGATTTAACAGGACACTCCAGGCAATGCTCTCAAAAGTCGTAGCGCCTGACCAAAGAGACTGGGACGAATGGCTCCCATACGTGATGATGGCCTACCGGACATCAATTCATGACACTACTAAATTCTCACCATGTGAAATGATGCTGGGAAGAAGTGTGAAACTCCCAATTGATGTTCTACTACCCAATACAAGCACAGACACTGAAGAAGAAACCAACTATGCATACACGCTGGAAACGAAAATGAGGAAAGTACACGACCTGGCGAGAGAAAACATACGAGGGAGCAGCACTCGCCAGAAAGCAACGTACGACAGAAGGGCGGTATCCAATCCATTGAAAAGGGGTGATGCAGTTTGGCTAATCAATACAGCAACAAAGAAGGGACTTTCCCCAAAACTAAGACAAAATTGGCTTGGTCCGTATAAAGTACTCGACAAGTTGAGCGATGTAACCTATCGAGTAAAGAAGGAACCAGCAGGGAAGCCAAAAGTTGTACATCGGGATAGGCTGCGACTTTTCAAAGAGAGAATCCCGGCAAAACCGGCCAGAAAACAAACACACGGGAAACAAACTCCTACAAGCGAAGACGAATGTCGATTATTCCTCCGCCCAAGGAGGAAACCAAAATGGTACGGGTCTAATGGACTAGACTAATGCCTTGGTGATAGTGGCCAAGTGATGACAGGTAATAAACAGGACCAAACTTGATATTGTTTTGGAGGGGGTTAAGCATGTTTGCCTTGGGTAGTAATGTGGTCATTTGTGAAAGTGTGTCCAGTGGAAGAAGACATTAAATTTTGCTACGTGAACAAAATGGGGAAGCATAAGGGGAAATATCTGTGCTCCGAATGTGGAGACTTGTTTAGGACCAAACGGTCTTTAAAAAAAGCATGAGAAGGAGCATTTCAAGCAGAGACGCAAGCTGCTCTTCGGTTCATTTGCTGAAAAAGCAAGCTGTGACGACACGGACATGCAAGACAATCAGCCACTCTTCAACTTCCCCGTCCGCGTGGTATCTCCCCTTCCTCCAACTCCTACCCCAAATTCCCCGCCCGCAGTGGCATCACAGGGATGCATGCCTTACGTCGACGCAGGCGTACAAACAGAGGGCCCAGGAGTGGAGCATAGTGGGCGACCAGATCCACGATTGTTTCGGCGAATCTTACCTCCCCCACAGTCGGGCATTAAGACTAAGCTCACGGAAATCCGAGAGAAAGTCAAAAATGGCCAAGTGGAGACGGAAGTAAAATGGGAGGTGCGTCGCCTGTCTTCGGCAGTGGTTTTCCGGGAGGTGGTGGAACGCGCCTACCTGACAGACGGCACCATCTACGAGCTGAAGTGGGAGGAGAACGAAATCCAGCAGTAATGAGTAAGTTCGTATTTCCCCCCTTCATCATGGACATGGCAACCGTGATCTCCCTCCGTCGTTAACAAGTAACATTGTGTTTTATCCAAATTCGGATGAGTAGTGGTAGTACCTTTCACTGTATGCGGTTTAACATACAGATACTGGTCCACACTCATCCAACCCCAAATTGTATCCAGATTTATTTGGCTAATGTTGGTTTAAATAAGAATGAATAGACTGAGAAAAAAAAATAACATTTTGGACTGATTTATAAAACGAAGCTAGCCCCACGTCCTGGCTAGCTGCTGAGAACCAACGACACAAACCTGGGAAATGCAGCAGAGGATGATCAACGACACACACACTGGTTTTGCAGCTGAGGATGATCGACCACACAAACCCCGGTGACTACCGTGCCCGTTTGAGAAGAAGAATTGATGAAGGAAATCTAAGATATTAAATAATGCATGTAATGAGACATAGAAGAAATTGAAGTTCTCGACGAAGATGAAGAATGGAAGAAGGGAAGAAGACGAAGAAAGTATAGACATAAGTCTAACTGTCGAATTGGATTGTTTTGAGCCTGTAAGCCCGAATCATGGAGGTCCCAAAATTATGCTGTTTGGAAAAGTTTGATTTTGTTCCCGGTTTATATCAATGAGAAATTGGTAGAAGAAGCAAATTACAGGAAAACCCAACTATGTCCTAACATTTCGGCCTGGGAATGGGGAGAAATGCCCCACCAAAATTCAAACTCCATGATTCAGGATGTATATATGTACACTTTGTAAATACATTGCAAGTTTGTAATCTGCAAGCTCTGTTGACACCCAATAGCTCATAGGGGAAGTACGAGATAATAGTGGGAATATAATTTGATATGTTTGATTTTTGATACAGTTGATAATGGAGAGAGTAATGACAAAACATCCCACACCAACCTCCAGGAGTAGGTTTCATTTTAAGGAGGGGGTAGTGTGGCGAAAATGCGATAGAGCACCTTTAAGATATGCGGCTCATGCCCTTAATTTCTGAACATGTGTAAAAATCCCATAGAGTTTGCCCCCGTGCATTTCCAATGGAGAAATTGTATAGAAGGTTTTGGAACACCCTATAGTTTTGTGATACACCCTGTACAGAAACCAAGGTTAATGATGTCCAAAGTAGGGAAAAAGGCCAGAAGCCCTAGGGAAAAAGGCCCAGATAACATTAAGCCATAGAAGCAGGGTTGTATAGTACTCCAATACATTTTGATACATGATGGGTTAATAAGACAGGATTGGTCACGTGACCCTGGCTCGAGAGGGTATAAATACCGCGAGCTCACTGCACAACTTTTCAGTTGGGTTGGGGGGTAAGTGCGGGTCCACAGCACTCTCTCTCTGTTTAGGAATAACTATAAAATTAATGGGGAACCACTAGGCCAGTGTAAGAGAGCTTAGCAGAGAGAAAACCATCGGTTGTAACAGCAGGAACTACAATGTAGCAATGCTGCACTGAACCGTATTTCGGACTGTCGTTTCAACACCAGCCTCCTTCTTGCAACTGGTAGTCTTTGGTACTAGACCCTGTGGATGGGTTGCTGTATGGTTGATTGGGAGAATGATATGCCTGGGTTTCTAATGCGCCTAGTGAGTCCGAATGCACGTATATAGACGTGGTGTATGAGATACATGTAGGCTGCATATGAGAGCTATATGAATAAGGTGCTGATGTGCTGCTACACATAGTACACATTATACCTGTAGACGCAAGAATTAAGGCTCTTGGACCGCTCCCCGGCTACGCTACAGTAGTTTGAAATATCTTGGCCCTATAAAATCAAACGTCGCATCCAATAGCTCGTCATATCAATCAACTACTGTAATCTCTCTGAGTGGTAAAATTTGATTAATCTCTTTGGGTTCACAATTTTCACCACGTGGTGCTCATAATGCTTTAGCATATTTCCAGATTATTGGTGTTTCATCCTGAGAATTTAGATGTGATCAAGAATAAATTCGTCACCCCTCAAAATGTTAATGATTTCCTGATATATCAAGTTCTGAATCAAGTTGAGTGTTTTATTAAAGTGAACCCACATTCATCAATCAAAATTCTGAGAAGATAGATATTGTACTTTATAATTAAATTCATATATATTTTCCTTGTAAAAGTAGGAAAGTCTCACCAGTCACCAGCATGATTAGTGCCAAACTGGCACTAAGAGAGACTTGTGGCGTTTAACCCTGTCCTCGGCAAATTACCAGCTCAACGTGACCGACATAGAACATTGTGGAATGATAGCAGGATAAAACAAGCCATACCGGTATTTTTTTTAATGTTTGATCACTTTATAAACAAACTAAATATATGTAAATATATCATGTGTGATATAGACAGATAGATTTCTTGGTCGTGATGTTGTGAGCTGATCGTCACTATAGGTTGAAATGACTTAGGCCTACCTTTGAATCCCTGAATGACATCTATTTTACCCCATAAAGAGATTGTGAATCTCTATATTGGACCTCTGATGGGAAACTTATAGTTTCCATTTCAAAGGAGAATGACGCTTTATTAAAATCATAACTCCTATGTTATAGTTTTGTTTTTTTAACTGAAAGCAAGAGCAGTTCACAGTGACTGAACATGGCCCGTCCAGCGCTCCCTGAATGCTGTCTGTCCAATTAAAGTCAACTACAATTTTATACTGTACCATCATCCTGGTCATTCCGCATTGTCGTCCCGCGGGATACTGCTGAGTTGGCCGTAATTGTGATTCAAAATGCTCCAGAATGATAGCAATGAATTATTTCATTTCGCTGCGAGAGATTTTAAGCTCATGATGGCCCATCAAGCTAACCAATAGATTGGATTTAAACATTTCATTAATGTTGTAGAAAGAAAAAAAAACCCACAACAACAACAGTTGAATAGAATCAGAAGAGTTGTGACAGATTATGTAAATTAGAACATTCAGAGAGTTATGAAAGTATACAATGTTCAATGTCAGGTTGACAAAACGAATGTTTATGTGCAGTTGCCTACAGATGAGGGTCATTAAACATTGTATACATTCAGGTGCTCCCCAAGACTGTGTTGAAAGTGGTGCCGTATAATCGTTCTCTGGCTATGCTGCTGGTCTGCCCCAGTAGCGCATTAACAGTTGATATTGTCTATTCTATAGACAATCGCAATTCCGACGTCTTTATCGGGGACCTTATCCGTCCTTACGGAAGATTACCTGGTGGAGGAAGAGACGCAAAAATCGGATTTTTGAAAGAGGATTATTTCGAGCGAGTATAATATGGAGGAAAGGCACAAGATGAGAGCAATGTGGAAAGTGGTGAAGAAGGAAGCAAAAAGGTTGCTTTGATTAATGATAGACTGCTCTAGGTAGGCAGCGTTTGTCCAGACTGTCTCACCTCCCTGGTCTAAGCCCGCTCAAGGGGTTTGCTCCCCAAGAAGAAAGGTCGATATACTCGTGACTGCCTTCAACCATCTTCCGCCAGGTTACTTTGCGGCGCGTGCAGGAGGACAACGCGAAGTGCAAAGGGGACAAGTCACCGGGATGGTTGCCATATACCCTGTTTTAGATAATAATGGAATCGAACACGCGACCGTAATATTTTCATCGTTGGTTGTTGCCTGTGGTCATAGAACTGCTCCACATCCATCCCTCAGCCTCCACGCCCTTCAATAATAGGGGAGGGGGTGGCTCAAATAGCAGACGCTGATATTTGAGGAGGAAGTTATTACTATCGTTAATTGTTAGCGTTCATTCTGCTAGATGAATGATTGAGATTAGTTAAGAACAGAGAACATCATAGTACAGGCAAGATGATGCAAACATGCTACGGTCTAGCTGGCAGAATTAAAAAAAGAAAGAAGAAGATACTTAACTTTGATATTTCTGATTGTCAGAGACACTCTAAACTCTACACCCAGAACATGTTGAATTTATAGTGGACAAAATATTTTGATGAAAATTGAAGGATAAATATTATTCTATAAACGAGCAGTAGAAATGTAGAGTCCCCACTCGTATATACGACGAAATTATAACCACTATAGTGAGCAGGCTACAGTGTATTCATCACTATACGTTTTTGATGGCAAGTCGTCATACTTTCGTACCACACACAGTTTTAAGACACGTGTTAACATGTTTCGCTTTCCCATCTTTTTCAACGTGTTAATATAGCGTTGTGACGTACATACAAGAATCAAAAGTTTCATCTCCTCTGCACGTCGCAAAACAGTACTGTGTACGACACAGGATGTAATATAATTTACGAGCTATAGCGCCCTCAATGGATCTTTGAGCTATAGTGCTTCAGACTGAACTGCCTACTTCTCGCACACCGCAGACTTTCTGAAAAGTGTCTTTTTATAGAGCAGAAGAACCTTGCAAATTTAAGGACTAAAGAGAAACAAGTTGGATTACTAAGATCTGAAACACAGAAGACATTTTTCTCTCGTTAACATATTATGATAATGATTTGACATTACTTACCTAACACGTCATAATTGCCAGCAGATGGGATACCTAAAGGTGTCCTTCAATCCCCTTAAAATCCTGTTTTAATGCTTGCTGATGTACAGATCTGTTGAATCCGAGTTGGCCTAGTGTGGCGCCCTATATTTTTTTCCCCTCAGGTCAGACCCAAATTCCTGCCAAAGAATCACTTTATTCAGACGTCTTTTGTACTACACGAGTTGATTTGTTTAGAATGCACATCATACCCTTCTCGAGAAACTTGGAAGTGCTACCTCGCCGCTTTATTGTTACAAATTGCATGGCTGCTCATGTCTGTAAAGGGGAAAAAAAGAAGCTTCTTATCGGGGTTTGTGCATAACAAAAGATCTATACAGTCTACACTGTGACACAATAGAGACCGGTTCGGATTCAGCTCAAGCTCGATCGACCGCCATAAATCACGGGTTTGTAAAGTGGATTGGTTCCAGACATAATCATTCTAAACTAATTACCCTCAACTCAACTGATACGCTCCACAAACATTTTTGTGCCATCTTCGGAAATGAATGTATCCACATTTACAATGAAGTATGAAAAGA
This sequence comes from Diadema antillarum, assembly GCF_040938485.1. NCBI lineage: Eukaryota > Metazoa > Echinodermata > Echinoidea > Diadematoida > Diadematidae > Diadema > Diadema antillarum. The sequence continues at coordinate 460,708 of NW_027272364.1, read as the reverse complement.
GACCTCCGGATGATTTTCAGACTTTAAGATTTAAACAATAAACTGGTTATACTTGGTATAAAGAGTTTCAGAATTTATAATGATTGGGATGAGGAATGAGAATGATTTCAAAATTTGTATTAAATCACAATGAGCAAGGATGATATGGCAGCTTCATCATAAGAATGAAAGAGTGGGGGTTGTAGGAAGCAGAACAAAAAAGAAAAAGAAAGCATGCATAAATTCTACGCAGTTGAACTTTTGAAGCAAGCGGTATTGTAATGGAATTTTATTGCTGCGTTTCTGAAATATGTGAGCGTGCCATGTCATCACCTTTTTTTTTCAGTGCAATTTCTTTTGGGGTTTTCAGGGTTATGTTGGCTTGGGCTTCTCAAGGAACACAATTAATTCCACAAATCTATAAATCGATTTATGTATTTCATGATGTGAAATAATAATAAAAATTGTCTAGTCTTCCCCTTTAATCATCAATGCTCGAATAAATCCGGATCAGATGAGAGTTCATATAGATATCTCTTTGAAATTCACTGAACTTGAGCAATAATGACATCTTGCACCTTTAGTAGTACAGTGTATAGTACTATAAGAGCTGACATGCTGCTCCTACACGGACAGTTGTGCTGAATGCTTCATCAAATAAAACTGCTTTTATAACAGAGTAGCTTGAATTATTTCAGTCTATGAGTATATTGTTGATTCACCGTAAACGGGATATAAACGGAATGTCATTTAGGTCTCCTGAATACACCAACGCCATTACTCATTGTAAGTTTCATGTTATCAATGGTATAGAACCTTTCCTGAATCCTACTAAACAGTTATATCAAACCAGAGCGAATGCATCTGAACATTCTTCTTTCGGACAAGCCAAAAACATTTTGTATCAAAAGAGAGGGATGGCAATGGGGGGGGGGGGGGGGGGGGGGGACTCATCGAGGCGTTTCAATTCGATGGGGACATTTTTATGTATTTATTTAGTGTTTGGTAAATTCTGCATCAATTCAGTCATCCTGAATGATTTTGTTTGCTCTACTCTTGATTCAACCAATACATCGTGGTCTGTGATTCGGTCCGTGGAGCAAGCGATCTTATCTCTTCCCATGCGTTCTAGCTGTCCCATTCCACTGGGCAGACTTTTGTCTTTATCAGCGACAAAACCACAATTCAATATGCTGAAGTATGATAATATGCGGAACGATAAATCTTAAAGTGGGACGGTGCAAAGTCTCGTACAAAACATTTCAACTATGTTACTCATCAACTTACCTTTGTTTTGAAACAAAGCATATAGTAGTAATGATGGTATAGTAGTAGGAGTAGGAGTAGTAGTGGTGGTATAGTAGTAGTCGTAGTAGTCGTTGGTAGTATAAGTCGTAATAGTATACTAGACTACTACTACTACTACTACTGCTACTACTACTACTACTACTACTTTATACTACTACTACTACTACTTTATACTACTACTACTACTACTACTACTACTACTACTACTACTACTACTACTACTACTTTATACTACTACTACGTTGGCAGTAGTCGTAGTATAGTAGTAGTCGTAGTAGTCGTGCTTAGTAGTATAGTAGTAGTAGCAGTATAGTAGTACAGTATTAGTAGAAACGGGGAATATAAGCTTCAAAATGGTGGAGAAGCTAGGAAATTGGTGAAGGTAACAGTAGTGGGAGTATAGATGCAGATTGACATCGGGCCGTGGCAAGGTTCGACAAATCAAAACCAATGCATGGCCTTGACAATTAGCGCCTACTTGGTAGTAATTTTCCAGCAACAAATATCACTGTTCTGTTGATGGCCTACTTATGACCCCTTGGTACGATTCCTTCCCGTCACTGTAACTTGTGTCACTCCAGAGTCAAACTGCCCACGCTCGTGTAAGTAGGTAGGGCGACCTCACCCTTCAATTGATCTTTGATGGAAGAATAGTACTTTGTTTGCAAATGCATTGTGGATCATCCATCAAAGTAAGTATTTAGTGCGCGGTCGGTTGAGTTCAACAAAATCATAAGACGAATGTGAAAGGAATGGAATCTTTATCCTCCGGATAGAAGGGTCTTTTTAGTCATTGTCACAATTTTTGCAATGGTAGTTTTCAATGGCAGCGTAGAAAAGAGTCTTTTCTCCCCTCCTCTCTCTCTCTCTTCTGTCTGCGATTTATGACCTATTTGTGCTTGGAAACCAGAAACTAATCTGACAATCTCAGTCGAGGCCCTTCCCTATAAGAACTCTTCGTGGGTATTTAAATGCACGTACTTGACCATAAAATATGTCGTTTTTTGCCGACATCGATACAAAAGTGGGAGCAAAAAGTGCGATCAGCTTCGTTGTTGTAACAGTGTCATCAGTCAGGGCCGGCGAAACTAGGGGGGGGGGGGGAGTTGCATAATTGTATGATACAAAGGAATACATAGGGTCTAACCACTTGCCCCCCCCCCCCCACTTTTTGCCCCGGAAGTGGCAACAGAAAAGGCTCTTTTTGTTTTTACTTGTCAGCCGATTAATGAATCCCGGAAGTGGCAGCACCAGTAATAATAAACTGCCTCCCCCCCCCCCCCCAGTACTTTTAAAAACGTGGCGCCGATGTAGTAGGCGATTATGTCTCACTGGATGGTTTACTATCAGCCGCTGAAAATACACACACACACACGCGCGCGCGCGCGCGCGTACACACACACACACACACACACAAACATAGATACGTGCATACATAACGCTCTGTTTCTGATGTGTTTTTATCGCTGTTTCTTTCTATTACATACTACACACTCTTTCCCACCGTGACTTTGATTTGATTCATTCAAGTCATCAAAAGACATATAACATAATTATACATAACTCAAATAAACTCACAGAATTATGATTGATGTATAAAACCATAAGGTATACGTACAATTATTCTGTGGCATTCTATGGTAAAATCGCAACCATAAACTCACTCATAATAACATTCTTTCTTTTACTGAAATACTGAAACACCCTGACAACAAACATACATCATAAACTTACAAAGTTTGTGATTTGCACACAAACTAACTGCACAAAGTCAGAACACTTTTGGTACACCACAAAGTTCAAAGTTTAAAGTTCAAATTAATTTTCATTTCCATCAAATAAACAGAGAAAATTATATACAATGTATAAGCAGAACATAATTATTTGTAATAATTGCAAAAACGTAAATGAATAATGAATTGATGAAACTACAAACAGATATAAACCAAAAATCAAAGAACCGATGTCAACTGACATAAGGTCAAGTTAGGAAGGAAAAAAGAGGGGAAAAGAAAATGAACAGAAAAAAGCAGCTAATATAGTTTTGCTTTGATGTTCATTCAAACATATATGTCCATGAAGCATGAAAACATTTTAACGCATTTTCCATAGTTCTAAAGTTTACATTATACATGCAGGGCCTATATTCTCCAACTGAGGACTTCAACGTTTGACCAGTGTCAGTGGTCAGAGCAAGTGTGCAACCCCACTATATATAATACCATTATGATTCACTTTTCACGGCGCTAACAAAATGCACTCATAATACGCAAACACATGCAAACTGATACACACGCCCGCAAACAATATTCGTTTCCTCTGTAGAGTTCTTGTCCGCTTCATAGATGCTGTTTATCCGACCTTGTGTTTGCACTAGGCGATAGAATTGAAAACCATGAAAGGAACGCGTCATTTGTGATGACTATCATATGTGCATCGTAGCAATTCATTCCATAGTGCAAAGTTGTTATTTCTTCCTAAAAAAAAAAAAAAATATATATATATATATATATATATATAAATATATATTCAAAGGAGGGTTCAATGACAAGGGAATTCATCGGCAAAGAATGTCGACATAGTATTAAAAAAAAAATGCGTGAGGCAAAGGTCATATCATTGGCGGGACTTTATGATATATAAATCCTTGGGTATTGTCACAATTGTCAATATGTGCTACCTTGTCGTCAGCTTCCAGGTTTGTTGTTGCTGTCGTTATCAGATCAGTCTGACTCCTGTACCTTTGTCTCACTCACTCCCTGTTGCTGTGCAGTCCGATCCGATTCATTGCCTCCTTCTAACTGCCATCATCAGATTCGAGGTCGCAGAAAGAGATCATGACGCTTTGTAGGCCTACCATCTAAACAACATAATCACTATGTATTTCCAAGAAATAAGTGATTCAACCACTAAGTCTTATACTGTCAACCAACCTCGCAGAAAATGGTCGTTTTAACCTATATTAAAGTCTAAAGAAGATTCCATAGCAGACAATGAGTCTTTTTTCACATTTGAAATATGCAAACGTTAGAAAGAAATGCCACAGGTTCTTATTTGGTTCCCCCCCCCCCCATCATCAATTTCATTCACGGCGGCATAGAAATAAGTCAGTATTTATGCTTATACCCACTACCCAGTGTGGTCAACGGGAACGTCTATGAAGTACCCGTATACGACGCCCTCAGAACCATGCAGGGTATACCCATATAATTATCAGTTAATTAATTTATATAGTGTCCAAATGATTGATTGAAGTTGGCTCAATGTCATTATCAAATATGTTTTCATTCACCGTTGTGGTGTGTGTTTATAATTTTTTTTATTTTTGTAATTTTCTTTTATTCTAATGGAAAGAGTGTACCTTTACCAAGCAATTATGGTATAGACTACATTCTATTGTTTTGTATAGTATGGCGGGCTCTGTATCCTATCAAATTTCAGTCTATTCTGAGGATGCCGTTTGTATATTGCACATTGATTGTTTCAAATGTGCGCTACTCTTGTAATGGCAAGACAAGATTAATGCAAGACATGACAAACAGACTAACTTGCGCCGTGTAATGTTATGGAAGAACCAAGGAGCTTCAAACACGTCTGAAGCTCCTTGGAAGAACGGACTAGATTTTAGTGGACAATAACACTGTCAACTGATTTTTATCTGTTTACATGCAGGAAGTCACCTACCGTGACCTGTCACATCCATCCGACCTCCAGAAGTCACTAGCGAACGGCATGTTGCTGTGCGAGTAAGTCACAAGCCATCAAGTTTTGGAGGGATTTATCTTTGCTGCAGAAAATAAAATTGTCATTTTGTCATCAAGTCATGTCCATATCCCTAAATTCACTGCATGTCTCTTAATTTGTATGCACTACATATCTCTTATGCAATGTGAAATACTTATAAGAAACATTTTTCTCTGAGTTTCTGTTTGAAAAGTCACAATCTTCAGGTGTGGTGGTGAGTGCTAAGACCGATTTAAGTCGCACAAGAACAAATCATTAACTCTTAATTCGATATTGGCCTATATGTTCTCCTCTTAAACTACAGAAATTAACTTGTATTTGTAGCTTCCTGATGTACTGTTTCTGTTAGTCTTTTTTTTTAACCTCAAGAATGTTACATCGAATGCGTTTTTGTGTTTTCTCCCATTATAACGTAGTACGTGTTGTCGTACATACGAAAAGTAACCGCTGATCTCTGTGGGTAATAATATCTGGATAACTCCTTGGCCGGTCGCTTTGAAGCCACCGCGCCGCCATCTTTCCACGCACATCACCATTACTAAACTGTGTACGGAGATCACAACACTACATTTTCTTGGGGACAAAATCTCTGCTGGAAAATGTCTGCATGTCCGCATAGTGTGTGCGTGGTAACATGGCGGCAAACATTCGAGCGGGCGACTTTTGTGCAGCGTGAATGGGGCAATGAGATATCAAGATATTTTCCAAAGAAAGCAGTGCCATAACTACTTCCTCCCCCCACCCCCCCAAAAAAAACCCCAAACAAACAAAAAACCAAAACCCTAAATATGACGACGATATTCATTGTGGAAGGATGGATTATGAAATAGTAATGATAATGACGTAAATGATAGGCCAAATTGTAATAATGCTAACAGTCATATTAGTAATAACAATGATAATAATAATGATATACAATGATAATAATGATGATGATAATGATAATAATAATAGTAATAATAATGATTATAATGATAATAATAATAATGACAGCAATGGAATTGATATTGTTATTATTATAGTAGTATAACTTCGGTACTGTATAGGCCTACGCATAATATGATACCGATACAAACTCAGATGTAGGAATTACTGTGTCTAAAGAAGTCAATTGGTAAATTATTTCGTAAACTTTATGTGGCATGATGCTAATTAATTTTCTTATAAAACATTAAATATTACCTCCAACAGATGATAGTCTGTCAGTTTGTGCTCTTTGGTGTGCGGTAGCAACCCTATGTACTGTTCAACTCTGAGAGGATTCAGTTGAACTGAGTCTGACCTGTTATTGTCTGTCTTTTCAGTAAAAAAAAAAAAAATGAAAAGAAAAGAAAAAGAAAAAGATTCCAGACATGGCTTTGGATGGTATGCGGTCAATAGTTCACCAACTTTGAGGGGAAGAAAAGATGATTGGCGGGTATTGACAATAGAAATCATATAGATCAAGGGAAAGATATTTAGAATCATTTCTTTTCCTGTCTGTTTTATTTGTGTATGAAATTCAACTTTGTTTACTCCTGCTCAACAACACAGCGCTTCCAAATATATTAGAATAAACCTGTCGATCAGTAGTGCATGCATGCCTTGATAAAGGTCTTTAATGATTGAACCTTACGCTCGAGAAATTTTAGGAATTCGAAAAGGAAAAATCGGTCTGCAAATTTCGTGCTTGTCCGCTTTCTTTTATCAGTTTGTTTATTTCTGTCACGGAATATCCATAAGTCTGTATGGGAAACAAATCATATTGTGATTAAAGAGAGAAAATATGATACGATTAAACAGGTACCTATGGCTGTTGGACCAATGTTGTCACACCATCTTTGATAGCATTAAAACTTGAATCTATATATACTGTTAGGATTTATAAAATTTTATGTTTAATTATTGTTTCTCCAAAATCGGCAGCGATTTTTATCTGACACTTTTTTATGTTTGTTTGTTTCCTTTTCTTATGCTGCCGTACTGAATAGATTGGTGCTGGCTATCAAGAGGGAAAGTGTAAAACGGCCAAATAAGTACACTCCCAAGGTAAGGAGTTCAATTTGACGCTATATGTCATATTTTGATTTAAATGTATGTACGAATCCTAACATTTTTTTGTTTGTGTATTATGTTTGAACGTTTTTATATTAAACGTTTGCTGGTATTAACCAAGCGAAAATGTGGATATAAATCGAAATATATATCTAAAAGAAAATTCAAGAATAGTTTAAGGGTTTTTTTTTGTGAAAGGATATGAATATTGTCTCAACACATTTATGAAGTCCTGAAGTAAGGGTAAGTGATGCATAACATTGTTTTTGTCGAAATCACTTTTCTATGATGATCAAAAAAGAAAGAAAGAAAGAAAAAGTGTTAAAATATGGCAAACTAAATCTTAATACGCGTTCATCACTAACGGCAACATACATTACAGGCTGATATAAAGAAAAACAAATATATAAATGAATAAATTGCATATGTCACTTTCAAATAACCGTTGCTTGTAGAAACCAAAGAAGTTGCTATGATATTAGAAAAACAAAAATCGTCTGGAGTGCAAAGCCATTGGAGACATCAACAGCTCTGCTGGCGGGGTGTGAAGCAGCGCCCTCTTTAGACGAGTGTCTTGGCATTCGTCAGTCCTTGAGTTTTCACCACGCGAGTTCTACTTCTGTGATCTCTTCAGCTTGAGAGAATACGAACAAACTTTTTGCTACTTTTCATATCATTGAATACAGAACTAAATGAGAGCAAACCTTGTTGATTATAGTATCGCACAGATAGAGCTTCTCAACTACTTCTTCATGAAAAAGTGTTGATATAGGGTAGGGGCAACACCATTTATGTCATTGTGTGATTGTATCATGATTCTTTGAAAGACTGGCAGGTATTGCCTACAGTAGTTATGATTATAGGCATGATAGAATGAGTGTCTGTTTCGAATTCTCTGAACGGATATAAACTATTCCAAATGATAGATTGTGTTAATGTGGCTTGATTTCCATTCATAATCATGCAAGAACTCTTAAGAATTTGTATATGCACAATTTTATGTGGTTTGTTCAATTTGCCGGTGTTTTATGGTATAAAAATACTAAATTCTGACGTATATTACTCCCCACACAAATTTTGAGGTGTTTCAGATATTTCCATTTAAGGGCACTTGACTCTCGATAAACATGTTTTGACTTGTGATTGTGGATGAAAGAATTTTTTTCGTCAATTTCGCCGCATAATTTACGCCGCGGCGATTCAACAATTCGTATAATTATTCTATTCACCATCGCAGACGCTTATACGACATGTGTCTTTTAAGCACCAGTTTTGCTAACTTCACTAACTACTTATAGGCTCACGTAGATATAAAAGAAATACGATAGGTCGTGCTATTCTTATGAGATACCTCGGTGCCATTACTACTGTCGAAACGTCAATCATTGCCTTATAATGTGGTATAGGCAAACTGAAGTGTTTCTGAAGAAATATGAAAACTTCATGCAGTATAAGGGGCATTTTATCATTTTGAATCTTTCAAACGACATCTTTTGAATCTTTCAAACGACATCATCCGATACGTCAAGCGTCCACGATTGTAGGGGCTTGCCACGTATGATTCACTATGTGGAAAGATTAGTAGTAGACCCCAAGCTCTTCAGGCAGCAACAGTTTTCATGAGAAATGTATTAAGCATTTGAATTCTGTTAACCGCCAAAATGGAACAGATGGTTTTGTTTTTGTTTGTTTGTTTGGTTGGTTGGTTTGTTTTGTTTTTGTGTTTTACCCACTTGGTATCACGGGTGTCATAAAAATCGCCACCGACCTTCCTATCCTGAAACCTATATTGATGTCTAAATGACTGTTTTTTTTTCTGTTCTTTTGATATATATGATTATATATATATATATATATATATATATATATATATATATATGATCATTTTTTTCTTTGCAAGCGTGGTTCATATGAAAAGACGTCTAACGAAACCAGTGGTTCGGTCTTATCTAATAATATAGACCTAATTATTTGTATCACCCTGCCTGCAAAGATTTATCCCTCGTTGCCTCGAACACCTCGATCGTGCTAAAAAAACAAAGCCGTAAAGAAAAATCCCAACATGGCAGCAGTGATAAAAGATGAAGTAAGCATGAAACAGAGAACCCTCATCATCTGATTAACGAACAGGGAAGATAACCGTTCCTTCTAAACAAGATGGAATGTCACAATCTTGTCTATATTATTTCTCCGTTCTCAGACAATAAATTTCCAACCCACAGCAAGGTTTGTCTGATCAGAGAGGTGGGTACAGCGCCACTGATTTAACTCTCTCAGCACCACCAACCTAAAATCATGACTGTGTACGCATGCATCGCTGACGTATGGGACTGAAACAGTTAATTAGGGCTCGATGTTTACGGTGATGGCCCTTCGAAGCGTTCGTTTACGGAAAACGGCGATTAGTCCCAAACAGCCATTAGTCATCTATGATTTTCCCCTTTCCCTGTCTGCGTTATTCTTCTTCGTCCCTGTCAGATATATTTGGTTTGGACATCATTAATTAGCACCATGCGCCCCACCCACCCGTGGTTAATTTGCTTCCAGACAATGAGATATTACACGACTAGTGGCGCAACCCCATTAAAGGCCGACAAACAGAACAACACTAATCTCTTCTCAGATTGTTTTGCATGTATACAATAGGCGTGGCATGCTATGGCAAAAATCAGTTAGAACACATCATTGCAAGGTCAGTTGCTCTTCCAAATTTTGATAAAAGATGAGGTTTACGACCCCACGTAATTTCTAGAAGCATGTTTCTTGAAATATCCGCGCTTTTTTTCGTTTGTGACCTGCAATGAAGGCCACACGTAGGCTACATAACGTACCGTTTCTGCGACCTCACGGTACCTAGCTGAGTGACTTCCGAAAAAAAAAACAACAACAAAAAGTCGATGTGTATCTGTCATCAAAACACATCATAATGTAGCGGCTGCATGTAAAAACGAATTTCTAACTAGTTATGTTATCAAATTCAAATCTTTCCATTCTGACTTACGCAATGGTTATCTGAGTTCATGATAGTGATGTTATACTACAAGTACAACGACATAAAGGGTCAGGTTTATGTGCATGAATAGGCCCATATGGATGTTTTTCGACTTTCATATGTGATTTATGTTTGCTCAAACACAGTTCTCAAGAAATCAACAATCGGGCGTGAACATGAGTATGATTAGATATTGTCATATTTAATCATGTTTACAATAGTTCATACAATGTGTATGTAACTTTTCTCTTTTGAATCAAATTGTTGAGACCTGGGAGGTGAAAAGAGACAGATCGAGCAGATCCATTATGTTTTCAATCGAATTCGAATCTATATATCCGTCAGCTATACAGTCTTGTAATTTTTACTGTGATAATAGATATCTAGCTTGCAGATCGTTTGTAAATTAATGTGTGTAGAGTAAAACTAAAAGAATGAGAAGCGGGATTTGGACTCTGATAACATTTTTTTTTTCTACTGAAACAATGAAAAGAGTAGAGTGCAATTATAATGGTATAGTGTGATGTATTACCGTATACGTACGCCAAGCTCCAAAGAATACTGTGATCGAGCAAATTCAAATTTGCACATCAGTCAATACATGAGAAATGTTTGAATACTGCGTAGGTGCGATATTTGTGACGAATCACAGCAAATAATTAGTGTATGATTCAAACATGCCTGCGTTTAGAGTGTGTTTACCATTCGTAATGCAGTCTCGTTTAAAAACAAATCTACCAATCCGACAGCACCACTGTTTGTACACATCTGTCAAAAAATGTGCGGAATGCGGTGGCAGGTGTAGTGGGTGATTCTATTTTTAAAAGGGATGAGTAACCTCAAATCATGTGCATATATTAGCAGAAAGTGAATCACGATAGAAAAATAAAACCAAATGCACCTTCGACTAATTTCATTTATTATATGGCTACATGTTGGACGCATAGATTTGTGAAGCTATCTTTTCATGAAAGAACATACAAAATACTCCTCGGTGGGAGCGCCTTTTTTGCGAAAATGGTATAAGCTGAATATTTGAGTGCGATCAATATCGTCTCATTTCTAGTCCACGGTGATTTCGTGGCTCCCCTACTAGCTTTGCACGCAAGGGGCTGGGGTACAGAGTAGTGCACCGAATAAACGGCGTGCTCTGCTCTCCTTGTGATGGTACCATACGCGGAGGAGATGTGTCACACACACAGTCAGTCTCAAGGCCACACAACTCAACCACGTTGTTATTGCGAGCGTCGGTACTCCACTCCGCAGTAGTAGCACACGGCATTCAACCTGAGCGGCGATCGTATGCGTGTGCCGCGTGCGTGAGGACACCAACCACCATCGCTAACTGCGCTGTGTGTGCGTGCATGTATAAGACAATCGAGGAGGGAGAGCCACCGACGCCGAGACTTCTGCGTTACTTCTAGAAAGGATTGGTGATTTTGTCTCGCAAGTCCTGACGCCATTAGCTACATTTTTTAGTTCAACATCTACTCTGCCATTTGAAAGTGAGCAAGGTACGTAACATTACAGTAGCCTGTACATAAACGCGTTGAAATCGAATCCGATGATGATCGTTGCGCGCAGGCGACCCCCTGCCTGCCTACACCCTGGCCTGGCTGGCCCCGGGGTCCGTTTCATGATGCGTGACATGAAGTCATCACAAAACTCAAAAGTAGGGCCTACTCAAAACCCAAAAATCTTTAGAGAAGAACTCTACATATAAATCTCAGAATGGCCAAAGTCGCTCATACGTCGCTGTGATCAAAGGGTGACAGATTTTCAAAGAGAAGTGAAAAATCAATTTCATGAAGTCTCTCGTAACATAGACTAAGTAGAATCTAGGCCCAGAAACTCGACTTTTTATACAATCTTGTGAGCAAAACGTTTCATCATCGACCTCCAGCTACATGTACATCTGATCTATAGCGTTGCTAGAAAGTTGTCCACAGCAAGAAACCACCCTCTCCAGCTCTTTGCAGCAGCTTACAGGTACAATACAAAACAGATTATTCATAGTTAATTAGTAAATAATATCTCTTAGACATTAATAATAGATATCTAGTAGGAGAGTGGATCGTATCACCATGCTAGACACTTTTTAAAAACGTGACTCTGAATTCTGTACTCGGAGGATGACATTTTTGCCGAAAATAGTAGATTACTGGTATCTAATGAAATGTTAGATCTACCAGTTATTCACAAACCCAAAGTCCCAAAAATTACAAATTTGGCAGAACTATGAACATCATTCACAATTTTTTTAAAATAGACTTCAAATATACTCACCCCTCTCTAAAAAATTGTGTTTTTGCGTTGTGTAAAAATTGAATTACAATTTGTATAAATCTAATTCCGGACATGATTTTTGTAATGGAATAATTGATGTCTTTTGCACCTTGTCCTTGTACCAGAATCACAATTCATACCCACGATTCACTGTACACATTCTTACCGAGCTGATGACAAAGAAAAAATCGGCAAAGGAGGCTCAAATTTTGTATTTTCCAGTAAAAATATCAAACATGAACATTTCAAACAGTTCATGTGATAAAACCTTGTGATAAATCGACATCTTCTAAAATCTGAAGTGAAATGTGAATTTTTTAGCGTTTTTATATTTTTATGTCAATTTTTTTGCGATTTCGTGCCATACAACGCTCTGTGAGGATCTACGAAGTCCCGTATGTATTGAATGTCATTAGTATGCAAAAATGTGTGCGTCCGGAATTAATGCTGTTCAGTAAATAGTTGTATGTACATGTAGAACTTTTGTGTCTAATAAATGTGAGTCACATAATAACCAATGCTTATATACGCCAAAGTCCTTTTTATCTTTTTAATTTTTCAGGAATTAAGATGCTGAAAGCGTTCAAGCAAGCATTTTTATTATGTTTGAGAATGTGTGAAAAAGCCCTAGGGTGGTCAACACAAGAATGATACCTATCTATGCCATGGATCATGATGGATACCTATGGATGATACTGAGTGTAGCATGCAGGCTTTAGTTCAGGTCTACAATGTAGATATTGTCAATAACTATAAGTTGGCTGGGTCATGGCCTGGTGGAATGGGTTTGTTCTTCCAAAGCTTGATGGATTTTGTGGCAGAGATCGTTCCCAATTTGTGGCACGAGGCGATGGGCTGTATTGAGTTGGTTACAGTATTTCTAACAGCACATGCAGATTGCACGCATGCAGTTAATGCGTGTCCGATGTGCCATACATGTATGACGCAAACCGAAACATGGCCCTCTATTGTAGCCCTGTTTGCGGCCTCCCCTGAAGCATCGTGGAATTGTTCATTTTACCTATCATTTGCAGTGTTCGGGAGCAGAAGGTCTCTCTTTCTCCCATCAACTCAAATTGCCCTCAAAGAACACAAAATATTGTAAATTAGTATATCGTAGGCATACAGTATGTACATTTTCTTAAAACCTTACAAATGTAATTTACTGATTACTATTAGTATTAAAATTTCAAATGTACTGGCTTGAGAGGCTTCCATTTGGATTTCTAGTTTTTCTGGTAGAGAGCCTTGAGTGTGCTTAAAGGACAAGTTCACCTTCATAAACATAAGGATTGAGAAAATGCAACAATATTAGTAGAACACATCAGTGAAAGTTTGAGGAAAATTGGACAATCGATGCGAAAGTTATGAATTTTTTGAATTTTTGTGTTGGAACCGCTGGATGAGGAGACTACTACAGTTTGTGAGTCATATGCGTACAACAGTATAAAGAAAATGTAAAAGAAACTTCAACATATTTTCACTTTTTTCGCATAATAAAAGAGCACTTGACTTGCCTCTTTCTAAAAGCAGGGGTAATAATATTACCCATAACATTTGTCGGTAACGAGTCAGGGGAATGTGTACTTTTTTCAAAAGATGGAATTTTGTGAAATTCTCTTTATATTTTCCTTATATTGTTGTACGCATGTGACATCGTACACTGCAGTAGTCTTCTCATCCAGCGGTTACTGCACAAAAACTTCAAAAAATCATAACTTTTGAACGGATTGTCCAATTTTCCTCAAACTTTCACTGATGTGTTCTACTAAAATTGCTACATTCTCTCAATCCTTATGTTTATGAAGGTGAACTTGTCCTTTAATAGTCCCACTTAGAACAGTTTAAGCAAAAGTTTTAGTGCTCAATGTGTTATGGAAAGTAAGAGTACTCTCCCACATGATTGGGCGTTCTCATCAACAAATGAAAATGTGCCCCTGCCGCAAATAGGCATCCTGCCGCAAACGGAGATAATAGTTACTCTATATAGTGAAATTTGCCAGCTAATTCCTGCCATAGCCATCATACTCCATAGCATCAATGGTACTTCAGTGTACACAGTGTACCGTGCATGTTGTGTTGTTCGTAAAGACCATTCACATCCATAAACATGTAAACCATGCACATACAATTCACAATACCCGGTATGTGTAGATCCTGTCTGTTCATCATACGTAAGTCTGCCAAGGAGGGTATGTTTTTGTCAGCGTTGGTTTGTCTGTGTGCATAATAACTTAAAAAGTTGTGAATGGATTTGGATGACACTTTGATAGGAAAAGTTGATAATGACTCAAAGTACGGATAATTACATTTTGGTAGTGATCTGGGAATTTTTATGAATTTTTGAAGGATTAGAAAAAATTTTTTTTTTGGCAAATAGGGTCAACAAACTTAGGAGTTCAAGTTGCACCCATTTGAGGTTATAAGATACCTTAACACCAAGGTCAGTGTTTGGTTGCTGGGTAATTGGAGTCCTTGCAGATCCAAGACCATTCCAAGGCATTGTGTATGCTCTAGCGAGTCTAATTTTTTGTGAATAATGACTTCCCACCAATTACACAAATGGTAAAATTTGTAATTGTGGAGTACAGCAATGAACAGAGGAATGTATACGTGTACACTTCGCAATCATGTCAGGATCAGGGTAAATTTTTTGGGGCATTGTTAACTTTGAATAGCACTTGTCTCTCAAAATTCATGAAAATAAAAAGCTCAAGAAATATATGGAGTACCAGTAAAACATATTTTCGCGGCATGAAATTTTCGCGAATTGTAGCCGACGGCCTTTTTCGCGGCATGAAATTTTCACAAGTTGCCTCTAAATATTCAATGCATATGGTGTAGACAAGAACTTTCGTGTGCATTATGATTATGTTAATCTTGGCTCTCACAAAATTCACGAAATTAAAATGCACAAGAAACATTCCTCGTTTTGCAGTATAGTACATCACCTGTGGACATACCAGTGTTGTTGATCATCACATGTTGAATGCAGGGGGATTTTTATTTTGTGTTTTGTACATGTTTGTCAGAACCTGTTCTGTTTTCTGATGCTTGGATGTGTGCCTTCTGAAACATTAGTCAGGATCACCAACAAGGTTCTGATTTTTTTTTTTCATGGCTTTTTACCATTTCAAATCATTTAAAGGGTATCTAACCATTGATATTTCTGATGCTTGGATGTGTGCCTTCTGAAAAATTGTGTAATAATCAGAACAAGGGACATTGTTACATACAATTGTATATCAAAGATACAAATGTACCAGGCATGTGCAATGTACATGTGGGTCTTTGCCATCATTAAAGCAAACTTATCTCCAAATATTGTGATTTGATGACAAGAGTCTCGCATCTGGAGTAAAGTTTACGAAATATTAGACCGAGACTTCAAGTATGGATGACTCGGTATAGAGCAAGGTTTAGAGAGAATCTCAATTTTAGCATCAGGCACCAGTGTGTCAGATTTGATGTGACAAGCTCCTGTGTAAATCTC
Source organism: Diadema antillarum (assembly GCF_040938485.1). NCBI lineage: Eukaryota > Metazoa > Echinodermata > Echinoidea > Diadematoida > Diadematidae > Diadema > Diadema antillarum. Next base: position 444,872 of record NW_027272364.1, on the reverse strand, counting down.
CCCAGTAGATCACATTACCACGCCTGTTACAATTCCAGGGGTCACAGAGGTCAAAGCCAAGTTGTGGTGCCTACAAAATTTTTGTATTGCCCTCCCAATTACACTCTAGTTTGTGTGCCTTGGAACTAAGGAGAAAAGGGAAAGAAATCATTTGCTGTAACTTGACCCAAGGGAGATCCTCCAGTTGTCATATGAAAGGACAATAAAATTAGTGAGACAAATTCCTCCAAACTCGCAGTATCCCATATATGAGAATTTTTATCTCTCTTTCTTTTTAACCTTTTTTTGAGGGGGAGAGTGGAACCAACTACAATATACAGACTTTGTACATGTTATGGGTATCACAAGTTAGTTTGACCCTTCTCTGTGTCAGTTGTTTGTTTGCCCTGTGGGACATTCAGAATGACGTTCATTCAATGTACAATGTGACATTCCTGCTTCTTATCGAAAGTCCTCAGCGACACTGGTGTAGGATTTCCCTGCCCTGGAAGATTTTATGAGTGTATCTGACACATGCAACTGGTAGGCCTACATTGTGTATCCAACATTTGTCAATAAAGATATTTTCTTGTCCTGACATCTAATTCATTAGTGCTGTAAAACTATACATTTTTATGTGCACGAAACCTTTGCAAATTTCACGAGCATCCAAGATTTGCAGAAGTAAAATGCATGCAAAAGTTTGTGTCTTCATAATGCGTTTAATGCCAGTGGCAATTTGTGAAAGTTTCAAGCCGGGAAAAAAAGGCCGTCGGCTCCAATTCACAGAAAATTCATGCTGCGATTCTCAAATGTTTTGGGTTTTACAGTACCTCTCCCGTTGTGATGTATCCTGTCAGTGACAAAGGGATTTCGTACAGCCAAAATATTTGACATATTGATAGTGGGCATCACAGAAATTACAAAACAGAACATAACAATGTATTCCAGTGTTATATGGGACATAGTATACCCGGAGGTTCACTCCTATACCACAAAGAGGACAGAGCATAAGAAAACACAAGAGTTAGATGAAAATTTGAATGATTTAAAGAGTTATATTGTCCATTTAGCCACCATTTAAATGAAGTAAATGAACGATGCATCCAAGGGTCTTCACACATTTGTAACCTGGATGAAAATTTGAATGATTCAAAGAGTTATATAAAATGGGTTAGTCAAATACCGGTTAGTGATTGGCTAAACACAGTTACGTGATAAAGGCACATTCATTATGTTCCCCCATGGGCGAACATTTTTGTAATGTTCTCCCATGAGAAAACATTTTCACGTAACAAATGACAGAAGGCCTAGGACTGCGCGCGCACAGTGAATTTGGCTCTGCTGCTGCGCGAGCGAGGGATCGAGTGCGTTGTTATAGTGCTTGTGGTTGACGTTGATGTATTTGACCATTAAACCCATATACATGTGTAATATAACAGATGATGACTTTTGATGTTGGGAACATGTACTAAACGTTCCACCCGAAGGGTTTGAAATGCTATTTCGGGAGGCTATAAGTCCCTCGACTTCGTCTCGGGACTTATAACCTCCCTCAATAGCATTTCAAACCCTTCGGGTGGAACATTCGGTATGTTCCCTCCCCCGCCAGTCATCATCTACATAATATTGTCCATTTGGCCACCATTTGAGTGAAGTAAATGAACATCATATCATTCCTAGAGTCTTCACACATTTGTAGCCTGTTGCATTTGAGTGTACCACATGGTGATACAATATATTTAGTGATGTACACATGTATACATTGTACGTGTACAGCTGTATGGTATTTGTGAGAATGTAAGGTGTTGCTAATTTCATCTGCATACATACTGAAATGATGACAAGGTCAAATAGAAGGGGTTTTTTTTTGGGGGGGGGGGTTTAATACAATTTTTATGCCTTAAGGAATATTGAGAGGTACAAGTATTATCAAAAACTTTTACCTGCAAATTTTGTGAGTGAATCTGCTGGCATGAAATTTTGGCAGTTCTATTCATATGAAATCTTACACTTCATGCTGATTTTGTCTGATCTGCTTCCTAAAATACATTATGTGAGCCATTAGAATGTGATCAGTGTGCATAATGCATGATGAATATTTGAATCAAATTTTTGACATAACACATACATGCCTAAATACTATAGCAGGCTTGCAAATGGATTGGCTATCCCTTTGTACCCAACTGATCTCGTTTGTAGGAAGTAGATTGTGAAAGCAGTCCAAATCTGTCAAAGGAAATTGTAACAAATCAGCACACAGCACTGACAACTATCCTACAGTAAAACCACTTTTTCTGTTTCAAAAGGTTTTAGAGCTATTAAAATGCAAGCCTCGTAAAGTGATCGAAAAGAATGCAGAACAAGCCCCAACATTTCTGTCCTCTCCCACTATGTATTACATAACCAACCTACAAGTATTATGTCCCTTTGTCTTGCCTCTTTCTTTCTTTTATCACGTATCTTTTGTCCAGTGCATTTGACAAAGGACCCTCAGTTTTCTTCCCAGGAGAGGTTCTTTGCTACAAGGTACATGTAGTTTAGCATGCAAAGACTTGTTACTTTATGCCACTGTATCACTGAATGCTTTGTGTGTTACAGTCTTCTTTTTTTTTGTGGGCAGGAGGGTTGGTTTCTAAAAACGAGGTAATGATATTGCAAACCCTTTAATCACAATGAGGTAGAAGTCAGTAGAGGTTTGAGGTTCACCTCCTGAACCAGTAGGTTGTAATTCACAGTCTTTAATTAACCCATTGTAGTCTTGTCCCAAGTAAAGTCGTAACTTTATAGTATAAGATATTTTCAGGCCTACTGATTGTTCTTAATGTAGCAATTAATGCTTTGATGTTAATGCCATTAAGGCAAAGATTGCAGTAGCCATAATACATACAGGAGTGCTACAGTATGTAGTTTGTGATGTCAGGTATAAAGAAACCAATGTAGCATGCACCTGAAAGTGCATCATTATATGTATTGTCATATAGATTTTATAAATACACAAAAACATGAACACAAACTTCGAAACATGAACAGTAATCTGAAAGATGGTGAACTGTCCGTGAAATTTGTAAGTGTGTTTGTAACTCAGCAGAAGTGGTAAAGGATGAAACTAATGGTAAAGGTAAAACCAGAAAGCGCATGCATTCGAATCTCGCAAATTTTGCGAGAGCCAAGACTCGCGAAATTACAATACACACAAAAGTTCTTGTCTACATTGTATGCTTTCAATGCCAGTGGCAATTTGCAAAAAAAAATATATATATGCTGTGGAAAAGGCCATCAGCTCCAATTCGTAAAAATTTCATGCAGCAAAAATATCTTGCATTACAGTATCATAATGCATGTAAGGAAGGAAGCTCTCCACTACAAATTTTTACTTCTCCCATTTCATCTTTTCTCCTTTTATGCTGATGGATGGCATTACCTTGTTTTCTGACCGAGTACATATTGTTTGCTGGAATCAGCATTTCTACTTGCCTCAGTTTTTCATTCGCTTCTTCATTTTCATAATTGGCACATGACAAAGTAACAATTTTGTAGCCTTAGGAGGATTAAATGAGAACAAGTTACAGTATGACTGTTGTACAGTAAGTAACAGAGGTAAAAGAAAAGCTCTTGATAACTTGGAGATGAAGCCGGCTGGTGATGTATATAACTTATTTTGACAGTAAAAGCATAACAGGGACAAAAGTTTTAAAGTGACATTCCATCCCCCCCCCCCCCCCCCCCCCCAACCGAGAATGCTCAGGTAGGATTGCAGGTAAACAAAAAAGTTATTTGTGAACCATTAGTTCTTAGAATCTGACACAAACATCAAGAGTTCTAATTTCATTTTGAGATCCCCGTGTGTTACCTGGAAACCATCCTCGGCTGATGTACATGTTTCAAAGTGTGGGTCTGCGACTGATAGACTACAGTACTACATACAGTAGTATGTGTATGTAATGCCTGGATGTTTCATTCAGCAAGTCTGGATAGTGCCTTGGTTGGAAGCATGTGTGCTGCTGCTGAAATGAGCTTGCCTTATTAGGTTTTGTCTGTGCAGAAATCCTTAAAAAGCAGTATTGTCTTTAATTTGAGAGCAGAGGAAAGATGGAGCTCACGATTACTCCCCATAATGACTACAGCTACAGCAGTGCAATATCAATATTTCTTTCTTTTTAAGCTGCCAATTTTTTTTTTCTCAGAATCAATGGCTACACTGACCAGTGATGAGGGCATTTTGAGCAGGAGGAAGTACTAGAATACCAGTACAGTCAAACCTGCCTTAGCGGCCACCTCTCTATAGCGGCCACCTGTCTATAGCGGCCACTGAAAAATCCCCCCGAGAGAAAAGCCATGTTAAAGACCCTGTGTATAGCGGCCACCTGTCTAACGCGGCCAGCGGCCACAAATTTTGTTTCCCGCGGTAGATTTTAACCTGTCTATAGCGGCCAAAAATCCGATGGAGCCGTAGCCGAGCTGATAATTCAGGGTGTTTTTCTGCTTTTTAGCCGTGCCAGTCATTTCCGGGCAACATTCAGTGATCGCCACCGTTGCATTCATCACTTATTCAGTCACAATAATGCACTAATTCATGACTGTGCACATGCTACATCTAGTGTACTGTGCAACAATTTCATAAACACCAGCATATTGTTCTACGCATGATACACACGTGTGCATACGTACACACATAAATACAACAATGATACATGTACATTGTAGGCAATGCACACAAAGTTGGATTACCTGTCTATAGCGGCCACCTGTCTATAACGACCACTTTTTCCGTATCCCTTGGGTGGCCGCTATAGACAGGTTTGACTGTATTTTCACAGTTGCAGGCATCATTGGATCCTGTTTGCCGTGCAATAGATGACAAATATGAATTTCTCAGTAAATGTAGTGCACATCTCACAGACTTGATCTTGGCCACTAATATGGCTCTCATGGAGAGTTGGTGGTGGGTTCTCCCATGCACAGTCAGTTAGAACTATATATTTGATCTCGACTTTCCACGGAGAATGATAGAGATTCTCATTAAAAACATGCCTGATTAGGCAGGTCGATTGGATTATAATGCGATAAAAACTAATACATTTAATATCTTTAGGACCTATACAGTATCATGCAACTGAAAATTTGGTGCACTTACAGTATGATTAAAGTTGGGTCTCCACTGAAGTGCATAGGCCTACATACAATATGCACTGCAGTTCCCAATTATCACCAGGTAAGAACAGTACAACTTCGAAGTACAAATTTTACCATCACAGACTTTCTTCACAGTGTTTTATAGAAAAGAGCAAAAAAGTTCATTGTTGTCCCACTGGGGAATGTTACACCAGGATATCGAAGGAAAGCGAAACATGAGAGTAATATGTATAGGTAGCTGTGTCTAGTTTGTCGTGAATGTGATCTGTTTGAAACAAGAAATTTGTTTGCATCCTTGTATTTTTACTGGTAGACAGATCCTGTGTTACTGTTGATAACAAAACATGCTGTTGTATACATGTAGCATGGTGTGAGGTACATTTTTAGCTCAGTAAAGACCATGTACTCTCAGACCCTTTGCAGCAGCATGAGAGCTCACAGACAATGCACTTAAAGTCCTCATCGCCTACTCACATGGAAGGAGTTTTTAAGTGAAATATGTCAATCCACATTTATATGTAAGTTGACTAATGACTGGAGTAAAGCAAGAAACCATACAAGTGTGTGAACAGAATGATAGACATTGCATTTAGCATGATGTGAGATAGTATAGAATTTCAAAGTTAAAAGCCCAATCCTCATCTCCACCAATATTTTATCATCCCTTTAAGTAAAAATGTGCATAAAAAATTGTCTGGGCAAATGTCTTTGGTATGGATGCTAAATCAAATCCAAGGATACCATGAACTACTATAGCCTTCTTTTCATGTGACCATATCATTTCATCAAATGTTGAATTTTAATGAATTTGTGTTGAAAAAAAAAAAACCACACCCAAAAACAAAATTTGGAATGCTTAACTTAGTATGTACGTCTCCAGCAAAGTAACTTTATATCTTGAAAATATATGAATCAGTGATATTTGGCACTAAACAGAAAGGCACACAACCAGCAAGCAACAGTCAAGGAACCCAGCTAACTCTTTTATGGTGCTTCTCGTGCTGACCTCTTGACTAACCTACAAAATGGTTCCAACTGTCATGATATGGTGTGTTGCACACAGTCATTAATCTTGAAGTTGACATCAAATATGCAATATATCATCTACTTTAGCCAGTTGAATTAAAAACCTACGCTACTCTGGGGGTAGGGGGATGGGTTATACTACTCGTTGCACTCATTAGTGATTCACATGCACTGGAGCTGTCCAGTGAATTGTGATCGATGGATACTTCATTCAGAGGTGGGGCAAGACTTCTTGTTTGGACTGGGCACGCTCTTCTCTTGTCAGTTCTATTGTTCCCAATCAGGATTGGAATGTTTGACCCTTTGTCCTCTGAATACAAAAAGGAGAAGGTATTAACTTTGCCCTTCTATGGAGTGACCTATAACATGGCAAACAGATTAACTGTGCAGCAGACCATGCTGACATTGACTAAATACTTCATCGAGTTCACACTGCTGTATTAAACTATAGGCAAATCAAAAACTAACAAGAACAAGGAAGCAAATTTTACTCCAAAACCATCCAGGAAAACTACAGTGTAAACTAGGGCACAAAGCAGTATTTAGAGTGCCTTGTAAATTTTCATTGAAGATTATCTGATATAAATTATGCTATTTTTATAGACTTAATTGTAGATTACAACACAAAAACTAGATGTATACTTGTGCATACTGTACAGCTTGTTGTGGATACAGTGCATGTGCATTTTGCAGTAAAGATAAAGCAGAGCTTGTACAACTGGTAGCATTTCTGCAAATAGTGAAATTGATGGAAATTTACGGAAAATACGATGTATACCAGTAAACCTCTTTATTGAAGCTCCTCATAATTTCAGCAGACATGAGTTTTCACTAAAAGGGGCATAACACCAATATGTGGGGACAATATTCTCGTTTTCAGATTTGTTGTTAAGAGCTTTAGAAATATAGACAGTGGTATTTCTGTTTTATGTCTTGAATTTCTTGTGAACAAAGCTGTATTTGTTCTACTGGCAAACCACAGAATTCTTGATGCGACCAATGAACATGTTTGTTACAAATTTAACATCTGAAAGCACTGTGTGTGCTTGTTTGTGTGTGTAGCAAAACAGTGTAGAAGTGGTGTCTTTCACAGGGGAGGTACTGTTAGGAGGAAGGAATACCATGGACTTCAGTGGTTTAGGACTCATTTCAAACAGACCAGTTGTACCAATTTGGAATGCTGCGGAACTTCATTCTGTTTGATATCAAATCATAAAGAAGTGTTCAGACTGAAGTCAATTCTCTCAACTTACCAATTTTTTTTCAGTGTGAAATACAGTGTATCTTTTGGATTTAATCCAGAGGAACAACTGCTAAAAAATGAGCTGAAGTAAGTGATACCCTCCTCCAATAGGGTAACCTTTAAAAAAAAATCAATGTGATTCAGTGGGAGACTCCTATCTAAAATGTAGTAACTACTACTGCATACGCCAATATTTTCGCGTACAGATATTTTCGCAAATCACGGTATCAGTGGCATTTTCCCGTGTTGTTAAATTCGCGATTGATAGTAGTAGTAGGGTCTACTGCCAAGTCCGAGAAACATGTTCAAACACTTGCCAACGCACTCATAACGTTTTTCCATTTGCATTGTGACTCTCAAACATGAAAATAGAAACGGCACAGTAGAAGATTTATAAAGTGAAACAATTACGGCACTCACAAGTACTCAGTACCTACCAAATGTTGCAACAGATAGACGACAAAGTTTCAGAGCTGCGCTAGCGCTAGCGAAAGTTTTACATACAGTATCCTATATACACGGCCCTGTCGTTGTACACAAGTGTCGCGCTAGCTACACCTACATTGTAGCTGCGCATGGCGTCTGCACGGCCCTGCGCACACGGCGTCTGGTCGGGCTACATGCATCTCTAGGCCTCACCCGTGTACCCAACCACGTCAAGCCGATGTTCGTTCACGTAGGGTAACATAGCACGGAGATTGCACATTTTAATGCACGTTTAGCATCGTACTGCACTATTCAAAGGTCTTCCACAATCGGTCGCACCGTAGTGTACGTACTACATATAGTAATATAACATGTGTACAGACTGGGCGATGTAACAGCCGCGTTCTGGTCCGGCCAGCGTTGGATGCATTTTGTCATCAATTTGCACATAAGGTATAACAGGGTAATATTTTTGCGTGTCTTTAATTTCGCAATCTGCCCGAAGCTCGCGAAATTCGCGAAAATAACAGCGTATACAGTATTCATTAATTAGTGCATTTCTACAAATGAACAAGAGTGTGATATGCTGCTGTGGTATGGGGTTTCAGTACTGAACTCTACTCTTGCTATTGAGGTAATGTTGGCACACATCTATCTGATGCTAGAGATTTATGTTTCTGTGCATGTAATATTTTCATTGCATTTCATCGTTTTTCAGTCTTTGCAAAGTTTTGGTGGAAAATATCTTGCTTGTGACAAAAAGAGTTTCTCCCCTTCCGAATCACAGCCCGATAAGACAGAATAGCAATGAGAACTACAAGTGTGAAAATGCTATCAATTACTCTTGACTTTGCTATTCACTTTTTATGTACTGTTAATGTGATTTAATGATGCCTGTAGTTCCTCAGGGGTCGAAGTCAGGAAGTCTTCCTTGGGAAAGGAAATTTGTGGGAAAAAATGAAAGTTTAACCATACATTTCATATGCATATCCTGCAATGTGTATACCGTATATAGGCCTAATGCTTTTCCTGTTTATCCCTGGATGCAATATCCCAGACAAGTCAGAGCACAATTTTGGCGCCAAAGTCAATGTAAATTTCCTGTGCTCTCCTGTAAAAGACCTATTAATGGGTAGTCAGTAAACCTTAGTACATTTGTATGTTTACTTTTTTTAATCCTATGCACTGTATTTCCTGTTATGTCAGGTTTAGCACAAGCAGGATGAAGGGGTTTAGGACCAGGATATCAGGGTATAGAATCAGGGTTTGTGTGTTCCAACAAAAGACTCCTGTTTGGATTGGAAAATGTGTGATGAAGGAAACAGTGTCAGACACTGTAACCGATTTTAATCAGGAGGAAACCAGCTACATTGTACATGTGCATTGTGTGATTGAACAGAGTGCCAATAAAAACTTAGAATCCAGTAAGGGATTTACACTTTAACCTGACTTGTTCATGATTATATTTCTGATTAAATATCTAGGATTATGAGTTCGTAATACTGTAATTCTTCATCAGGGAGTAGCGTATACAATAGAGTAATAATTCCTAGAAAAAGAGTTTGGGAATGAGACTAAAATTTTGAGAAGGTTGGAGAGTCAACAGCTTGACATTTACATGAAATGGAGGTGGGTAAACATGAGTTGGCTCAGTGGCACTGTGCAGGGAGGGTTGTGGATTCGTCAGAATGCGTGGATTTGTCTTTGTCACCAGAACTTTGAGTCAGTTTATGTGGGGATTCCACATGAATCAGTTCTGTCAACACATGGCTTGAATAACAGTGGCATTCTCTAGGCTGTTTGCTGTGTCACCCGGGACAGTCACATGGGTATTCACCTGTTTGGAATTGGTGCATTCATCTCTTCCCTTAGGAGTCAAGCAGTTTTCCTTCCTGTATGTTATTAGGAGCTCTTTCACATGAGGTGTGCGTTCACCTAGTCGCATGGTGCATTACTAGTACTGTACATTGTTTTAGTTCGAGAACATTCTGTTAACCATACTGCACACAAAACAATCATATGAGAGCATTCAGTATACAGGCCCTGGTTTATGACAAATCAAGTGTAATTATTGTGCAAGGAGTAGAAGGCTAATGGTATAGACTTGCCCATGATGGTCTTTGAAAAAGTTTTGTACATTGTGTTGATGATATGGACATATCTTCGCTGGTTTTGGAGATAGAATTTAGGAGGTCAACTTAATATGTGTCTGAACACAGCTCAGGCCTGAGGCTATACAGTGTTTGAGTATGACATCTTTCAGTCAAGAAAGAGTGTGTGCTATTTTCTTTATATGTGTGCATTGTAAATGTCAAAACAATTGGTTGTTTCATAATACAATAAGCAGTCACACCATAACGTTGCTACATACAGACTTCAAACATGGGAAAGTGGTCTCAAACAATGTACAGTAACAAAAGAAGTCCTTTAATAGTGTGAATACGTGTATAGTACCTCAGAGAGCTCTACAATCTTCTGCATCCTGCTTCTCACCTCCTTACTGACAACATTGGCAGATATCTATGCTAAAATCTGGCATAATTCCCCCAAGAGCGAGGGGATGTGGAGTATGGTTTTGCATGCTATCCATGTTGATTTACAGTACATGTTATACTGTAGGCCCTTCGTGGCTAATTTCTTCAGTCAAGCAAAGCATTGACAGTGTTTTTAGTGGTAGAATATGTCCGTAGACATGGAATCAAGTTTCATTGTTTACTTAATTACTGTAGTCATGTTCATTTGATCTTTCAGTCTGAAACACTGTAGTGTCAGATTTATGTCAATTATGAAAGTGAAGGGTGCTTCTACACAGCTTGGAGTGCAGTAACTAAAGACTTGTCAGTCATGTCAAAACTTGAGTCCTATCCTTTCTGTTAGACAATATGATTTACATGTGTACCTCGCCTTGTTTTACCCTTTAGAACTATGTAACTATGTACATACATGTAGATCTGTAGGCCTACTAGTCTTGTCGCATCAACATCGTGTATAAATCATGATTTATTATGATATAGAGTGTGTTTTCCCTGTGGGAGGTTTTCATCAGGGTGAATATCCACCATACTGTATGTATATCAATACCTGCCTACAGTAGTTCTTCAGATGTCATCTGCTTCCTGCTCTTGCACTGCCTACATGTACAATATAAATCAACAATCTTTGAAAGAGCATTACCATGCTCTTTACAATACCTGCACTTGCCATGTACAAAATACATGAATGTTGTGCTCCTCTGTAAGAAGAGGTATATTCCGCAGAACGCTGCATTCCAGTTTGTGCACTTTACCCCCATGTGCAGGAGCTCTACTTCCATTTCATAGCAAGCTTCATTATGGTGGTGATGAAGGTCAGATGTCATTGTTGGAGAATACTTTCAGGTGTCTGCTACCTCCAGTTCTTGGTCTGTGGTGCAAAGGTGTTGCACTTGCAGTCAGCTTTGAGTATATGTGCACATTACAATTGTACGTGGAAAATTTGCACTGTTTGTGGAGGTTTCGTGTGTCTTTTTACTACAATCAATAATCAAAGAGTAGATTACATGCTGTAAATAATAATACAATATTATGAGTGTGCTTCTCAACATAGCTCGATATTTCGCCAAGGCATTGTGTTCATATACTGTAGGCACCTGTACATCATACAAACATATTTTTAGAGTATTGTATTTCACAAAATGGGGCTTGTATCACAGTCTTGTGGGATGTTGAATTGACGATCAAGGACCACATTGACAAAACAAGAGAGAGGTGTTATCACTTTTCAAAAGAAAAGGTCTAATTTCCCAATCTTTTCCTGATTTTGTAATTTTAGCTGGGAATGAAACTTGTTTGATTTCAACAAGACTTTCACCTTTTGAATAATTACATGACATTCTTTTACCTCTATCTTCATCATTTAGAACTACTTGTACAATCTGTGTTAATATCACTGCCTTCGAAACTACGTTCTATTTTGAAAAGATTTCTGTACAAAATCTGAGGATTACATCTGTAAATTACTGAGGATTACATACCGTAAATTGTACATCAGAGGTGGGATTCACAGTCTGTTGTGTTACAGTGTACATACCAGTACAAATCCATGCTGTCTGTTGTTTAGGGTGATACATTTTATACCATCGCACAGCATAGAAGTTACATTTTTATAAGGTACCCTGTAAAGGAGCTGCTCAGATTCTGCCGGCTTCCATTGCATGCTCCAGTGTACATGTAGTTTGACTGGCAATATAAATTACAAACAGTAGGAATATGATCTATCCCTGCAGTGATTGAATGAGTAAGCAATGTCGTTGTAAATCAACAGTATAGTGCAAGCACATTCATCAATCATGCTTCTACACTGTATAAACATTCCTAGTTGTCAGTGCTTTTAGATTATAGATGCATGATACATGTACATGTATGACTACATACAAATTTGTACAATGTAGGGCCTAAATGTACATGTACACATAGTGTACTATAGCTACAATTGTAGGCATATGAATGTACTATAGCTACAGTGTGTACAATTTAGGCATATGAAAATTTGATAAAGTCTTTCTTCTCATGTAATGTCCCCAAAACATGGGAAAACTTTCCATTTTTTGTTGTTAGTGTGGACAGTTGTTTCATGAGTTACAATGGTACTGTATGTACATGTATCATTACAGTCAGTATTTAGGTGTTGAAAAAAATCCTCAAAATACATTATATAGAATTTTCCCATTATTTCATAGTGTAGTGATGAAAAACATATCAAACCACACTTGAAGGCAAGATGTTCCCTAATATTCAACAGAAGCTTATGAATGGTATATTTTTATGAGCTAAGTAAAATAATTTCCATGTTCTATCCTATTTTACAAACCAATTTGGTATTTGAGTTTTTCTGTATACTGCTAGTCTATCTATTCCATGTCCTGTATAAATTTCTGATATGGCATATAGTATATAAAGAAATATTCTTTGTATGTTTGTTTTCTGTGTACCTCACATTCTATGCCTCTACTGCCAAAGTGTTAAGAAGGCATGTATGTTTTGGGTTTGTCCATCCACCTGTAGTGTCTATTCTTTATGCCTTAAATCTGGTTTGTGTGATAAAAAATGATAGAGCTTATCGTCGATTTTGTTTATACTTGGCCAAGGTATATATACATACAGAGTGTACTACTGTACAGTACGTGTACATGAGTACATGAGGTAGGCCCATACTTTTACCAGTATAGATGAGAAGGTACTTTTTATAGGCAAAATTCCTTGAGGACAAAGGTAAAAGCTGAATGGGACTCATTGTACATATATATTTTTCTGTATTGCCTCAAATGAATGTACATGTAAATCTCGCTCTCACCAAGTTATTTCTTCCCTTTTCAGCAATACGTACATAATGTACTATGATCAGAACATCAGCAGCATTCCTATGTTTGAACATTAACCTTACCATGTTTTATGTTTCATGTCTAACTGAGTCAAACCTTAGAGTGATCTCGCATTATATGTTTAAATTTAATGCAATTTGGGTTTTTGTGTGGAAAAGCTCAATGAACAGAAAAATATGAAGTGTAAATTCCTCCGTGAAGTCTCCTGACTATCAGTGCAATGTCTGCTCTTCTCTGCAGCAAAATGTGAAAAATGTTTGTTTTCTTTTCTTTCGTTTGATTTGCAGGAAAATGTCAGGGAGTTTTTGAAGGCTTGTAAGGAAAAACTTGAATTGGAACCTTCCCAGTTATTTGCTCCAGATGATCTAGAAAGCACCTCCAGGAGATTGAGGTAAGACTGTCGTCATGGTAACCGTAAACTAGGCATGGGGTATTGTGTTTCCCTGGATGTCCTTGCAGGGGATTTCATGGGGTCGCATTGGGCGTAAAGTGCGACATTGAGTGATAAGCTAGTGGGGAATTCGATGCAGGCTGTGCAGAAATGAGCAAGACATTCCACACACATTCTTCCTTATTCTCTTAGTCTGTAGTAACATTACATATCGGATCATGTGACTCCCTTGTATCATATATCTTCTCAGTCGTGTCAGTTTATGCACTGTGTGTTGCCTCTTAAAGAAGAGAGCAGTGGTAATTGTATATCCTTAGCTTTTCTAGCCAGTATATTACATTGGCCATTATAAACCTGACGATCCATAAGGCCTGGGAAAACCCAGGGGTGGATGTAAACAAAAACAAACACACAAAAAAATGAACAAAAACAAAGTACTTTGCAAATGAGAATGGGACATTTTCATGTCATATAGGTCATAATGATGTTGCCATTGATACAGCATGTTTTCCAAAACTTCCCCCAGTCATCATCTTCAACAGAGTCACTCCTCTGTGTTGGTACACTGACTCTGCACAGTGAAATTGAGTGGAGAAAGTTAATGTCAGTGTTTTTAATATCCATGAAGAGAAGAAGTCATATCATTTCAAAAGCTCCTATAGGCCATGCATTGTACTTGTATGTTATTATTTTGAACCAGTTCTTGAGGACTTCTGTTGTCTTAATGCTTCATGAAATATTGTGTCCATGTTCACAAAAAGTGCTAATCATCATGTGAACATATCATAATGTCAACCTGACAGTAATTTTGGATATGTGTGCATGTAGTAAAAAGAAAAAAACAAACATCAATAACATTGGTGTCAGAATAGCATGTACAAGTAGTTCTATTCATGATGACACTTTTTTTTTGTCAATAAGAAATGGTTGTTCAACAAAGATTTTGATCATGTACAAAGTAAGAGTTATTACAACATCATACAGCACTTTTGTTAAGATGTTAGATAAAGTTCCAATATGAATCTTCAAAGCCTTTTTTTTCTGTATTGATTTCATAATTGTATTGGTCGTCATTTCAGATTAATTTAGCTTCTTTTCATTTATTTGAGGCCCCACTAGTATTGTGGACAAAAATGAGGGTCGGTCACATTCAAGCATGCTTCATACCCACTGACAGGCAAATTTGTTGAGGTGCCACTGTGTATTTCTGCTGAACATCTGACAGAATAATTTAGACTTGATAGGTTTTCAATAGCTGCCACCGATATGAGAAATGGGCTATTGATTGATGTCTTGCCTCGGCTGAAGCATTATTCATCCAGCGTCAATGTGCTTTCCAGATATACGTTCATTATCAATTGAAATTCCATTTCAGGGCAGCTGGCTCGTGATATTGTGGTTACCGGGGAGGGCCGATCTTTTTTTCTCCTCCAAAGCACTCTGCATATTTACATTGTATACATCTACTGACTGCAATTCAGTTTTGTGAGGTGTGTGCAGAGTGTAGTGGATGTATGTTGTTCAAGTGTACATGATAGATAGTGACCATTTTTTTTTTTTTCAATGCACCCACACAATCTCACATGGTTCTAATAGACTTTTTGGAGGAGACAGTGAGTGACACATTAGAATCTGATGAATCAGTACACTTCTGTCCATAACTATTCAACCAGAGATATGTAGTTTGATGAATCAGAGGTCACATTTGTTTTATTATAGAAAATGGAAAGTGATTACAGAAGTGAGATTTTATGTTGTGCTTCCCGTAATAAGAAGTATGGTTTTTTTTAATTGTTATGAAATCTGTGAGTGCGATGCATTAATTTATGCAGCTTATTGTGGAAACTCGATTTATTGTTGCACACCTTTAAGTATAGTACAATGCACATGTATCCACATTGCGATCTATAATACCCAACAGGTCATTATGATATAATGAACCATTTTCATGTAAAAGATGAAATGTGATGATCAGTCAATAAACACAACCAGTAATGACTGCAGAAACATTTGCAGAGACTTTTGTTTTGCAATGAAGATCTCTCTCTGACTTACTGTGGAAACAACAGACAAAATGATTCACCTTCTGTGAAAGTGTACATGGGCAAGGTGGCTATTGAAAAAAAATACTCTGAACTATAACTAATTTGCTAAACAAAGGCAAGCACTTTTGAAAGTTAAAATTTACTGGCAAACTTCAGTATTTACATACATTCTGTTGATTAATATGTGTACAATAGCCTTTCTGTAAGTGATACATGTATAGTAATGTTCATTTGGTACAATTGTACTTGCTCACATACAGTATGTAGCTGTGAGTGCATGGGCGAAGGTTAATCTCTGAGCAAAGATGTGAGTTTACGTGTGTGCAGCCTGTGTGTGGTAGCATGATACCAAGTGACGGTGTACAGTCATGTGATATCAACAGTGTATTTTCCCTGATTATAGCCAGAATCAGGGTGCAAATACCAATATTCAGCCAATAAGAGCAAACTGTACATATTTGCAAATGGCGAAATTTGATTGCCATACCCATGGTGTCCTGCAGCACAGTATTCTATAGACTCACTGTATGTGTCATTGTGTGTGTGTCAATGGGTGAGTTTGCTAGCATGCTTTAATCTTGAATACCAAATGGGGCACATGGAAAAAGGCAGTGGTACAATTGTAGTTGACAGTTACTCGGTTTAAAAAAACACCAACTGTAGGGCCTATTTTGTAGTACCAGTATGTCAGAATTTTGTCTCCAGACCCGGATATAATGACTTACAATTGGCATGTCACCACCATACATACTACAGTGTACATGTATGATAAATATTGACTTGGCTGGAAAGAATGTCAATGAATGTTGTAATTTTCAAAGTTTCAAGTGAGTCACATTATGTAAGCAGTAAGATAGTACCTTGTAAGATCCTGAATAGCATTGCAAGGCTTATAAACTTCGCTTGACAGTAACTAGGTAATGAGAATGCCCCAAATGTGTGAAATTGCCTCTGCTACTAAATGGACGACACGCCTCTGCTACTAAATGAACATCTTCATCACATCTTAACGAATGCTATGTTTCCTGTTTTCACATCTTTGTAGTTGGTCTCCAGCATCAGCCTCGCCCAAGTCAGACAGAGAGAAGCTGAAGAGTGTAAGCCAGTGTTTTTATTTTTCACTTTGTAGCTTTGGGACCATGCTCAGCTGAAAAGTAGAAGAATGGTATAAAAACATCTGTACATACCCCAGGGTACATACCCCAGGGTATACTATACAAGGTACACAACACACACACACATGCACCAAAGCTGCCAAGTCTTCTGATTCTTGAGGCATCCTAAAATTTTCATTATGCAGAGGCGTCAACTGTTTTTGCTGTATTTACAAGTAGTACTGTGTTGTTGGTTTGTTTTTTGGTTTGTTTTTTTAAACCCAAAATAATGCAGGTTTCATAGAAAATCCTGTTTTTCCCAAATTTTATTATCATACATGTCTGTTGGAAGAACAGTAAAAATACTGTTTTTCAAAAAACAAACAAAAAAAGCTTTTGCAGCCATCAGAATACTGCAGTGCCATTTACAAGGTTTGCATCCCCTAGTACATACATGATGTTGATGTGTCTGCAACCATGTTTGAAAAAGGGAAGATAAAAATCAGAGTTTTGGGAATTATTTGAGCCCACTGAGATGCATGTGACATGCAAGTATCTCCCTATCAATGGAATTTTCCTGATTTGATTGGTAAATGTTGGCAGCCTTGATACACACATCCAGTGTACATGTACACACACACACAGTTTAGACACATGATGCATTTATTGGTCATTCTTCTGTAGTGCTAATGTATTTGAGTTCATTGTGCATTTACTGTACCGTGAGACAATGTTTATGCTGTCCTATCCTGGATGTCATGGAATGTGAGCTCTTTGCATTGTAATCATGAAAATGTCTGGTATCTTTATAGCCAGTGGAAGAGGGTTTTCAATGACAAATGCAAGAAAAATCTATCTATTCTAACTTTGTACCGAAATTCCCATTGTGACTCCATTCTATACAATGCAAGCCCTTTGTATGTCCATGGAGCTACTGGTAG
This sequence comes from Diadema antillarum, assembly GCF_040938485.1. Lineage (NCBI taxonomy): Eukaryota > Metazoa > Echinodermata > Echinoidea > Diadematoida > Diadematidae > Diadema > Diadema antillarum. The sequence continues at coordinate 427,232 of NW_027272364.1, read as the reverse complement.
CTCCATATCACAAGGGGTATGACCTTCATGCACTGTAGGCATGTCAAAACATTCCTGGTGGTCAATATGCACAATACATGAAGGAGAAAAGAGGCTGATGGGGTCGGATTGCACGACATGTGTAACTTCTGTAGGCCTACTATTTTGATGGCTTAATATTCCCTTGAATGAACAGGCTTTGTAGCAGTTTTCTGTCAAATTAGAGTGCTTAAAATCTGGGACCATTAACATCTTTATTAGATTTTGTCATGAAAATGGTTATTGCATTTGGAATAAAATGTTGTTCACTTACATTACAATGTACACATTGTATGTACCAGTACGCAGTATATAGGCGTACTACATGCGAACTCACTGTGCGGAAAATGTACAGAAGACAACAAAATATTGAAGCACTAGTTGTGTAGTCTTGCTTTCCTTACTATTGGTTTGCATTTCAAGTGTGTGCTCTGCCAAGTTTTGCCAAATTTTGATGTAATGACAGAGAAATGGAATGGAAGTGAGGAGCTCTGTCAATGACCCCCTAAATGAGCCCTATTGTTTGAAGGTCAGTGCTGTATGTCTAGTGATGTTCATTGCATCTTTGACTCATACACACAGTTGTTCATACCTTGACCCTGATATTCATTAACACAACGTAGGTGTGCATGAGGCTGTTTGTAAAAATAACATCTGTGCAAATCACTCATGAACTAATGCCTCAAAAAGTTAAGAGTGATCTGAATTATTCACTCCAAATGAATTGTGTAGGTCCACTTAGCATGATACTTTGCATACTTGTTTATACACTTGAACATTATTTGTTGTACACAAACCAGTGGCCCTGCACACACACTGGTAAGTCAAGGCTGCACACTGGCACTGGTCCGACGGTCCCTGACCAGTAAAAATCACTGTCGGACCAGTAACTTTTTCAGGAGTGGACCAGTAAAAAATGGAAAGACTGGGTACTTACTGGTCCGATGGACAGGCCAGACCAGTAGAAAAAAATGGGTTAGTGTGCAGCCCTGGGGGTAAGTGCATCCATCCTGTTGTGAATGCATTATTGTAGTGGTACAAAGTGTAGTTTGATTATCTTTTGTATCAGTTTATGCTGTTGTGATAAGTTAAGTTATTTCAGTGTATTTATGCATTTATGATGGCAGTTTACCCTCTTCTTCTACAGATTGTTACCACTGTGTACTGGATAGCAGAAGCCACTGAGAACATTCCATCATACACTGGGCCAAAGCTTGATTCATACGCCTTTGAATCGGTCATATTTGGAATCTACACACCAAGGGTAAGACACAGATGATCATTGTAAACAGTGTGCTGTCCCGCAATGATTGCCAATTTCCCCTTGAACGACACGCGACAGTCTGACTTTTTATTTTGTTGTATAACCATTGGAGAAGGAGGAAGCTAGGTACATGTAGTGTTGGTCTATTTTGTGTTGTTTCATTCTGTGACCAGTTTTTTTTTTTTTTTTTTCAGGCCAGTAGGGGACATAGTACATTTTTGTATCTCAGTCTGATTAAGAGGCAAGGTAGGAAAACAGATGTCAACTCTAATTTCACCGAGATGTGTGACATTCAGAAGGCAACATCCTGAAGGGGTTGGAAGACAGCCAATGCATTCACCAAGAAGTTAACAGGACTTCTGGAAATTTCTGTCATGGTATACAAATAGTGTCACAGGTTACAGTACAATCCTAGTGCTATTGATTTTACCTGAATATCTATTGGGCAGAAAAAAAAAGGAATATGTTTTCATAATTTCCAATCACTTGGCTCCCTGCATGTTGCTTTAGAAAACATAATATTCACGATGTTGATCTGTGGATTTTCCATGTTGATGATAGATATCTAATAGATTACTGAATCACAGATGTGAATTTTTATGATTACTCATTTAATCAGCAGTAAACTTTTTTTTTTACAGCTGGTGCCTCAAAGCATTCATGATTTAGGTCTAAACCTTTCAATTCTGCACGTATGGGAGAGTGACCTTACATGTGGATTTTATGGGGAAATGTTTAATAATCTTTTGCAAGGATCTTGAGAGGAGCATACAGTGATAAAGTCACACTCATTCTAAAACGACCTCTTCCGTTTTGAGTTCTCTCTACCTTCATATTCCATGTGTTGTAACAAAATTAATGGTGTAAGATTTATTTACTTTCAAGGTTATATCACATTATTTGATGATTCTGTCTGGAATGTTAAATCAAGGACCCTCCCATGATATATCTTCTTTAACTTTTTTCTTACAAGAATAATCATAGGAATTCAAAGTCTTTGTCTTACCAAGTGAAATGCTTCCGTATAAATATAACCTGTACCTTTGTAGTTTGTGACTTAAATTTTCTGCTTGTAACGCTTGAGGCTCAATGATGCATCGAAAACAACTGGGATAATGTTTGATGTTGAATGTGTGTTTTTTTAAAACTCCATTATATTTTGGGGCTGTTTGCCGCAGTTGGAAACAGCTGAAAGTTGACCATGGCAGCTCAGAGATGTAAATGCATTTCAAAATGGCATTGCATTTATCTCCTCGCAGAAAGGCGATCGTGGTCTCAAACGCATTTCAAATGGCCCTTTGAATATTGTTTCAAATCAGAATTTCTAAATGCATTTGAAAACACAGTTGCATTTATCTATCACCCTAAAATGCCTCAAATGCATTTAGGATTGGGATTCTGCCTCAGAAAATTTGTAGATAAACGCACCCTGAATTTCCAAAATATATGTTGAAAATCTCAATCACTAGAAAACAGCAGTGGGTCCCACACAAGTTACAGAGTTTATTCATATTTGTGATTTGTTTTTTAGAAACAGTGCAAAAGCAGTCAACAATGCAAATTTTTCTTATCACATATACAAAAATAGTAGGAAAAAATCAGGCTTGACAAACTACCTAATACGAAATATTATGCATGGAATAACTTACACTTCACCTTTAAAGTAATGGCATTATCTTTGCAGGAACTCTGTGTACCATACTATTCAATGGTCATACGACATAGGGAGTTTATAGTGGACAGCAGTGTGCTTAGAAATGGGGACACATTAAAAAAGAGACTTTTGTGAACATGTATGCAATGCTACTGTGTCCTTTTCTGCAGGAGACCCCGAAGTCAACAGCAAACAGCACAGATCAACAAAACGAAAGTCAAGAGGTGAAAGACGACCCATCTGATAGTGTCTTTGAGGAGAACTTTTTAAATCTTCCCGAGACGATAGTGTACAAGGAACCAAAGTGGAAAACTGATCTGAAAGCATTACAGACTTCTGACCCAGAAGGACCCATAAAACCTGTTCGTGGTCAATTAGTGGAATCTATTCAAGCAAACTTTGGGAGGGCAAACGGTGTCGACAATCACGCACCGGTTGCCTCTACCGAATCTCGTGCCGGGAATCCAGATGAAACTGGAAGCGGCGTTGTTCTGAGACAACCGAGCGCAGTGCGATTACGCAGAATGGAGAGGAAACTTGGAGCTGGCCGCAAGGGTCCTCCCACCTCGGCAAAGCCGCACACCCGCAGCCTGAGTCTGCCGGAGTCCTCCAATGTGACGATGCTGAGGCAGAATGCATTGGACTCCAATCACAACAGTGCCACGTACGAGGACCTTGATGATGACGATGAAGACCAGGACATGTGGAGATCGGTAAGAATTTAATCATACTAGCCTCTTGAACTAGCCTCTTAATCATTGCAGTGTATAGTGCTGACTGATGCATTTTTTTTTTTTTTTTTACAGCAAAGGATGTAATTGTAGAGCTGTGAATTGTGAAGTTAAAGGACAAGTTCACCTTCATAAACATAAGGATTGAGAGAATGCAACAATATTAGTAGAACACATCAGTGAAAGTTTGAGGAAAATTGGACAATCGATGCAAAAGTTAAGAATTTTTAAAATTTTTGTGTTGGAACCGCTGGATGAGGAGACTACTGCAGCTTGTGAGTCATATGCGTACAACAGTATAAAGAAAATGTAAAAGAAAATTCAGCATATTTTCACTTTTTTCGCATAATAAAAGAGCTCTTGACTTGCCTCTTTCTAAAGGTAGGGGGAATAATATTACCCATAACATTTGTCGGTAACGAGTCAGGGGAATGTGTACTTTTTTCAAAAGATGGAATTTTGTGAAATTCTCTTTATATTTTCCTTATATTGTTGTACGCAAGTTATTCATACACTGCAGTAGTCTTCTCATCCAGCGGTTGCTGCACAAAAATTTAAAAAATTCATAACTTTTGAACGGATTGTCTGATTTTCCTCAAACTTTCAATGATGTGTTCTACTAATATTGCTACATTCTCTCAATCCTTATGTTTATAAAGGTGAACTTGTCTTTTAAGAATCTTTACAGGATAGGGCATAAAAAAAACACACAAACATTTATTTTACTATAGGATAGATAAGAAGTTCTGCAAAGGACATCAGAATGCCTAAGGCCATGACCTTTGGTGGCCTAGGATTAATTTAAGCCCTGGGTATGAAGGAAGAAATACATGATGCATGCATTATATTCTCAGTGATATAAAATGATTCTTTCAGGACAACATCGTCCTCCAAGTTTTAATATTCCAAGTATATTATGCATGACTAATTCAAAATGAACTATTTGATATGTAAAAACTTTCAAAATATCAATCTTTGTTAAAGATTCAAACTGCATTCAGAGCAAAGTTGTATGTGCCAATGTGCCACTTTCATGCACTTACAGTTGTATTATGCACTTGGTATGTTCTGTGCATGGGTGTGTGTCGTGTGAGTGTCTGCCTGTCTGTCTGTCTGTGTGTATGATCTGTAAATATGAAACATGTCCTTACCATTTTCTTTTTGCAATCCATGTCTTCTTATGTATGTCACTGTGTTGGCAGAGTTTCAACTCGTGGAAGATGAAGCGTAACCAGGTGGCCTCCAACGTCCTGGAGAGGAAGGCATTCAGGGAGGAGGTGGAGGTAGCGGAGCAGAACAAAGGCAAGAAGAAACCCAAGACTTTCAGAGAGATCGTGGAAGAGAAGTAAGTACTTCCTTAAATGGCATGTGAATTACTCTACATGATATTGTCTTGGGACCGAGGCTTGGATGCCCCAATTGTCATGTTGTGTGGGAAGCTGTCAAGCGAGGGATGCATTTTGCAAATTCTCACTCCGGCATTATAAGCACCTCTTATTCTACTTTGTATTTCTGAAGTATGGACTAGATCTGAAAGTCATTGTTAATATGGAGCTAAGCACATTATGCCAAGTATATTATCCAATAAAACCCGATATATGCGTATATAGAGAAATTGCACTTTCATCTTTTGTGTGGCTCACATGATGGAGTGTATCCCTTTCACATCGACTCTTGTATTACCGGGCAAAATGCCAGATACCAGAAAATTTGAATAAATTTTGTGTGAACCTCAACTTTACATATCAGATCTATAGTTTTCTGCAGCTCGTTTAAAGAAAGTGTTCCAAAGAGACAGTTGTGTTTGAGTAACCAGTACAAGAAATAAGAGCAGCAGATCAGTGAAAGTTTGATAAAAAAGAACACATGACTGCCAAATTAAGTATCTCATTGGTATCTGAAATAGACAAGCATTACTCAAATACAGTGTAGTACATATTCCATACATGGAGGCGACTGATGAGCTATCATTTTTTGATGCATTTCTTTTGAAGTTCTTGACTCCACTCTATTTTCAAAATGTAACACAAACATTGACATCTACATTATAGTATGTATGTTCTTAATTTTCTGGATATGAGAATTTGTGGCATCAGTGACATATCATGTGTACTGTACGTAAGTTGTACAATGCAACTATTAAACATGCTCACATGATAAAGGCATCCCTTTTGAGGGGCCCATAGCTTGCCCTGTTAGTCCCCATGCTCTTGTTCAAGTGGTCACAACATACTGTGACAAGATTTTGCTCAAAGTTGAATTAATCTGGTGGTCCTATTGTGTTACACATTGCCCTGTTAGCATGTACTTCTTTGCCAGCCGTTTAGATTTTAGCTGACTTTGTTTGTTTGCCCTTGCTTCTTTCTGCCTATACTTGTCAGTAAATGTGGTTGATAGGATTATTGACTGTGTACGAGTACCCATGTTTCAAATCACCTTTGAAAAATTAGGAAGTTACTCCAGATCTGATACAGATTTAAAAGTTCTCTTCTGATGCAGATTTAAAAGTTCTCTAGGATATGTTCTTTGATGTCTGTATTATGACGAGGAAAAAGTGGCAGCAATGGGCTTGACATCTTTGCAGTGTCATCTGAAGGGCTTAAACATATTGCACATGGATCCATGCCTGATATCTACAGCCATATTCACACACAAGAGTTATCAGCGTTTGCATTGTGATGCAGAAAATTGTTTTATTTGCCATCGTTCACACTTGCGCGGGACATATTATCATGAGAGTTTCAAACACAAAACCAACCGTATCTGGAACACGACCATGGGCATACTAATATGTATTATGGGATTTAGAATATTGCAAAAGTCTCTGCTTGACATAAGCACTCACACACTGCAAGGGAAATTATTGCAATGCTTAAAAAAAAAAGAAATTGTGGGTCAGATTTTTGCATTGCATTGCCAGTTGTGATAATCAGCACATCTTTTTGTGTACATATGAATTACGAGTTTATTCTCTTCGCGATGCAAAAGTTGATTTTCAAAACCATTAATTTTGGGTGTGTGTGAATGTGACTTATGTGCAGAGTAAGACAAGAGTGATGTGACATTTTAGTATCAAAGTGGGATGACTAATACAGGATCAAGAGGGAAAGATCACCCACCCAGTCTACTCTAGGTGACTGGGTGGAGTGTTTTAAATCTGGAGAATTATAGACAGATGGAGTGCTCTACAGTGCCTGGCAGGCAGTATCTGTTCATCGGCTCATGAAGGCCATGTAATAACTTGAAAAACATCTGGATGAATGCCATTGATATGATATTAATATGTGCTTTGCGATATTTCCCATTTGGTGTAGGAAGAAGACAGAAATGTTTTTGTGTTGGTGAGATTTGGACCTGGGTGTTGTTAGAGATTAATTTGTCAAGTTAGAACTGATATGGAGATTATGGGACGTACAAGTACACTGTACATGTAGACATTATGTTATATTGTATAATATACTACTAATGCACTATACTTCTTATGGAAGGAATGCCTGTTGACATATATTCTGTTTTCTTGTGCACCAATATGTATGGGACTTCACTCACTCCTATTCAAACACTTCATATTTTTTAATATTTCTGTACACTCAAACATTGTTAAAGTTGCTATGGCAGAAGTGATGTTAGGGCATCTGATGTAGACTCAACGTATTCTGGTCATATTTTTGTTACTTTGTTTCTGTTTTGTGTGTGTTTGTGTGTGTTTTTGCAAATTGCAGAAATTACTGTATATTGGTGAGCTGTAAGCTCCTTTAACAGATAATTAATTGGCCCTTCCCTGAGTCTGATCCATGAATAAGTTGAAGGCAAGTGACATTTAGTGCCATCACCAGTTGAAGGAGAGGCTTGGTAATTTCAGAAGAATGTGTTGTACATGTAAGAGTTCATGATGTGCCCAAGTACAGGCTACTGTCGTGTCTAGTTAGAGGATTACCTTGCCAGGTTTGCATTTGTTTTTGTAGCTTCGGTAATGAACTTAGAGCCGGGACGTACAGTAATTCTTGATATTGCAAACCTTTGGGGCTGTGTGTACTATTAACACCAAAGTATCATTAAAGGACAAGTTCACCTTCATAAACATAAGGATTGAGAAAATGCAACAATATTAGTAGAACACATCAGTGAAAGTTTGAGGAAAATTGGACAATCGATGCAAAAGTTATGAATTTTTTAAATTTTTGTGTTGGAACCGCTGGATGAGGAGACTACTACAGCTTGTGAGTCATATGCGTACAACAGTATAAAGAAAATATAAAAGAAAATTCAACATATTTTCACTTTTTTCGCATAATAAAAGAGCAATTGACTTGCCTCTTTCTAAAGGCAGGGGGAATAATATTACCCATAACATTTATCGGTAACGAGTCAGGGGAATGTGTACTTTTTTCAAAAGATGGAATTTTGTGAAATTCTCTTTATATTTTCCTTATATTGTTGTACGCATGTGACATCTAAGTTATTCATACACTGCAGTAGTCTTCTCATCCAGCGGGTACTGCACAAAAACTTCAAAAATTCATAACTTTTGAACGGATTGTCTGATTTTCCTCAAACTTTCAATGATGTGTTCTACTAATATTGCTACATTCTCTCAATCCTTATGTTTATGAAGGTGAACTTGTCCTTTAAGCCATGCAGGATATGGAAAGTTGTCATTACCACTGTGCAGAATTACCCCTAATAGTTTATATCCTCTGTATCCAGAACATCTTATTTATTTTTGAATCTCATATTATCTGTTATAAGTGCTAATTAACACATCAGGTCATGGAGTAATTTTGCAGCAGAAATTATCACCTTGTCCTCATTAGATCAAATGCTCTGAATTGTATTACATATCCTGCATTGGAGAAAAATGTCAGATGAAACTGGTTAAATTTGATAAATCTTCACAAAATCAAGGGAAAAAACTGCCAACTTAAAGAGAGAACCTAGGTTTAGTCTTTTAAAATGTACTGCCAGTTTAAGTGTCAGCTATAAATTTAGCAATAGGCTTTTGATAACTCATAACCACATGCATGTATACTAGGGCTGAAATGAAAAAGAAGCTTTAATTCTGACTTATGAAAACTAACAATGGATAATATACAAATAAACCAGGCCTGAGAGGTTCTGGTTGAAACTCTGTGCATGAGGTGACATCAGTAGTACTATTTTCTTTAATAGGGGTACAGCCCCAAAGAAAATTGTGCTACTGAAGTCACCGAAGGCACATGGTCTAACGAGAACCCTGAACAAAGGCCTGGTATATTTGTTTTATATCCCTCCCAGCAGTCCCAATGAATTTTTAAGAGTAACAGCAAAGTAAAGTGGGTGGTTGACTGATCTAAAGTCATTTTTTTCCACGCACAAAATTACAATGTGAAAGTGTATGCATCGACTGTGCGATGCCCTTTATCTCTCGAAGCGTAGATGTCGCGCGTTTGGTGGAAAACCATACTATGATGTGATGTCCCATGCACTAAAATAAGCACTGGTGACTAGAGTGGTGCGTGTGCGCTTTCGAATATCAAATATCACCATGTTCGTGTGATATTTATGTTTTTTTTTTGACAAGGATTTTGTTGAAAGTATGTCTTGTCACTTTCAGTGCCCTCGACCAATCAGAGGACAAGAAATAATTTGTGAGGGATATAATAAACATTGTAAAGAGAAAAAACATCAACCAGACAAAATGTGGATGGTGGGATTGATGGGTAAAAAAGGCCACACACAAAAAAAAAAAACCCGAAAGTGTTCTTAATTACTCATGGATGCAGTTGTAAACTAGTGAAAAAGAATTGCTTTTTTCCACAAATTTATATTATAATCTGCTTTCTATGTTTGTAAATGAGGCTCTAAGTGATTTTTATTAAGTGGAAGCAGGTGAAATTGCCTAGCTAGAATGCTCTGATTCCCAATCATGTTTTCTGAAACTTGCAAGAATTGGAATCTTCTGGAGCACGTTACATGGTTTGGGATGTAAGCACTACACTTTCGATGAAAAAAAAAAAAGAAGGAGAAAATAGTTTGCAGGACATTAAGGATTTACTTTTCAAAAGAATTATACTCAAATGGTATCTTGTTGCAAACATTCTTAAGTTGTGGTATGTAGGAATGTTACTGCTAACTTTAAAACTAACAGTGAGTGACCTTTCGTTTTGACATTATCTCTGCATCTGTTTGCATACATTGTACAGGCACTCCATCCAGATGGCAAAATTAGATAAAAAGGATTCGTTGGCTATATAAAAAAAAAACATGCTCTACTTACAGTCGTAACAGTGTAAGCAGTAGGGAGGTACCCGGTACAATACAAGAGAATAGAATTGAATGCAGTAAAGAGATAGGTCAAATAGATTTTAAACTCTCGAGCAAAAGATGTGAAAAAGTCAACTGATTTGATACTTGAAGTGAGAATGGTAGACCAGCATTAAAGTTGTTGTTTTTGTTGTTTTTTTAATTCTGTTCTAATGACTAGGGAAGTTCAGACTTTGTAGGAATTAGAGAACTGGAAAAAAAAAATGAAATTGCAGGTTATTTTGAACAAAATGAAGTTCCCTCTTGTCATTTTATCCAATAGTTTGTGCATTAGGCCTATGTGTGCTCTGATTTTATATGCAATAAAGAGCTCATTTTGATTGTGGTTTAGTTATTTTCATGTTTTTTGAAATCTGTTTTTGTCTGTGTGTTTTTATGTGTCATACATTATGTTCATGCATTGTGAACAAGATGAATATAGTGAATGTTTCTTTTGGTCTTATTTTTGTACTGTGCCTGTGTCACTATGTAAAGAAAAACCCCAAATTGCCACACTGCAAAATTGATATTGTGTGTGTGTTTTACTAGATCCTTATGTGATTATAAATTTTTTACATCATATAGACTATTCTTATCTTTAACTATCTGAACCTTTTAATGAGATCTAAGGGACCATGTAGGTATGTGCTTGGTTGATAAAGATCTGTGAGGAGGCAGCCAAATGTTGCCTTGTACAGTGGATCCAGACTTCTAATCATGCAGAGACAACATTGCACAGTCCATTTCCCAATTAATCCCAGTGATCTCCCTCTTCTGATGAGAAGCTGAGTAACTGTGGCGATGTGTGTCTTGTGGCAATGACAGTAAATGTGTTCACCAGCATACACTGTCCTCTTATATACACTGTAGCTATAACTATATTCCGTATATACAGGGTGTCTTCATTGTCTGAAGTGGCATTTTGATTCAAATTACTAGTTGGAGGAATTATATAGGAAGGAAATTAAGCTTGGATCCTTTTTACAGTGACTTGTCCAGTAATGGACTTGTCAGTTTCAATGTGCAGTATGTACATTACAGTTATGCATTTAAGGGGAATGGCTGTGTAACGCATATCAATATAGGTACAAGATAAAAATGTAATGTCCGTCATGTGTGATTTTTTCCTTGGCAATGGCTGTGATGAAATGATCATAATTCAATGTGTAAGCTAATTTGATTACTTTTGCGAGATACTTTGTGTACAGCGTACTGGATGTTGGAATTCACAAGTGATTAAGCCTTTATATTGAAGAAGTATGTGGGAAATTCATCCTACATTTTAGTATGGTATCTCTGCAGTCAGATTCCCATTTTCAACATACTGTAGAATAACATTACGATCACAAAGGCTTTGAAAGTGGATAGCTCTCTGCCTGTGCAATACTCCTGTGCAGAAGCCATTTTATCGCAAAAGGTGCTGCTGATGAGTTTGGGTCAATTATGCAGTATATGAGCCATGGCTGTCTTTATGAGTGCAACATTAATTTGTTTTGATGCATGAACCTCTGTGCAACATGGTGGCCAAATGATTTACACTCTGAGATGCCGACTGTAGACTTATTTCAGTATTTTGAACTGTTTTTTTTTTCTTTTTGGCTAAAGAATACTTAGAGTTTTATAGAAAATATTGTTTTCACAAAATTGTATTTACTACACATGTCTACCAAAACGATGCCTTTTCAGCCGGAATACTGTATCGCTGTTTACAAGGTTGGCATCCCTGCATGCTGTAGATCTGCATTGTATTTGAAACACTCTGTATGTAAATTCAGCTGTAGCTTAGAACCTGTTGAGTTTTCAAATGTAGAGTAAATTGAACTTCTGGTGCAAGCTGTATCATAAATAGTTTCCATTGTAACCCTAGAGTATGACGTACCTTTAGATGTACATGAATTGTGCTGGACTGAGAATTACTGTACAATGAAAACAAATTCTAGCAACAGGAATGTGTGTAAAAGAAGGTTTAAAAAGTATTGCAGGTAGGGGAACTTTTGTGCAACTGCTTTCTGTTGTGTACACTTAGTTTCAACATTAGTAAATATTGCTTGTTTGTGATTGCATGGATTACAATGTGTGATACACACAAAGAATTCTGTGTTCTGATATTTTTGTGATAGCACAATGGAACAAGCAACAAGCAAAAATTTCCACAGTGAAATATTCTCTGTTTACAACAGTACATCATGGTCAGATGTAATCATATATCAAGATCTTCATGCCCTGTTCTTGTTTTCATATCTGTTTGTTTATCAGACAAAGGAGGGAGAAATTACTTGCCAAGAAACTGGAGCGTCGGAAGGACCTGGAGAAGGATGAAATTCACGCCATCCTGACCTCGGTGGATCTGGTGGACTCGTCGGAGAGCGAAGAGGAGAAGGAGCCAGAGGTTCAGGTGGAGGTACAGGAGGAGCAGCATACTCGCTTGGAACCAGTCACAGAGGTAAGGGCATGGAGGTACATTAGCCGGAGCAGCCGTGTCTCCCAGCTCCTGCAAGAAGCTCTCTGTAAATGTGTATGCTTTCTTCACATGATAACTTTCCTGACTTGGGGAGCACAGTTTACCCACTGGATGCCTGTAACACTTGTGTACACATATGTCTCTCTGAAAATGTTGTGGGACTTGCCTGATTTTGATGTGCTTTAAAGAAATATGTATTGGAAGACCTGGGGCTCATTTCATGAAAAGTTGATATGATCGCAACTTGCTGGAATGGCAAATGTCATGGTAATGACAAGAATCCAGCTTCCTGATTGGCTGTTGCTGTTGGTACATGTAGTTGCCATTTCCGCGAGAGTTGCTATCCTAACATCTTTTATGAAATGGTCCCTGAGGTACATTTTGTAGCTGCAAATTGTTAGTTTAATGCTACACCCTCTCTATCCTTGCTTGGTCGTAAGTATGACTGGCTGCATGGAATTTCACTGGTCATGAAAATTATACCAGTCATAATTATGTATGGGAACAGACTTTTAGAGCACATGCCTGTGATGGCTATTAGTTTTCTTTAGTTTATCAAGATTATTTTGTGTGATAAAGTTGAAACAGACAAAAAGGTAGAATTTCAAACATATTTTGTAAGTGTATAAGTTTATCTTGGGAATTTTTAATTTTTATTTTTAGCATGACAACCATAAAGAGTACACTATGTATACCCAGCATGCATTATGATAGATCCTGAATACATGATTACCGTGAAGTTGCACTGATTTTTATTTATTTGACAGTGCCCAAAGCCTGCCTTGTTCTATGTGGAGTAAATGCACTGAGCACAGAAACTGACTTGGAGAAGACATTGCAATGATTTTGTTGTGGTTATTTTGTTTAGACATGCCTTGATTAGTCAGTAACAGCACCTATGTTGCCCAGTACTGACTGTTATTGTCTTGATAATTATGCACACATGGGGATATCATTGTGACGTGTCTTGAGGGAATTTTGTTGTGGAAATTATAATCCTGTTCTCATTAAATTGGCAATACTGAATCTTAGTGCATATCATATAGTGGGAAAAGTTTAGATGAAACTGGTCAGATTGATGAAATCTGCATAAAATCAGAAAAGGTGAGTTATAGAAAATTGATAAATTGAAACAGAAATGATGAAGTTCTAATCTTTTGAATATGTTGCCAATTTGAGAATCAGTTACAAATTTAGTGCTTTACAGACAGAGGGTACTGTTACAAACAAAACAAAATATAGATGAATAATAAAAGGCTCAAACAAGTTTTGATGGTACAGTATACCTTCTGAAACAATAATTCCAAAAAGCAGCAAAACCACACAAAAGTGATTTTTGAGACATGATGGTTTATTTGAACATCATTCATAGAGTTGCAATTGTTTTATATCATCTATGTTGTGATCTACATGGAAATTGAGCTTCATATATTCTGTGTGAAAGTGCATGTATATATATTCATTGAAGTTTTGTTGTTTTTTGTTGGTAGAGTATACTCATAGCATCGATGTCATCTTGTTGCTTTGGCTGTGTTTTGATGAAATCAAGTATTTAATTTGAATTGCTTTGTTGGTTTGTCATGTTTTAATTTGAGCTCAATGTATTCTTGTGTTTTATTGCATTCATATTTGTATTAAAAGAGCTTTTGGTTTGTCTCAGTACTCCTCTAATGACACATGTTTCCTTTTGCCCTCTCCCTCTTCAGAGCCAACCTAGATCCAACACCCTTCCAACCAGGGAGAAGAGGGCATTTTCCTCTTCTTCCTCCTCCTCTTCATCCTCCTTACCTCCCCACAAGCCTGCACCCATCACGGTTACCAGTACTACCACAACCAGTCACAAGCCTCCCCCCTCTGTTGCCCCTAAGCCTAAGTACCGACCCAGCGCAGGAGCCTTTCAACCCTACCGGCGAAGTCAATCCGTTAGTATACACCCCCATATTGGTTATCTTTCCTATCCCATTCCTTTTTTTCCCCCTTGCTCTCATTGTCTTGTCACAGTGTGCCATTGTCTTTCTGTGTATCCAATACCTGTATCCAATACCTGTGTACATGTCTGAATGTTTCTTGCATGTGGAAATAGTGCCTTTTGTGAATAATGTGCATTATTTCAGCTTTAACATCTATTCTGACTACTCACTTTGTCTTGGTGGAAGGCGGCTTTTTCTCATTAATTATTTGAGCATGTTTCTGTTGTCTTGCTTGCATTTGTCGTCCCTGCTGTATCCCATGCCATTTTCTTGTCGAAACTAATCAAAACTTTCTTTCTCAACAATGCATATGAGATTTATCTCTGGACTTGCGATCTAAACTGTAAATCTACTTTTGCTGATATTTGTCGGTAAGATTACTGTACATTCAGTGTAGTGGACAAGTTGTGGGATGACGATTATACTCACATATCACATACACTGTAATTCCCTTCAAAAGGTTACAGTACCATTTCATAAAGACATTCAGTGGATGGAAAATGATTTCTAAATTTGCAAAGCCTTTCTCTACATTTCACACAATCTTCAGTTGCCAACCGTGAATAAGAATGGAATACTTCCTACACTATGATCCTAACACATTTAAAAGATTAAATCATTTCTTTCCTACTTCAACTTAAATATGCTGCAGAAGTTGTGCAAACCTAGTCTGCCAAGATGTTGGCCCGTGCTAATTCACTCTACATCTTGGGCTAGGGTGTCGGCTGGAGGCTTTGTGAAGACACAGAATTATTACATCTTCAAAAAATACCTCGAACGTCAACAAATGTGGTCCACACAGATTCTTGAATTTAGCACAGACATGCAACCATTTTCTGTGAAAGAAGAATGAGTAACCGCAAAGTTACAGTCACCATGTACATGTACGGACTTATGCGAAGCCGATGGATAGAAGTTTTTTACAAAAATGAGTGACAAAAGTACGCACTTGTAATTGTTGAGAGCGTGCAGCAAATGTTTGTTTTGTTGTGACATCAGGGCCGTGCGATGGAACAAAAACTTTGAGTCAATCGTGAGTTTAACATAGGAGTCAATGGAAATGGTGACGTCAGCCATGTGCTATCCATGTTTTTGCTCAAACAAAATTGCACGGCTGACAGCCACAGCGTGCGATGGAACTTTTAACTAAATGTCACGTGATGGGCAATCGACCTTTTGGATAGCAACATTCTTTTTAGGTGTTGTATAAAAAAGAAAAAGTTTCGTAAAGTGGTAACCACAATAACCAACCATACCATTGAATAAGCTCTCATATCAACTTGTTTGAGGGAAAGACAAAGTGCCTTCTTTACGTTCAAAATCTATCTCTGAGAATTGAATCTTAGTTACGAAGAAAAAAAGATATTATTGGAGATGAAATTATTTTGACGGATGTTCTCTGCAGTAGAAAAAAGAGCAGTGATTTATCAAGTTTTCAGTGGCACCACTGTGAGTTAGGTTGAGTCACAAAGTTCTTTGGCAGAGAGGGCTGTGTATTGGAGCCAGGTTGATTTAATGTCTGTCTGAGCGGTGTAGGCACCACGGTGTTCATGTTGGAAACCAGCTTCTTCAGATTAGATCAGTGTTCATAATCATGTGATAAGCTATTAACCCCATCGAGCTGGCAGAACATGTGATTCATGACATGTTATTATTACTCACTCCAGAACAGGAACGATGTGTGGAGCAGGAATGCTGTAAGAGAAGTGTAGGGTAGGAGAATAAAGCAGTATACATTTTTGAAGAGCATTTCCAAGTCTCTTTTGATACATGTCTGTACCCTGCACAATTTTAAAGCACTTTGGTAGGGGGATGAAATCTCTGACAAAAATAGTTGGTTTTTTTATTATTATTATTATTATCATTATTATTATTATTATTAGGTGATACGCTATCAGCGTATCACCTATTGTGATTGTCAAAATTTCTCTTTTTTTTTATTCTTCTTTCTTTCTGCCACATTTTGTGTCGTCAATATCTCAACAATGACATTACGGAATGACTTGACATTTTCAGTCAACATGTCTCATAACAATATCTGGGCACAATAAGGTTTTCATGACAGTAACATATCTATGACGTCATCTAGGCGCCATTTTGTGATTTTCGGACCTTGTCACATGATCGATCATAACTTCATAACTAGATATCATTTCTGTATCATTTTCGGTGGACATAAAGTTCAGGTCAGGCTCTATCTTACTTTTTAACGCTAGTTACCAAGGTCATCATTACGCGCGCGTTTGCGCGCGTCAAAATTTTAAAAGGCTCAAAACGACTTCCCAATGGGAAATCTCGAAGTTTCAGACAATTTTAAGCGTTTCAAACATTTTCTCGCGTGCGCGTCCGTCCGCGCAATTTCGCGCGCAGAGGGCGTAACCAACATGAAAATGCAATTTTTTTTTACTGATTTGGATTTCTGATACTTTGAGTAACAATATCCATTGATTTCCGATCGATTTTGACCTATAACAAAGGAATGCGCTGGCGTCAAAGTTGAAATTCCGCGCGCCCGTCTTTCTGCAAATATAGTGAAAAAACATGTTTTTGTTTATGTCGCCATAGCTCTTTAAAACGTCTGGTGACCCTATATTTCTATTGCATATTACAAAAGCATATGAATTGGAAATAACGTTTCAAGTACCAATATTGCCAGGAAAACTCATGACGTCATCATATCATCATCTGAAATCAAAAAAGTGGAATTAATTTTTTTGAGGTACTGTTTCTGACATTCATTTACTCGTATCTCTGTTGTTTAAGCTCAATATTATCCCAAATTCAGATATGTTGTACTTTGAACATTTGCCTTTTAAGTCCATGTCATGCTTTTGATATTTGATGACGTCATCATACCTTAACTTGTGATTAAAGGTAAAGACGCAAAATCGGACAAGTTTACGTGTATTGTCTATGGGAGGTGATTTTTTTTAAAACCATGCATTGACTTAACAACGTTTAAGCACCTTTATCTCAGCTGATTTTGCTTCATTTCCTCTGAAACTTTGGTATGTTGTAGCTGAGACAATAAGCTGCAGTAATCATGCATTTTATTCTTTAAAATCTTCTCATCAGATTGACAATTTTGCAGTTTAAAACTGAAAATGAAAATGGAATGTGGACAAAACGATTCCTCATGTATCTTTCACATACATAAGTTTACGTTCCCCATATTTTCTCGTCGAGACGTATGGCCGAGTGGATAAAGGCGACGTCTCAGAGACTTGAGGTTGCGGGTTCGAACCCCACAAGATCACGAAACAAAATACTTAGCTATTTTACTTTTTTTTCTTCAATTTTGTATTACATATTCGTCCATGTAGAAATCACGTTCGTATATAAACGCACCTATACACACAGACACAGACACACACACACGCCATATCCCTCTTTTTTGTGTGTTGGAGACCACATTGCTTCGACTGCAGCAAAATTTTGCAGGTTGACTTTGTCAAACCGATCATAGTATGTAATGACGACGACTGAGGTGTTGTACTTTGAACAATTGTCTTTCAAGACGATGTCATTGTTTTGTAATTTGATGACGTCATTACACTGAAAATTGTGATTAAAGGCAAGGTATCAAAACCAGCCGATTATAGGTTTTATGTCTGCGGGACGTATTTTTCCCAAGTTGCCAGAAATGGCATAGCGACCTCAGTCGTTACAAGGCCGCTTTTCCGTCTAGCAATGCAATAGATGTTCACACGGCCACGTTAGTTGAGTGGGCATTGACTTTCCCCCTGTTATATCTATACATTGTTGTTTTTTTTTGTCTTACCATTTCCGTGGATGACCCGTGGCCGAGTGGTTACAGAAACGGTTTCGCATGCACGCTCAATATAACTTCAAGGTGCCTATATCACATTCTTTTCTTGTCGATCACAGATGACCGTCATCTGATGACCACAAGCGTATCACCTAACTCGTCCTCAATGTGACGAGTTTTCATGTCTCGTTATTATTATTATCATCATCATCATCATATTATTATTATTATTTCTGTTCTTAGGATCTGGTCAACACATGAATTACAGTGTTAAGTTATGCGAATATTTTGTATGAGGTCAGATAGCAGTTTTTGTCTCTCTGAGCAATGTGATGTATGCATTTATATTTGTTTGTTTGGTTTTTTTTTTGCGCATTTTGTTCTTGCATCTATGAAGTGCTCCAACATTCTTACAAATATTTTGCTGTGCTTTTTGTATCCACACACTAAAAAACAAACAAACAAACAAACAAACAAACAAACAAACAAACGAAAAACAAAACAAAACAAAAATGCACAAAAAAAAACTTAAAATGGGAGGCATGAGTGGTATGTGCTTATGGTGAGTTTGGAAGCCAAATTTTGACCTGGAATAGTATGGAAATGGAGGTGACACCTGATCTAAACTGTGTGTAGTTGTAGGTAGAGATTACATCGCTGACAAACATGGTGAGCCAGTCTTTATTGTCTGGTGCAAAGATTACCTGAAACTTTCATCATGAATTTCTCCAATCTCGCTACCCGCTCTGTCTCATTTCCCCTCTCAAAGCCACCTAAATCGTACCACAAAATCACTGCGATTACGAGTTGTTTTGCAGAGAATGTGACAGTAAAATGCAGCTCAAGTTGCGTCATCCAAACTAGATTGACGTACATGATGTAAGAGCAGGTGATGGATTTCTGTACTGTTCATACTATCATTTCAAGTACTGTTGTATACCCTATTATTTTGTTACAACAAAATCATACACAACCCATGTGTAAACATTTTTTAAAAGTGTGAACAAATGTATTCGTTCGAACTTAAGTTTATTTTTCTTCAAGGAGATAAATACAGTGTAAGTGTGGTTTTGAAAGGTAAAATTGCTTTTATTTCCCAAATTCAATTGTTGTATGTGTCTGATTTTTGCTTCAAGAGTATGTTCTTTACTCTATGTCACTATGGATTTGGATTTGCGATGCGTGACAGGCAGCCATGAAAGTGAATTCTGACTTCCAACGTAAATCATTGATGATATGAAACCCATTCTCATCAGTTGTCATTAATGGTTGATTAGGGCTGGTATATTGTTTTGCATGTCATAAATGTTTCATATAATGCGCTTGGGTATATTTCCCTCACTTTCCCCAATCTGGAATCACTGATAAATTACTCATAAAGAAATTGAAGGCTTTCATTGATTCTTTTTATAGAATACCGACCCACAATACCATCACCAATTGCCAATGTGCCATTGAGATGAGTCTCACTGCATTACCAAACCTTGAAACTCTTTGCGAATAATTGGGGAAGGAAATGGGGAAATTTATATCTAATGATATCCACATACAACTGTTCCAAATTTGGGATATACACACGGTGAAATGATGTGTAGTGGTAGGGGAAAATGAATCACATCGGGGCACAAATCAAATTGATGCACTATTGTTTATTAATGGGATCTATGATTAGCAGTGATCAACCTCAACATTTGTGTGTAGGGCTGTTGGCTGTAAGCAATTAGTTTCATCCCCCCCCCCCCCCCCCCCCCCAATTGTTTATATTGATGCACTGGTGTACTCATTTCCTGTACTTTTTTTTTTTTTTTTTTTTAACGAGGAATTTCCAATGGTTGGCCAAATAAGTAAACCTGTATCTAAACTCATCACAATATCTTGTGAACCCTAGTTGGTAGATAGATCAAATTTGGTTTACTCAGAAAATGAACTGAAGGAAAAATAGAAAACCCACCTACAATTTTAATGCATCAGTATGATGATAAATGATGATAAAATATCTTTGAAAAATAATTTTCTAAAATGTTCAATTATTCAGTGACTGAACAAGATTAGATGTAAGTCATCAGTTAAGATGAACTATCAAGATTAAGGTCTGTGGAACATCATAAAAGAACACTTTGCCTGTAAAGGATCATTGTCTTTTTTTCTAAAGTAATCTGTTGAAATTTTGTATTTGTGTAAAGCATGTACATTGTGGTAAATGGATAGATCAATATACTTTATTCAAAATATGTGCAAAGTCTTGGCCAAAGATTGATGATATATATGTGCTCATACAATCCTATTGCAGTGTCGGCAAAATGAAAGGGGGACTTTTATTTCAGCAGTGAGAGTTTTCTGGAATGTATTTCAGTGAGCTTTTCTTTTTACTCCTGGAATATGTATGGATGACCTTATAGTACTACCCACACTCTTGTAACTTTCTTGTATTATACTGAACTTTATGTGTGCTTCAAAACTGGGTCACATGATCACTGCCTCAGGAGTGCACTGTTCTTTGGCTTTCATTTCACCATTGCAACAGGTGTTAATCTAGTGCAGGCTCATAAATTCTGCTGACAATATCTTTGTCTGAGAGGAGCATACCATACTAATGAGATGAGTGGTGTGGGAGAGCCACTTACAACCTGAATACTTGACTGTTAGTATAGGGTAGGGGAGAGGGGCATTTAACATTAGGAAATAGAAATTTCCTGCAGTAATTGTGAGCTCAATCTGAAGATGAAAGCTCACAAGTTATGTTTTGTTGAGGGTACTTTTTGTCTTCTTTAAAAAAAAAAAATAATAATTTTTCTTGTGAATCCCGCCTTTTCTCAGTTAGAAGGCATACTAAGTAACATGTACATATGTACTATACAGTGTGTGCAGGTGTTCTTGACTTAATATAGCATATACTTCCACAGATTCTCAAGTGTTTGTCATAGATTTGCAGATAATGATACTCAGTGTGTAAGTTCTGACAGCTTCTTACCTCTCTCCTGTGCAGTACATCATGATGCATTTGTTTTGGTAGAAAATAACAGCGGTGAGTGAAGGGAATTGCACAGAGTAGTTCATACCAAATTGTGTTTTAAAAAACAAGACAAAATCCTTTCTGAATAAATGTCCAGAATTGTGATATTGATAAAAACCACCCCCCCCCCAAAAAAAAAAAATAAATAAATAAAAAATGGCAGCAGAAAAATATAATAACCATGTAATCATATTTGTTTTAAAATGGAAAGGGGTAGTGAAGTTTATGGATGAAAAATCTGTGTTGAAAATGCTTCTTTAAGGTAGCCTGCTTTTCCTGATAGTGTCTGTAAAAAGGAAAATGATGTAGGCCTTTGTATGCAATGTGGAACAGGGTTGATGCCATATTCAATGCCTGTTACATTTTTTTTTTGTCGCACCTGACTATATTTGCACAAAGTAGATTAGCATACTTGTGAATTACCTAGTGAATTACCTGTAGAGAAGATAGTACGGTATTTGTATCTTTTCTACCCCCTCCCCTCCAGCACCCGCGATATGAAGCTTAATCATAAACCAGGAGAACCAATAGGGATTTGTGGCTAGGGATCGGCGCATGATATATTCTATTTTGGACAATTCTTCATGAGCCTCTATGACTGATTTTGATATGACGATTAGGTGTTGCGTAGTACTCATTAACGTATAGGCCAAATCAACAGCTGGAGTCAATGGATGGATTAAAGGGAACCATCAGCTTCCTAGTGGTCTTGGTTTATATGCCATGTTCTAACTGAAATCAAGTTTAGTTTTCTTCAGGAAAAACAAACAAACAACCCATCAACTGATTTTGTTCATTCTTTTTTTTTATGTACAAGTATGGCTAAGAGCCTGGTAATATTTTAGCTTCTATTTATAATGCCTCACCCCATCCAGTCCCAGAAATATGTTTACATGTTATGTCATTCTCAGAATTTTTGTTAGCTTTTTTCAGCCAAATGCAGTATTGCTACATTAAGACATTTATAATAAGGTGTATTCATAAGTAAACCATTCTTAGATATACAAACGTATGCAGAATATGGTTTGGCATTGTTTTAAAACCCAGTATACACATTTCATGTACACATTCTCTTCTTGATTTCAACATGTAAGTAAAAATATGTAAGTCCTCAATTCTAGGTGTGGATTCTTTTAGATGGTTTTTGCTACACTTTTTGTGTATCTTATTTTGATTACTAAGTATTTTAAGTATTCTAAATCAAATGAAATGAATAGGGTACCGGTATTGAATCCATAAATGTTTTATTTTCTTTCATTTCTTAAATCTATGACACAGTGCACTTGCTATCTTGATTTCATCTCATTTTCCTCATGTAATTTTCTGTCATATGTCATTTCAATTTAGGAAGTTATGGACTGCTATGTCTTATGCTTTACTTCACACCTATATGGCATCATTTGTACTAATTTCTCTTGTTTCTGCTTTTTACTTCTCCGATTAAGCATGCATGTGCATGAGCTTGTTATGTATAGACAGTGAATTGTTCATTAGAAATCCTGTGATTATCATGCTACTGGTATAGACTCTGATGTCTATCAGTATGGAAATGTGGGAGATGATAATTTTCTGAATCTCTGTGAGCCCAACTGCATGATTCATTGCAACAATTTAATGGCATTTGATGCCCTCCCTAAAATTAAAGAGATTGAAAATGTAGACTAATAAAAAAGATATGTTTATACAAATAACCATTGTGTGTTAAACTCGTACCATATAAAGAAGAATGTTACCAGGTAATTATGTGAGATTTTATTTCACATTTAGTGTACAGTTATGATTCCATCAAATTAACGCATGCATTTGCTGATTCTTCCTATCTTCTGACGTAGAAAATGTCAGTTTGGTTTTAACTTTTCTTCATCATGGTATAACTCGGTGTAATTTGTGATTTGTATGATTTTCATGGGGAGTGGATTTTTTTAGCTCACCAGCCTTCAGCTCGCATTTAATTCCTGTGCATCCTCTAGAGATGTTTTGCGAGTAATTATGAATTCAGGTAATGTTTACACCTACAAAAAAGGAAAAAAAAAAGAGAAAGAATTAAGCATGTGATCCATCACTGGGGACAGACTATGTCAGAAAGAACTGCAAATACCCTAAGTGAATTACTTGCATTACTTGTTGATGCAGGTTTGTTTTTATATTATTTGGTCTGAAATCTGATGAACCTTGTATTTTCTCCATCTGAACAGCTTAATGAAGGCGTGGATCTTCCAGAGAATGGTGATGCTGCAGACAGCAGGCGCGGGGAATCATCGTCACCATCCACCACTGCAGCTACCACGCCCTCGGAGGAGTCCTTCCCAGCCCGCTCCTTCCATGAGAAGATCCTGCGGGACCGGGAGAAGGAGAAGCAGCTGAAGGAGGATGTCAAGGTGGGCCAGGAGACGGCCCGACGCCCCACCCAGAAGCGCATGAGCCTCGGCATCATGGGGCGCATCGCTGCCTTCAACAGCGGCGAGGCGTTCAAGAAGAAGGGAGAGGACAGCGATGAGGAGTCGGAGCAACCACCCTCAAGAACCTCGGTGTCTCGACCACCCAAGCAGCAGGCGCCTCAGGTAACCGAGGTCAATGTGTAGATCAAACAGGGAATAATTTTCCTGGTATTGCATAGCACTTTGCTGTGCATTTTGGTGTGACTGCTGTACAAAAGGACATTTGTGTAAGCAATTTCATTACTTAGAATTATAAACTGCTACACTGTATGTACGAAACACATATCCATCAGATGAGAATTAGATTGCTATTCAGTCTGGAGATAGGAAATTTTTTCCCTGGTCAAAGTATTTAGTCTTTCCTTGTTGTTTGTTTTAGATCTCTCATCTTGAAATTTTATGTCCTACCCAGACTAATGGAGCAAACTGCAAGCATGTGTTAGTGAATTGGTTTGCATGTTTGCTTGTTTGCTTGTTTGTGTTCGTTGGATGATATATCACTCTGGCAATCAATGAATGAAATTAAAGAAGAAGCCTCCGTTAAATCAATCATGAACTGCAGGAGCCGGGAGCTTTTACAGAACTCACCATCAGCATGAGCCGGAGACCCAGGAGTGAGGGAGGCTTTGGCTTCACAGTGACTGGAGGCGTTGACAAGAAGAAACCTATCGTGGTCAAAGACATTGAACCAGGTGGGTAACATGCGTAGACAGGGACATTGCAAGCTGTGTGCAGAAACAATGGTGAAGGTGTGGAGCGTATGAGGAGGAGGCTGTTTGATGAATGCCAGTAATGAAAGATCCCTGCAGAATGGGAAAAATTAAGGACATTCATGTTGTGTCTCGTATAATGTTCGCCAAATCATGTAGTCTAATCATCACTGTTTTTGACAGATTACTGTAAATGCAGAAATTTTCACGGTTCATTCATTTTTGCATATTTCATGCTACTCTTGGCTGGCATGAATTCTAGAACCCGCAAATATATCTTCACAGTTCTCTCTGCATATTTTGAATGGGTTGACCATTGCACAGCGTGAATTTGAGAACTTGTGAATACGTTTTTGAGCTTCTCAGTGAAAAAAAAAAAAAAAAAATTAATCACATGAAAATATCAATGTTTGCAGTATTTTCTTTGTCTTGTGTCAAAGGTAGTCCAGCTCGTTTTTGTCCTTGTTAATCTCATGAGATCATGTCTCTTCATTTCAGGGAGTGCCGCGAAATTCAGCAAGCTGATGGTCGGTGACGAAATCATTGCTATAAATGGGGAGCGAACCAAGATGTTTGATCACGACGATTTCCAGTACAGCATCAGCCAGGCTGTGCTCTCGGGCAATCTCGACCTGAAAGTGCGGAGATACGACTCTAATGTTGGCGGAGACGGTGAGGATGATGACAATATTCCGCACATGGTGACACTGCGACAATTGCTCTCGCCTTATATTCTCCAAGGGCTTAGGGTCAGGGTTGTGACAGGGTTTTTGGTTTACAGTAATTTGATGTGAGGATTAGGATTGGGGTTAGGATTATGTTTGTGGGTAGAATTTATGTTTGGCTTAGCATGTATATATTTTATGGGAGCAATTGTCGCAGGAGCAAATATCATTGAATCTTCACACACTATATATGATGACATAAATGGTATCCCGGGGTACCAAATAAAAATCAGCCATTTTGTTGAATTTTTTTTTTTCAAAGGTTGTACCCTGGGTTGCCAAAAAGTGGCAATTATTTTGGTGCTGGAGCTAGCGCGCGTTAGCCACTGCACTGCACTGCACTGCACTGCACTGCACTGCACTGAAGCACGCGCTATTGCTAGCACAGTGTACCATGCATGCATAGTATAACATGCAGTAGCATGGGAATGACTATGTACACGCACACACAGTGCATGCATTTCTCTGCGGCTGTCCTCGAGTGGACGTGAGGTGGCGCTACACAACGTGATACCCCGGGGTACTACGGTACCCCGGGGTAGCGCGTGATGCATCATATGTCTACTTTGACAGGGAGTATGTCTCCATATTGGTTTAGGTCAAGCAGTCATTTGCAAGATTTTATATGATTTGTGTTTCCTGTGGTTCCCCATCCCCCACACCCTCTTTGATTGATATTCTACACCTCTCCAGATTCTATGCTTTGTGAGAACTGTGAAAAAAAAATCTTGTTTTCAAGAAGTGGATCCAGATCTCAAGCAGTCAGAAGAATTCTTCTCAAGGTTCTGGAAAATCCTTCAGAGAAAATGCTTCAACTTGCTGCAGAGAAATCAACCCAGTTTGCAGCAGGGTGCCTGTTTGTAGCAGGGGCAGTGTCATTCATTAATAACATAGCTAATGAACCTGTGTGCTTAGTCCCACTGAAGCACACAAGCAGGAGTTGCTTGCAAGTGTTATGGGAAAGTGACACCTGATTGGGCCTTTTCATCAATGAATGAAACGGCCCCTGCTACAAATTGGTACCCTGTCCAAGGCCTGTCGCAAACAGGGTTGTTTACTCTTTTAACAATTTGTAAGTTGAGTTTGGATGCAATGAAGATGGATTCTACTAATTGATGCTGGCTAAGTGAAAAACATTTGATGTAAATTTGGATAGTAATATTGCATGTAAAATACAATTAAAGAACAAGCCATGCGTGTGTACAGCATTTTTCCAAAGTGTAATACACATCCTTGTTGAATCCTCGGGCAGGTTCCCACAGCCAACCCCGGACCATCTCTGCATCGTCATCATCCTCCTACACTGACCACGCCCAGTCTCGCTTGTCTGCAAGGAGGGCGGAGGAAGAAGAGGAGAGGCGGAGAGAGGAGGAGAGACAGAGGGAGGAGGAGAGACAGAGGGAGGCAGAGATGCGGAGGAAAGAGGAGGAGAGGAGGAGGAGAGAAGAAGAAGAAGAAAGAAGACGGGAAGAAGAAAGGAGGCAGAGAGAGGAAGAAGAGGAAAGGAGGCGAAAGGAGGAAGAGGAGATTCAGATGGCGAGGAGACGGGAAGAGCGGCTGAAGAGGGAAGATGGCTCGACGAACTCCAGCCCATCCGGGAATGCTCTCTCTAGAGCCAAACAGCTTCTGGATGAGTTAGGTGACGATGAAACAAGGTGAGTCTTCGGAAGCTTACAAAACAAATGTTTGCTTATTTCACTGCAGTAACTTCCTTAATTGGTAGATTATTTACAATATTCAATATTATTGATTCTGTAAGCCACCAGTGGTACGATAAAGCATGCGAAGAAGATCACATGAATTTTGGTCGAATGAGAAGGCAAGTGCAAGTCTGACTCTTGCTCCCTTGCTCTCTTTCTCTCATAGCTCTGAGGAGACACCTCGTCAGGACCGGGGGGCTCTGGGTGACAGCTACACCAATGGTGACCTCAACGGGACGGCACCCAACTCCTGGAATGGATCCAACCAGAGAGATGAGGTGAGATCAAATTGGGTCAAAGCACATCATAGTGGACAAGCACCAATCATAGATGCACAACATTTTTTTGTAATCTCTCTGTAATATGTGTAGATATGGATGTAGGTCAAGTGACTTGTGAATTGCACAAAGCTGTCCAAGTGCTAGAAATTGTAACTTGAAATAATGCCATGCACTAACGAGGGCCTCAAATAAGAGAATATTTACTCTGACAGAGCTATTATTACATTACTACCAAATTACAAGTCACCCGCACATGAACCATTCAGTATGAATCTGCACAAATTTGCACTTAAACATTTTTATACACCAATACTAAATCACCATACAGTTCATGCAAGGGGATATACATATCTATGGTCATCTGTTGGGGTATTTAACTGCAAATGCATTTTTCTCTCACTACATCAACTTACATGCTGTTGCAACATATTTTGATAGGTTTTGTGTGTATGTGTGTGTGTGTGTGTGTGTGTGTGTGTGTGTGTGTGTGCAGTCATAGGGGACTGCCATCAAAAGGTATTTATGTACTATATTTCCAGTCATCTTTTTGTTGTGTTGAGGTATAAGATGATGATGATGCAATTTGTTTCAAATTTCATTGGATTTTAAAAAAAAAAAAACTGTGTAAAAAACTAGTTGTTACTCTGTCAAGTCTTCTGCCTTCATTTTCTTGCATGAGCCATCAGATAGTCAATTCCTTTGCTGCTAGAAATATTTGCATATTATCCCGATGCCCTCTCTACTTTGCATGAAATATTGTGATGAGCATGCCAAATGTTCCTTGTATATATGTATGCAACTCTTCCATTTCTCTTTCCCCACAAACATCATTCCTCCACCTCCCCACCCCTCAGCCTCTCCATGAGGATGGTAGTGTAGAGTGCCATGAGCCCCCTACCAATGCACTGTCTTCATCATCTCCTAACCCCCCTTCTCCCCAGAACCTCCCTCAGTCCCCCTCGCCACCTCCTTCTCCCATATCCTCGCCTGTTCCCTCCCTCCCTCTCTCCGATGCACCTCCTCAAGATATGCCCCCTGCTGATGCAAGCAGCCCCACCCCAAGAGACCAACCACCCCACCACCAACACCCCCTCCACTCCGGGGAAGGCGATGCGACCCCGAGTGGGGAAGAGTGTGTGGATGGTGGTGTGGAGTTAGATGAGGAAAAGGAGGAGGAGGAGGAGGAGGCTCTTAAGGGCCGGGATGACCTAAATGAAACATTCGGCACTGAAGATTCATTCTTTGCCTCCGAGGTGAGTTCCAAGAGCCTTGAAGGTGTTTGCCCACTTCCATCCCTTGATCTTGCTTGCTGTGTTTTTGTGTTATAATTAGTGCAGTTTCAGCAAATGTTTCAAACTTTGGTGTTTGCGTAGTGTGTCTTTGTCTTGCATTCCAAGTGCAATTTCTTTCAGTGTCCTTTGCAGTGAGTGGGAAAAACTAAACCAGTGTTACAGTGTGTTCTTGTTCTGAAGTTCTGACAAGTGTTGTTCTCTCCACTTCTATTGAAAAGACAGAAATTCCTTCTGTGTGGTTTGTAGCCTCTGTCTTGTATCATTTCACAAATACATTTTGTTGCCATCTTTCATCAGAAGTGTTTTTAGTCATGCAAACTCTTAATAGGACAGCGCACCCCACTTTTAAATAATATCTGATAAAAACATTCATTGTGGCTGGTCGGATGAACCTCGACAACCAAAATTTCCTATCAAAGATCGTGAAATACAAGCTTCTGTTGTGAAATAGCAATGCAGTTTATTTATTTTATTTCCACAGGGTAAATAAAAAAGAAATATTAACTTAAAATATGTGCAACTTACATCATGCAACATGCAATAAATATATAAAATGTATGTACCATATGTACTCTGTTCTACAGCGCCACAAGTATCTTTTTAGGTAGAATGAGTGCTTTATAAGAGTCTCTCTATTATTATTATTTCATTAAAATGTGGGGGAATCAACAATAGGCCATATTGGCCATTCAGAGTCTGATCATTGTCAATAAAAAATGGTACAATTACTCAGGTAGTGCAAATCCACTGTTACATCAAATGCAAGTCTGGTAGTGCAAATCCATCAGTTTGTTCTTGAACATATTACATTCTATCTATTCTAAAATATAACAATTTTAAATGATTATATCCATGATATATATGTGGATTATTGGTTTTCAGAAACTGCAGTCATTTATTTGCCCATAAAATCTTCGATTACACTGTGTATAATGTCAATGCTGGACTAATGTAGAGGAAATTTCATAGTCATCCCACGGGTTTGTCATATTATTTTATAAGTTGGTACACTGACTGTTGTATAGTCATGAATCCCATAGTGATAGTTTGATGTTGTTTGATGTCTAACTTGTTTGCATTCTGCATTTGAAGATTTCACTTCAAATATCTCCCTCTTTGGAATTGCTTTATTCTTCATTGGCCTGTACTGATTGCACGAGAGAGCAACAATGGTATACATATTCTTAATGAATACAACCATAAGTTCTGACATCAAAAAGTAGTAGTGGTACCTACTACTCACTTTTTTCACAATCAAACACAAAATACAAGCATAGAAAGGGAAATGAAATGGCTGGTTTCGAGTATGCTTTGCTTTGAACAGTCTTGCCAACTTGGCACAGTTCATCTTCCCTGGGGTCCACTTCTTATGTAACATGTAAACAATAGGTGAAATTTAATTGGATTCATTCAGGCTTGTCGACTGCAAGTGTCTTGTTTCTTTGGAAATAGGTGTATGAGTGTGTCTTACACTCCGCCTGGTGTGGTCTGGGGAAATTAACAATCGTTTTGATGTCTGGAAATGCATGGGCCCTGCATACAGTGTTCACATGCCGTGTCTTGGCATACGATATATCAAGAGATCACTGGAAGCTAATATTAGCTATCCACTGTTGGACTGACCACTGGCTGAAACTATTTTTAACCCGGAAACAGTGCCTAATTATATGGGTTTAATAATCCATTATGTGTCACTGACTGGATATGTACAGTCACGCGGTTTGGACTTGATATGGTGTGTTCTTTTGGGTAATGGAAGGCTTGATGGTGCACCACATATTCTTTCTTGGGTATCTATGTGGCACTGAAAAGGGCCTAACCACTCCCGACGTTTTGATAAGCATGTTCTTGCCGTTTTCGAGAGAATGGTTCTTTTATCACATCAAAGGTGAGGGGACATGGATTGATGAGACTCTAACAAAAACATTCTTCATGTGTAAAGATCTTTGCAGATATTTGTATTTGCTACCATCATTGATGAGATTGTTTGGTTTTTGTTTTTGAACAGTATCTGTATTGATTTACCACCTGTCTGTTTGAGTACAATTTAACCTTGGTGTTGGAAACATGATCAAGGCCCTGAGGATGGTCATGAATTCTTCTGTTACTCTTTGATTAACCCATACACTACATGTACACTAATCACTAACTTTCAACTATACAACACCTAAAAAGAATGTAGCTATCCGATTGGTCGATTGCTCATCATGTGACATGCAGTTAAATGTTCCATTGCACGCTGTCGCTTTCAGCTATGCAATTTTGTTTAAGCAAAAATGGATGTCGCACAACTGACATCACCAATTTCCTGTGACTCCCATGTTAAACTCCACGATTGACTCAAAAGTTTTTGTTCCATTGCACAGCTCTGATGTCACAGTAAACAGACCTTTGCCACACACGCATTTTGGTCACTCGATCAGTACTGTATACAACTTCAATCAGTTTTGCATACCAGAGACTGTTTGACTTTGCTACCAATTCGCCTTTCAAGATCAAAAAATGGTTGCCATTTCTGTACTAAATTTAAGAATCTGTTGAAGTCTGAGGTGTTGTATAAAACAAATAATGTATGGTCTTTATTCATGCAGTGGAACAAGATTTCACACTCCATGAAAGATGAGGCGTCTATTCAACTCTGCTTCGCCTCGTTGAATCGAGCGCCTCTATCTTTCACCTCGGGCAAAATCTTGTGCCATTGCACTCGTGACCATTCACTGTTTGTATAATGTCACATTAAGAGGTTTTTACGCAGGGTTTGAAGTGCCAATGTTGTTTGGCGATGAATCTATTGAGTGTGTCACAGGACTTCAAATTGTCCTATGTTGTAAGCATTCAGACCCCACAGTTAGAAATTTCTGTGATGTTTTCTTCCACCACTTATCATTGTCATTGTATTGTCAACCACTAACTGATTTTGTATATAACATGTTTAATGAATGGCATTCACGATGAGTGTTTGACTTTATTATTATCTTCCTACCTTTTACAAGAAGTGCTCCATTAAGCCTTGGTGCCATTCATCTCCTACCAGACCAATTATATGGTCTTTGAAAACATTGGTGAATCAATGTTGATATAGGTGCACTAAAAACAAACAACAACAATAACAAAGTAAATTATCCTTAGAAACTGTTGTTCAGTCAGTGGAAATTTTATATGACTGACTCCATTTCCTGATCATATTTGATTTGTGCATATATTCAAGCATTTGTAGATTGTGCATTTAACTTCTCATCAAGACCTCCTCATATTAAAGTGCCAAACAGTTTCAAAGAAATAAAATGAATGGGCTCAGTCCTATGGGCTAGATCAATCAAAGTCATAAGAGAACATTTTGCAGAAGTAACTTAATGTTTTTGGTAAAGGGAAAAAGAACACACAATGTATCTTTGATCCTTCTCCCCCCCCCCCCCCCCCCTCCCGAAAAAAAATAAATCAAATGGATATTTTAATGAAACATGAGCATGCATATGCCAGTTACGCAGAGGTCGTGGCTATTATAGTGCATAGATAATTTTAAAATGTGGTCAAATGGATGAAACATTTGATGGACTGCATTGTAGAGCAGTATATGAGGCATATCCATGTATGTTGAAATCAGGGTCTCATGTTGTGTTGGGTTTCCCGTCTCCGTGTTTTCTGTGAAGCAGGAGACAAAGGAGGATGAGGAGGAAGAGTTCACCAAGGAGGAGCAGCTGGAGGAGGCTATCATGGATCGGCTCCAGCGGGAGGAGAAGGAGGAGGACCAGAGGGAAGAGGTCCACCGGTTGATTGAGAAAGATGAGCAGGATAAGGTAAGCCACCCTCATCATGGTGCCAGAGATATGACTCAACATGTTGAAATCTTCCCATCTTTCCGTCATTTTATATTATCTCATTGAATAGTCAAAGTGAGTAGATATCACAACTTGACTCATATTTATCTAGTATTTAATTATCACAATTTTTTTTTGTAATAGAATGTGATTACACAAAAAGAGTGTATCTCACTTTGTATGTATGCTATTAAAGATAAAGTTGTGTGTTGGTATTTCTGCACTTTTATTTTGTAACATGAGATCAATTTGTTTTGTATAGTCTGACATAATAGGTTACCATGGAAGCAAAATATTCCCTCCTGCTTGATCTGCCAAGTTTCATTCAATTTGACTTACCTTACAGTGATTTTTTTTTTCCATGCCTCTGCCATGAAGTGTTGCTGGAAGCGTTCTGTTTTTGGGTTGTCCGTCCATCCCTCCTTCTGTCTTTCCATCCATAATCAGTTTTGTGGGCAGCGTAACTAAAGAATTGTTTGAGGTGTCCAAATGAGACTTGGCATGTATGTTTGTGTGAGTGGACAAAGTTGTTCTGATGATTTTTGAAGAGATTCTCTTAAAGGTATGTGCACACCTCTGTCTATTTTTCAGTAGATTATAAATAGCTCAAGTTTATTCACCTCTTGTATACTGTAATGAATCATTTGCCGAGATTAAAAAGTATTTGTTCCTATGTTTTAGTCGCCAATAAAGGAGTCCATCGTGGCCCCCACAGTGCAGACGACTGAAGAATCAGCGCCTCCACCACCCAGCTTTTCCTCATCCCTAAAGATGAAGCCGACTGGATTCAGGAGTGTGAAGGGACCCAAGCCATTCATACCAGCCAACAAGGGGCCTCAGCCATTCAGGTAGGGCATCAACTCCAGCAGAATGCTGTGTGATGTTGTGAAATCTCGTCAATTCTGAACATATTGTATGCAGTGACTGGACATACATAGGAGGGATCCTCATGTGGTGTGTACAGCAGATCACATGGCTGGTATGCATGCCAATCCAGAAGTGATGCCACAAAGTAACAAAAATACAAGCAAATAAAATCCCCAAAGTATGTGTGCTGTACATTTTAAGTACTGCACAAACTTGGTGAATCATGCTGCACATTATAGCACTTGCAGGCAGACTATGAAGAATGCTTTTTGTTTTTATTTTTGTTTTGTTGTTTCCTGTTAACAAAAAAATAAAGAATATAATTATATGATAGAATAGAGTAGATTAGAGTGTGCTCTGTTTCCGGTATTCTGTCACAGTTGTTGTTAGATTGAATAACTCCGAGTTCCATCATTATCTATCTCTGTGGCCCAAATATTACAATCAAATTATACCACCTGGGTTGGCCCATGACCACATTATGTCTTATTTGTTGGTGTGCTTTTTGCTCCATTGGTCTGTTCTTTACAGGTTCATTGCTATGTCTCATTTTGTGTTTCATTATGCACCCAGACCGCAGGCTGTGCCCTCTGTTGTTAGCCATGGCACCGACATCAAGGAGAAAGTGAAGAAGGACCGCTCCGACTTCTTTCGTAAGAGCCCTGACCCAAAGGACATGCCCGTCTTTGGTTACTCAGGTAGTCCCTAAGAGTCATGCAGATGTGTTACCCTAGCCAAACAGTCAGGTGAACGCAGTACAGAGTCATGTGTTGGCTCACATGACCCACAACCTATCCCCGTCCCCCTAAGATATACATCGTGCCGATGAGCTCTCAGATATCAGTGCACTGGAAAGTCACACAACCTATACCAACCCTTTGCAAATTGTGTGTTCTGTGTGCTATGTTGATGTCAAGAATAGAATTGTGAAGAAGGATGTGTGCTCTCGGATTGTGACATAACTTTATCTCTTTATTAGCTGTGTTGATGGAACCCAAATAATACTTATTCTCCTTTCCTTGGTGCGTAACAGCATGCAACTGACGAAGAAGGAAGTGATATTGCATATACACGAAGGTGATTGAGGAGTGCATGTTTGTTTTGGGGATACAACTAGAGCTATTAAAAAATGTGTCTGTGAGCATGTATGAGTGGAAAGAAATGTGATGATAAACGCAAGTGTCAGTTGTCCCGTATACCTGACTTCTTGCCCCGTATATTGTAAGAATTGATGATCGGAAGTTTGGCAGAAATTCAAGCCATGATTTAAAGTTTAATGTCAGAGGAGGGCTTATTGAGCCATATGTTAATTTTACTGAAGATAGTAAAAAAATCCTTCATGCAGATAAAAAAGCAGAAAGAGTGCATTCTGATGCTTTCATGCAGTGCTACAAATAATTTAAGTGCTATTTATGATAGAGAGAAAAAGAAAAGAAAATATGACCCAGTCCAAGGGGGATTATCATGAGATGGATGCCCCTTTCAACTCCAAATGATCCACTCATTGTTTAAACATTTTATATTGCACGTAAATCTGTTTCAGGCTTCATTGTCTATACATGTCATATTCAAAATCTCTTGATGATATCAAAAAATCCACTCTTATATTAAAACAACCCCCCAAAAGCCACCTTCACTGTGCTTGTAACTGTGCAGGAAAGATTTCTGTTCGGGCATCACATATATGCCATTGTTTCCTTTGTGAAGGATTTTGTACAGTGAGGTTCTCCCCAATAATACTAGTTACAACTTTCTACAAATTGTCAGATGGAACTTTTTAGTAGACCAAAATTGGAGTGTGTGTGTGTGTGTGTGTGGGGGGGGGGGGGGGGGGAGTTGTTTGTGTCAATTTATATGTTCAGTTGGCAGTGCCTTCCAATATGGACATTTCGCACTTACACACCAGCTTGCAGTAGACACTGGAATTTGTGATGTTCTTGCTGCATGGGTACATTAGGCTTCAGATCATGTAAAAGGCATGTGAATTAAGTGCATAGGGACCAAAAGGTGTGGTGTCAGTACACAATTAAAAAAGTATGGCTTACATGAAGATCTACAGTTAGTTGTAACCCTTCAAAAAGTGAGGTCCACAATCAAGTGGCTTGTAAAATTTGACGTGGCGGACAAGTCCATTTTTGAAGGCATTTGAAGGTGTGTTTGCGTGTATGTATGTCGCTCTTTGTGTGAGTGTGTTTGTGTATGAATGTGTGTGTGTGTGTAAAGTGAGCATGTGTTTGTTGCTGGCTGATACTAAACTCTTGTACTGAAGCATGAATGCACTGTCATTTCCCAACATCAGTAATGACCAATCTGCCTGCAGCTGCTCAAATGAAGCAAATAAAACAACTCATTGCCGAGCTTTTGGGCAACAGGGTCAGACAAACATAATCATACCCACCATTCTTCCTGTTCATGGCTCCAACTACCTGCTTTGTCCTTCTGTCGCAAGTAACAAACTGCTCCAAGGCACCGTTTCATGAAAGTAATCAGCCCCGACAAGTTGTCAGTATCTGACAATTACCAAAGTAACAGTCAGTGGCCAGAGCTTCTCAGCCAATCAAAACTGAAGATTTTACTGAAATTGTCAGAGACCGACAACTTTCATGAAATGGTGTTTAGGGTTCCTTTTCAAATGCACTGAGCCCCTGTTAGATAATCAACTCTTGAATATTGTGTTTGATCTGAATGATGAATGCTAATCATTGGAGTATTTTAGTGGTCTTCTGTTATCTCTTAACAAGCACAGTCCATAAGGACTTTAAATGCACCCCTCAAAAAAAGAGCATGAACTTTGTTTCGATTTTTAAGAAGTTCTTGTTCCTACCATAATTTGGGGAAACTGCTGCATATTTCCTTTACTTTTGGCTGTTTATATTCTGCAATTCTTCTTTGAATGAAACGGGGACAAGCACCATGAATATACCCTTTGATATTATCCCATTTTTGTTCAAAGTAAAAATCAGACAAACAAACATGCCCACCAAACAGATGAAGGGGGATTTTTGGGCTTCTGTGGCATAGATTTAATGGCACTGATATAGTTTGAATTTAAAAAAGATAAGCGTTGATAGGTAATGAAAAATAAGTGGCAGAATGTTCCAGGAAATCTGAGACTGTTCAATACCCTTGATGTGAAGAAAGTAATACCAGCTGGCTAGATTTTTGCATGAGCTGGTAACATAGGGGTTTTTAAATTATCTTCTTCACTCGACACATTCCTTCACTTTGAGTAATAGCTTGCTCTCTATCCTTCTTCCTAACAGCGTCTGATCTCTTTGTTGCATCACAGATTAGTTAACACTGTAACAGTCTTGATATATCCTAGGTGATTCAAGTGTTATGTATGAAGTAAACTATAGTGAAATAGGATTATATGCAATCGCTTTTTAAACTGGTGAACTTTGATACACCAAGATAGTTCTTAATAGATATCTTTATCATGATGGATTATGATCGATATTGTACCAGTATTTTATGCTGTACATGAAATGCAAGATAAGTCGAATAAGATGGGTATTTTTGATAAGAAGTCGGTTTACATGGTCGAAATGAAAGAGTGCCTCAAATTCCATCTCCAAAAGTATCCTCTGCTTGAGTGAGAGGAGAAAATGTTTATTGCCACATATACTAGCTGATTTCATGAGAGTCCAGAGTTGATGAGTTTATGATCTTACTAAATATCAATTACTTTCATCTAATAACTTCTGTGAAACATTTTTACTGTGGTGTTGTTTGATTTTTAGAGTTCTGTGTATTTCTTTCTTGATATTTCATGTACAGATAATAGCATTCAAGTAGAAATCACATTTGAAGTTTGCTATGAATGTGTTCCAGGTTTTCCCCTCTTAACCAGTAGTTGAAACTCTTTCCTTCAGTGAATTTGCTGCATGACCTGATTTGCGTCTGATATATTGTACATACTATATGTCTCCTCTACTGTCACTCCTCGTTGCTTGAAGAAGGAGAAACATGAAACTGCAGTGCTTTTTCCAAAGAATCATTGTGTAGTGTGAAAGCGTGCATTGAGTATTATGTCATTCATTCCATTATACATTCATTCCAAATACTCAAGTTGCCTTGTAGAATTCCCACAATAGATGTATCTAGAAGTATATACATGTATGACCATGAATTGATACAACAGAGAGAGAGAAAAAAAAAATTGAACTTGGTTGTTATATTAGTTTAATACTAGAGATAGGGACCAAACACAATGTTTGCTGCTCCTTGACCTATATGTACCAGTATTTGTAATATCCTACATGTGTAATTTAGTATCCTCTGCTATTTACTAGTAGGAATCTCCATAGCAAAAGTTTTAACAATTTCCTGTCATGCACTGACTGCTCACTTTCATGGACTGCCATCACTTATATGTCTTTCTCATCGATATGTTACTTGTAATAAACCATTACCTTGAAAACCAGAGAGAGAAGAAAAAGGACAATTTGCACATATTTCAATTCTGGTTTGTTCTCAAAAGAGGTAAGGTCCCACCACTTTAACACGTAGAAATTAGTTCTGCTTTCATAAGCGCTTAACTTATGCCTGTCAAGAAACTCAGCAGTGCTTTCTTCATTGTCGCAACCCAAGGAAACTAACCACACCCCCAGTGCAGTAGGAGTATTTGAATGTAGAGAAAGAAATTGTCAGCATATACCTAGTTATCTTATCGTGGGTAGGTTCTCTTGGGATATCTCATTTTCATAAGGGACTCAATTTGCATCACTTGATTCAGCTGGCACTTAAACAAAACTAGCAGCATCTGTCTGCTGCATAAGAAACAAAGAAAGGAAGAAAACAACCCAGATTCTGTTTTACATCACACTTCAGTGAATAGAACATTGATGAAAAAACTTTTGTTTGAGGAGTGCTTTCCCTGGGATTACATAATGAGACCTGATCTGAGAGCCGGATAGTGAAATATTGTTGTATGTGGGCTAGTATTGCATTGAGGGAGGCAGAAATTAATGCCAATATTCAATGAATATCATTTCCCAAGTAGATGCCCAAAATTGGTTTACTATTAAGAACTCTAATGTGCTAAACTGTATAGTTCACAACTTACTGTGAATGTTATATGTGTGACCCAATCTGGGAGAAACTCACTGTGAATACTACATGTGTGACATAATGTGGGAGACTCATTCTGATATGACATTTGACATCAACTTGTTTGAAGTGCACCAGTGTCAACACCTTCTGATAATGACTAATTCAAATTTGCCACCAATTGGAGGAAATACAATTAAAAATTGATTTGACAACAGCAGTACAAGGAATAGGACAGGAAGCAATGCGGCTTTATGAAAATTATGGAACCCTGTGATGCACATTAGCCTCTTTTAAAGCCATGCTCATAGCAAACCATGCTTACAATAAGCCTTTGCTCGGTGTAAGGCATACTTGGTTTAGGCCATTCATAGTGTGACCTGTACATGGTGTAAGCCATGCCCGGTGTTACACCGTGTATCAGGGAGCTCACTGTGGTACCTTGCCTCTCTGGTGTCCATACGATGGTGTTTGTGGTGCTGGTCATGCTTTTTTTGGATTTTTCCTCTGTATTTTCTGTGTGCATTGCTGCTGATTTCATCTCTACATGACCATATACTGTACATACCTGTCCAGAACAAGGAAGATATTAATCTTCCTGCCATCTATCTCAAGGAATTCTTTCACAACATAGCAAGGACATTAATGTCCTTTCTTGGAGTCATCTGAAGCATGATATGAGAAAAGGGCACCAAATCAGAATATTACTCTGAGCTTCACACTCTATCTCTATAATCACATTTCTTCCCTTCATGGCATAATTTTTCCATTTTTAAAAGAAATATTTCGATGTATTCAAGCTCACTCATCACAACTTTTGTTACTGATCAGCCTTCTTGTGAAGTATTCACGTTCAGAATCTTGAGATATGCATAAAACTGACATGATCATGCATTGAGTAGAATGAAAGACACAATAGGAGCTGTGGCCTTTCGGGACATGACTTTTCTCTATTAAAATGGCCATCTTAATTTTCCAAATTTTCTTTTGATTATATTGCAAAGCCATTGCAATTAGACAATGACATAAGTTCTCATTGTGCAGGCATCATATTACTTATCTGCTTGTTCACTTTTCTACAATTCTTTTATTTTCTTTCTTTCTTTTCCTTGCCATGAAAGTACCTTTGCAAAGTGAGTTTAGGGAAGCAAAATTAGATAGAAAAAGAAACACTGAAGTAACTTCTCCAAACGAGTAGAGGACTCCTGTGTAATCATGTAGAATGCTGTTACTGTATCTGTGGTACTTGTGATGTGAAATGTGTATGTTTATCTGTGTATCTGTGTGTCTTACAACCGTAGCTTTGGTGTGTATGTTTGTGTGTGTGTGTGTGTGTGTGTGTGTGTGTGTGTGTGTGTGTGTGTGTGTGTGTGTGTGTGTGTGTGTGCGTGTGTGTATGTGTGTGTATGTGTGTGTGCGAATGAGGGGGGGGGGGGACCTGACTGAGGACATCTATAGGACAAAATGGAATGCTTGAAAAAAGACACATAACACCCAATTTATGCCATAGATAGATACCAATATTTCACATACAACTGCCATGCAGTGTGAAGTTATGCAACTGAATGCATGCTTTGTGTGTGTGTGCGTGTGTGTGCATGTGTGTGTGTGTGTGTATTTGTGTTATATGTGTTTTTGAGTTTGATTGGATCAAATACCAGCAACAGTGATGTGGAATTTTGTACAGTTGACACAAAGATTTTCCTGTTGTGTTGGAAGAAATCCTGGAAGTGTTCATGAATGCAATGATGAATCCTGAAAAGAGTTCTCTGATACTAATATTCATCACAGAATGAGAACATGAGTTTTGTCTTGATTTTCTCTTACCTTGTCATTGACGTTTACATTTGCCACATAATACATACATCCTCCAAGGTTGTTGGCAATGCCTTTGTGTTCATTCTTGTTGGCATGTGTGGGAATCCTGCATGGAGATTATGTGGGTCTTTGTTAGTGAATGTGTGTGGATGTATGTGAGGTATCATCATCCATCCTGACCTATGACCCCATTGCATGCCCTCCTCCCATATCCCACCTCACCCCACCCCTCCCCCTCTCCTCTTCCCCTCTCCTCACCCCACCCCATCCCACCCCACCCCACCCCTTCCCTTCAGATAAATATATTGCATATTTAAAGACACATTCAGCATCTTTTGCAATGCTGCAAACAACACTCCCATTACCACATCTATGTTCCAACATGATCCCCAAAGATGATGTCACTAGTACCCTGCCAACCTAATACCCAGAATCCTTAGCTTTACCCATAATACCACAGCTGCCATCTCTCCGACCTTCCTTCCCATGAGCCATTTCATCGGGACAATGATCTCTGTAGCTATAGCAACTGGATTCCACCTGGTAAGTTTGTCATTAGAAATGCGATATGAAATCAAACACACTGCATGCTCTACTAACTACCTGAGCCAGAGACAGGGTAAATATTATTTTTGATTTTCTTAGTGTAGTTTGGTGTGAATATTATTTTTAAGAAGCAAGTAAGCATGTCTGTAATCATCCTAAATGATTGTCATAATATTTTGTAGTGCTCTTTGTTACTTTTAG
This sequence comes from Diadema antillarum, assembly GCF_040938485.1. NCBI lineage: Eukaryota > Metazoa > Echinodermata > Echinoidea > Diadematoida > Diadematidae > Diadema > Diadema antillarum. The sequence goes on along the minus strand of NW_027272364.1, from coordinate 386,622 downwards.
TTATGAATATGTTGGGTTGGCATCATTTTTTATGTAATTTCACCGTGAATACTCAAATACTTCATTAAGTTTGCTGTACAGGTGTAGATTTCAGTTCATTACTTGAATATGGTAATGTTTGGAATTGTTATTTAAATTTTGTAATGCAGTCATTGAAATTGATAGTATTCTGTGTAGTAAGAACGTCTTTCTGCATGGAAATGCTTTCTGAATATCGTGGTTGTAAAGAAACATTGATATCATTAATCATTTACCAGATATGGAAAAAGTTTATGAAATTGAAAGCAGTCGATCAAAATTAAATTTGTAGTGAAGCAATGTGCAATTTGCAGTAAATTCTGTCACATTCCCTGTGATGAAAGCTGGATAATTTGCTTCTGATAAGTACACTGGCAGGTGACTTCTTAAATTGTCAATAGAACTTATGGCCAGGAAAATGACATGTAAATTTTGCAAATGTGCTGGAGAAAGAGCTTAAAATCTGATTTTTATTCTGCTATTGTAATGATTAATAATGATAATAGTAAACTTTTTGCATCATGTCTAGTACAGATCTGGCCTTGACCATTGTGCAGCTTTGTCTTCTTCTTTGTCTTTGTCTTTTTTTTGCATCATTTTTATAGTCATCTAAAACTACCCTCGCTTATACATGGCCAAAATTTATAGAAGGCTTGACTTCATTTGCAAATGCTTGCATGTTTAAACAACACTACATATAAGATCAATATCTGTTTTCCTCAAATGTCAGATCATGAGTGCATGCTACTGTCATAATTTGCATGTTTCCAGTTTCCCACGTCATGTTTGGACGTGTGAAGTTATGGCATGTATATTCTATTTTGGGATAAAAAGAAATCATTTGTGGATGTGGGGATATTTTTTTTTTCACCTTTTAGAGGGAAGTCACATGCTTGACGTCGCTGATATTGATCGTATTCTGGTGCCACTGAAGAATATCAAAACTTATTATATTTATTGTCTAGTATCTTCATGGAAATGTATCCAAGGAGAGATTCGAACAGTGTAATTTGATCCAATCAGCAAAACTGATAAAATTTCGAGTTCACTTTAAAAAACATCAAATTACATAATGAATGCCAATGAATGTTAATGAATCATCAAACGTGGAATTTGGATGGGCACCTCAACAAAACCCTGTGGGTCTTTTTGCTGTGTTTACCCCTGTGTGATTTTGCTCAACTCATTTTGCCCCTGCTATGCCCCCTGGTGTACATTTTTGTGAAAGATGTATTTTGTTTTATGACATTTCGCATTAAAAAAGAATTTCAGCTGAGTGCGCTGGGAAACAATATATTCCTTGCCTGAAAAGATATCCAAAAAAAAAAAAAAAAATTGATTCCGTCCCATCCCCTTCTCCCATTTTTCCCCCGAAGTGATGCCTAAAGTGATAACATTTCCCTTTAAAGGCCCTATACTACACTCCTTAGCTGTGAAGAGCTCAGAAAATTTACTAATTTGAGATGAGGTATTGCAGCATCCTTTGATTTGATAACTTGCAGTGTTGCTTGTTTTGTTTTGTTCAGTTTTAATTTTGGGGGAGTGAGATGTAAAATATATTCTGTAAATTGTATGTTACAGTGGCCATTGCGTATCAGGACGCTTAACAAAAAGGTATAAGTGGACCTTCTGCATGAAAAAAAAAAAGAATCAAACATTCAGCCTACAAGTATACATCTCACTGTTTGTCATTTTCCTCCATTAAATTAGCTGCTGAGCAAGAGGAATCCACTCCAGAGGAGCAAAACGTGGAAGATCTGTGGAAACGGGTGGAGCAGCCTAACGTGGAGACTGTTCCTGCTTCGGAGAATGAGGTCCAGATGCGTTCCAAACCCGCAAGCGGCAGGGATAATACCTATCGGAAGAGTTTCAACATTGATGAGGAGCGGCAGCGCCTCGAGAAGTGGCAGAAAGAGCAAGAGAGACTCCGGCAGGAGCAGTACGAGCAGGAGCAGAGGAGACTCCAAGAAGAACAGGAGAAGGACCTCCAGAGGGCTGAGATCATGGCCAGGAGGAAACAGGAGGAGGAGTTGAAAGCCCTGCAAGTGAGGAAACGGATGCTGCAGAAAAAGGCCCAGGAGGAGCTCAAGAAACGGGAGGAGGAGATGTTGGAGAAGGAGCGACAGGAACGAGAGAGGAGGCGGATCCAGCAGATGGAGCAGGAGGAGAAGGAGAGGATCAGGAGGGAAGAAGAAGAGCGGTTAAGGTTGGAGCAAGAGGAGGAAGAAAGGCGAGAGCAAGAAGAGCGGGAGAGGAAGGAGGCAGAATGGAGACGAGAGGAGGAGCTGATGCTCGTCAAGAGGAGAAAGGAAGAGGAGAAGCGCCGAGAGGAGCAAGAGAAGAGGCGCATTCAGGAAGAAAGGGAAGCCAGAGAGCGGAAAGCCAGAGAGAAAATACAGAAAGAGAAGGAGGAATATGAAAAGCTACTGAAGGAGAGGGAAGAGGAGATGCAACGGATCGCTCGTGAGCAGGAGGAAAGACAAAGAGCAACACGGGAGAAAGACGAACGCGAAAGACAGGCTCGGGAGCAGGAGGAGAAAGAGAGGCTTGCTAGACAACGACAGGAAAGGGAGCGTATTGAGCGGGAAAGAGAAAAACGCCAACGCTTGCTGCAAGAACAGGCAGAGAGGCAGGAGAAAGCCAGCTCACATCGACCTTTTGCCAGCGAAATCATCCAGCCACAAATGCAGCAGAGGCAGGAATCTGCCCCTCCTTCGAGTGGTCCGCACAGGAGACAGCCATCAGAGGACGACATGTACCAGCGCATCCGGGAAGAGGAGCGGGAGCGCATCAGGCAGGAGGAGAGGGAGCGTCTCCGCAGGGAGTGGGAGCAGCTGGAGCAGGAGAAGCTGCAGCAGCAGGAGAGGCACAAACAGGAGGAGGAGCAGATGGAGCGCCTGAGGAGAGAGCAGGCAGAGCTCCAGAGAGAGAGGGAACGGCTGGAGCAGCAGCAGAAGGAGGAGAAGGAGAGACTGGCCAGGCAGAGGGAGGCGTTCCTGAAGTCCTCCAGCGACGAGGTCTTCCAGGATGACAACCTGGACAAGATGAACAGCATCAATCAGAAGAACAAGCAGCTGTCTGAGGAGGACCCGCCCCTGAAGGCTACTCACCTCCAGGCTCCAGGGAAGGACATCATTGATAGGAGGATGGTTCCAGAGAGGGATAGCAAGCCAGGACAAGTCTACATGTCCATGCACAGGGGTGAGTTCAGTGTGCCTCAATCTCCATTTCAATCAGCAGGAGTCAGCCAAATGAGCATACACACAAATGCGGTCTTTGTAAATCTTATGTAGATATATGTCGTATGCCAAGTTTGTCCGTCATATTGAAGACTTGCAGAGTTAATGCACTCTTTGCTTTTAACCAAGCTATCAGTAATTGTAGCCCTCCTTGCCCTCACCTCAATTTTCATGCAGTCTTTTATATGCTGATATCATGCTGCATCAGATATTTCATGCATAATCTGAGAATGGTTTCTCTCCTAAGGCAATTGGAAATTCAAAATTTCTCTTGCAGATTTTCGTATTTTCTGTTGACGTGTCTTGTGTCTGCAAATTTTCAGAAATGCAGAAGTCAGAGAGAGTTGTGGTATACATGCTGCATGTACCAAAAAGGAAATTAGCATTGTCTACTTCTAGCAACAAACGGCACATCACGATTCCATGACCCCATATTGTAGAATCTGCATTGTTATATGTCTCTTGCCAAAATATCCCTTTTTTTCCCCAGATGACAGTCTACCGGTAGAGAAGCATTGGCTTGTGGAAGAGGCAAAGAGGAGACACCACAACTACATCTCAAAATCAACAGACTCCCTGGTGATTCAGCCGAGGAAAGACAGCCTGGATCACGAGCCAGTTCTGGAGAGAAAGCTCTACGGTGAAGAGAATGCCGCCCCCACCCCAAACATCTACCACACCAAGCCTTATGAAACAGACTACAGAAAACCAGGTGCATTTGCCATAATATGCTTTAACACATATACATTGTAGCACATACAATGTAAGCTTGTAAGTTTTTCACAGGAAATGTGAATGCACTTTGCCTTGATTTCATTATACAGTATGTCCCCCAAAAAATTACAATCGGATTATTGCATTCGTAAATACCAATATGATTAAACTGTCTAAAAGCTACTTCAGGGTCATGAAATATGACATCTAAGCTATATTTTGCAGAAAACCCTGTTCAATTTGGTTAAGTGGTCACAGAGAAATGTGGATCGTTGTAAATCATGTCATGGGTCTGATTCTTCAAAGTGTAGCACATGGATGCTCTTGGATCTGCATAATGTGTGAACACAATGGACAGAACTTTGAGGGAAGGGATTCCTGACATGCCCTACAAAACTCCAAATTTCTTTGTGACCACTGAAGCAAATCGGATGGGGTTTTCTGTAAGATGTGGGTAATAAGTTATAGTTTCATACCCTGATATTTTGTTTGGATTGATTCACTATTTTTAAAGTAATCATTGCGGAGGGTCCCGTTGTATTTTTTTTGGGTGGGACATATGGTATTAGATTTTTAAGAAGTAAGTGCCAGACTGGTTTAAGTGAGGACCAGATTGTAAATATCTAAATGTAAGCACTCAAAAGTAGAATCCTTTTGGTTAGATTATCTATCTTTACCTTTCTCAACTGCAATATTCAGAAAGAAAATCACTATCACTGGAAATTATGTTACATATTCCAGAGCCCCCAGGATTTGAGCAAGAGATTCCCACTCGTATCCCACCCCCTCATCGGGATCAAGGATCTCTTCCCCGCCCTGCAAAGCACCCTCATGAATCGCAGCAGTCCCCAACGTCAGCGGACACCAACCGCTGGGATGCGCCCCGCCACAAGTACGAGACACAGCCGGAGTTCCGACAAGTTCAGCGCCGCATGCACGGCCAGCCCGACCCTGAGCGCAAGCAGAAGATGCACCACCGCCGCTCCATGCCGGACCTGAGTGATAAGCGGAGCTTCATGGCACCCACTGCTCGCATCATGGACGAGCCGTCCTCGCTCAGGGGATCCGCTGTCGGGGGCCCACCCAGAGGGGGTCTCATACAGCCACAGCTACAGCAGCAGCAGCGGGCGGGACCTCCTGGAGCGAGGGGTGGCCCACCACACCATATGGGACCAGCTGGGGACCAGAGGCGAGGGGGACCAGCCCCAGGTCCAGATAGCTTGATTCAGGTGAGTGTCAGAAACAAAATGACCCCCCCCCCCCCATTTAAGCATGGAAGAGTTTGTGTGCATATGATGGTGTCTGCTAGCCAGTTGGCTATGAGCATAGAATAGGAAAAGATTTCCCAGCAAAAGACTAACATCAAGGGCATGAATGAGACCCAATTTAAACTCATGGGAGCTTTTGTTTTCTAGTGATTCATTCCTCACCTTCAACAAGCACACACTGTAATCAACTGCATGTCAGATTTTTTTTTTTTTTTTTTTTTTTGGGGGGGGGGGTATTTTTGCACATTCTATGGAAAATTGTTCAAACAGTGGCAATGCACAATAACTGCTCATCTATCTATTTATTTGTTTATTGTCATGATTGTCAAATTTTATTTTAGATCTGTCCAAAGAAACACATGTCATTTTCAAAAAGTCAACACCAAGACAAGAATGAAAGTGTATCATCAGCATAGATTTTGATGGGGTTTTTTTGGGGGTTTTTTTTTTGTCTTGTGTCAAGTTGATCTTCAATTTGTAGCTTACAAGTGCGCATACAAGTACCAATTTCTTTTGGAATCATTTTAGAAGTCTAATGCGGTGAATGTATAATACTAAATCTCTCCACCATAATCTTATCAAGTAGAGATCTTATGATTTGGACACTAAGAAAAAAAGGATGTTTGTTTCTGTAATTTTCATTTATATTTGTATGTCACGATAGCATGCATCGTAACACTACACATGCTGTATATACTGCACTGTACACTTAATTATTTGTCAATGCACGGTAAAAAATGACGTCAGTGTTACTACAGAGTTGATAATTGAAGTGTTAAGATAACTTGGGGGTATACCAGTATGTGACTAGTGAGAATAATGACATGAATTACCCAGTGTGGTGTATTATGGGCACTTCAAGGAAGTTTTTGTCATGTTTCTGGGATATCGCAAGTTTAAAACTCCATTTTTGTTTGTTTGTCAAATTTTTGCCCACATTTTTTTCTTTTAGAAAAGTTTTATAAAAGAAAAGAAAATTGCTCTTTTGTGATATGTTAAAAATGTTATGTTTTTTTGTAAACCTTTGAGGACTAATTGAGTTAGTTTCATTTTTGAAAGGGGAGAAATGCAGTCAGTGTTATTTGTGATATAATTGGCTGTAATGAGGTGCCAGTAGGTTGTCATGTCAGATACTATGATTTAAAGAATCTCTAACTCCCCTTTTTTTGTGGTCAATATTTCTTGAGGTTGCACTGCTTTTTGTGTTCTAAATTTAAGCAAATCATTCTTCTTTTTCAATTTCTGTTCTTGGTTACACATTTCCTTAAAAAAAGAAATGAAATACACTTACAGTATGACCACTTATTTCATTTGGTGTTGAAATGGATTAATTCCTACAATTCATAAATTTGGACAAGCTAGCTTGCGTGCTACATGGATTGACAATTTTTGCCGTTGTGTTAACTACTGCAGTTACAGCATGCAGAAGACTGTCCTTAATTTTTATATTATCCCAAATTACTGTTTCCCACCCATCTATAACGAGGCAAGTTACCCACCTTACATCCATTAACTTAATACTACACCAACTGTAATTTAACATTGTATTGATGTATTAACAGAGCACTTATGTAGAAACTTGACAATGTGCATATGGGTACATGGGACAACAGGTAAAGAGATGTTTTATTAGAGATGAACAGAAAAGTAACCATTTACAGACTGTAATGCCCTGGTTTCAAAAGTACAGATTTTTACGATAGACAACTGTGACATGAAAAGGAACTTCGTGATTGATATTTCTCACGTCACTGTGCATAATTGCTAGATCTTATCCTCTGAGAATGCATTGCCGTCTGACTCTATATCTTTGTGTGTATTTGGAATGATGTTGCCCAATGTGCACCTTCTTCCTTGGACCAGAGCATCGTGCAGCGAGCTGCCCAGAAGAAGGCCCTCGGTGGCAGGGAGTCCCCCCACCGGCCTCCCAGTTCCCTGTCCTCACACAGCGACAGGTAGACACACCTCAACCAATGGCAGCTGGCTCTGTCTACACTTTAACCCAATTGGCCGGCTCCCTCTTTTTAATATCATGCAGCCTTTGTAGCTTGTTTTTCTCTCCTGCAAAGTGTATAACTCCAAAGTACGCTTCTTCCAGTCTCGCATACACTAGCTTATTTATACATTTCCATCAGCAGGCAAAGGAGGTGAGCTTTCAAACCTAGCTGCATTTCGTTTGTTGCATGTAGTTTCTTCTTCCCCTTACTAATATCACAGGGGTATATCTCTTTCTGAGGCATGGATGGAGAGCTAAAACGTAAACATTAGTTTATAGGTGTTGACAAGTATCGTAGGGGAACACAGATACAATGCCCCCGAAGTATGGTTTCTCCCTTTATCTAACAGCTTATACAGTTGTTTTGTTCTACTGACACAACTAACCTGTCTGTTTTTATCCCAGCAGGGATTCAATGTGACTTTGAATCAAATGGCGTCAATGCCTTCCTAAAGTTCGAGGAAAAACGAGGCATTTCCCCCTCATGAGAAACATGAAACGAAACAAAATCTAAGAGGATAATCTTTACCTCAATTCTTCATTCCGTTTCTCCCACATCCCAGCCCCATGACCATCGTAGGGGGCCAAAGAGCCCACCGGTCCAGGTGAGAGGTAGCGGAGGTCCCCCGCCCCAGTCACGTGCCCCACCCCGGCAGCAACAACAGCCTCTTCACTCACAAGCCCCAGGGCGGGGCCAGCCTGGCCCCAGATCATCTGCCTTCCAGCAGCCCAATAAGAACCCCCCTCCGGGGCGGTCAGTGAGCGGGAAAGTCCAGTGCTCCAATTGTGGCAAATCACTGGGGCGGGGCGCTGCTATGATCATTGAGTCGCTGGGCCTTCACTTTCACCTTGAATGCTTTAGGGTGGGTAAAAAAAATAAAATGCTAGTTAATAAAGGTTCCTAACATGCAACATCTCTTCTGTAGTATCTGCTGACTGTTCATACACCTAACAAAATAGAATTTTTCAGCAGGTTTTCAAGCAGTCACTGTAAACCAAATCCCAGTGTGACGTGTTTTTTTTGTTTCAGTAAAGAACTTGTAAGACTGATTCTGCGTCTCTTTAATGACAAAATGCCAGGCTTTCACGCAAGGTAGTTTTTTTTTTTTTTTTTTTTTTTTGCATCACTCATAAAAGCACCTCATGTCACCAAGAATTCAAATTCTGGAGTGTCACTCATACTTCATGCAATCCTTATCACCCTGTCACGTACACTGCACCAAACACAAAACAACCATTTTGAAAGCAAAGCAAAACAATGTCATAAAATGCGGTGATTCTGATTTTCATCATTGGATACTACATCTTGCAAGCATCCTTTGTAATTTGAACTTTAAAAAAAGAAAAGAATGATGAATATAGAACAGATTCTGTTTACAATTCACTGCAAATGTTCACATGCTAAATTCATTTCTTGCAATTTCTGATGCTGTGTGTTTGTGGATTGTTTTCCTGATTTGCAGCCTTCGTTCTCGACTCAATCTATTTTTCTGCAAATTCTTAATGTCTGTTAAACTACTCTTGGCTGTACAGAATGGAATAAAAAAAAAAGAAAACACTTCTCAAAGAATTCATGTAACATTGGTGTCTTTGAAATAGTAAGCTTGACTAATTGATCCTTTTATCTTTCTTCTGAATGCAGAGCAACTATTTCTTTGTGCAGAGGTTCCTCTCAATTTTCCTTCAAATCTGATGAAATATTTTATAAATAATGTCGTAAGCAGTTGCATAATTCTAAATAAGGATATCTCCATGGATGGTGCAATTCTCTTGATTTCAACAATTTCTATGTAATTTGCCCATTTTAGCAGAATATAGTGAAGTTGGCCTTGCAGATACTTAAAGTATATGTATGTTGTTTCCAAATGCTTTGGATTTTAACACTCATGCTCTATTATGCTACTGGTTTTGACATATTCCCAAAAGCAATGCAAGAAAGCCAGTTTAGAAAAAAAGAAATTGTAGAAATCATTAGAAAAGACATAAATGAAAAGCCTTAGTACTTTCTGCTCTCCCTTACTGCAAACTTAGACTTGGTGCCCCTTTTGCTGCTAGATTTTCAATTCTAAATTCTCTGTGCAAACATTGTGCTCGATTAATCATTGAAACACAGTGCGCTTGTTTGCCAGCCTTATCTCTTTCCACAAAATTTACCTCTGGATTTCATTTGTCAATAAATAACACACATGTTTTGAGATCTCACCACCTGTGTGTCTCACTAACATGAGAAATTAAAACATTCCAAAGTTGCGTGCACTTTTTATGGATACAAGTGAAATGGATTTTGTGATCATTGCATTGTGCTCATTATATGTAATATTTATGGCACAAAAACTGTTGCGGAAGGTTATTTGAATGATGAGAAAACCTTATCAGGGCAATTACCCCCCAGTTAAATACTGGTTAGTGATAAGGTTAAAATAAAGATTAGGGTTAGGTTTAGGGTTAGAGTTTGGGTTACGGTTTTAGGATTAGGTTCAGGATTAGGATTAGGGTTAGGGTTAGGGTCAGGAGAAGGGTCCGGGGTAAGTTTTCATTAATTATCACAATAATTTCTGATGTGGGTGTTGTAGAACCATAAGCAAAAAGGAAAACTAAATAAAAGTAAGCTATCTTATATCCTGCATGAAAAGAAATAAAAAAAGCAAATTTCAGGCAATTCTAGGTTTGTTTGACTACCAAGGAATCCAGATCTTTTGGTTTGTTTGCATGTTTTGTCAGTAATTTATTTTGAAATCACTAAATTTGTTGCGTATGTTTCATAAGCTGTTTAAAAATACAAATGCTCAACTCTATCTCAATCTGTATCCCTCATAGATTTCAGCAACAGTGTGTCTAGTGAATGTTGTTGATAGAAGCATACTTAATGTCTTCATAAATCAAAGCATTATGTGAACATTCCTAGGTTACTACCTGCCTATAAGTTTAAAGAAGAGATATTTGAGAAATATCCATCATGACGAGTTTCCTCACCCATGTACACTGTTTTGTGTGCCCACAGTGCTGCGTCTGCAACATCCAGCTCGGAAATGGAACTAAGGGCACTGACGTTCGGATCCGAGCCAACAAGCTACACTGCCAAAACTGCTACAGCAACGATGCCGGTAAGGCCCCCCCCCCCCCCCCCCCCCCCCACATTCACCCAAGTCTTGTCTTGCCTCGCAGTGTCTTAATCCCACACCTCTCCAAGTTTGAGAATGAAACTGACCTAGATATCAATCTCAAAAGCAGCACCATATTTATAGAAGAGAAACTGGTGGGGATAACAGCCATACCATTCACATTGTATTCAGTCGCTGATGGTGTACTGTTCATTTATAGTGGAAAGATGGATGACTTATTAAAATCACATTAGATTAGTGCAATCAAGTCATTGAGTCACTGCTGCATCATCTTTCTTTAAAAATGCGAAGAGCATTGATTTATTGCAATCACTTTTTCATCCAAGTTAAATTTGCCCTCTGGCTTCAAATTATGACTATATATCTCATAAGGTTCAGTTCCAATAACCATTGTTTCTACACATCCCACATTTTAATTTCTTGTTGGCAGGCTTCGAGTTCACAGAAGTATGACAGAAAACACTGAGCGAGGCAGCTGGAGTTAAAGAAGAAGGAAAGGGCGCCCTCAAGGAGTGAGAAGGCTGCGAGGATAGTCTAGATCGACTGAGAAAAGAATGAGAGCGAGGGACACAGAGTCCTGTTTTTTAACATGTGTGTGATGGTGCAAATGTGAGACACACAAATGTATGCTTATTTCAGAAAGAACTTTCACATGTTTAGAAGATGTATTCTCAGCCAGGTGTTTCTTTGCCAGTTATAAGGTATTAGGAGTTAACTAGTAGAACACGTAGGTTTCGTGCCGTTGGAAAGTCATCAACACTAACACATTCACAGCTGTTTTCTTCCGTCGACAGATAGAAGTACAAAGTCTGCACACATTTCATCATTATGGAAATAAGTCATTAATGTGAAAGTTCCAATGAACATCAGTAAAATTGCACTCTCAAATCATAAACATGCAAGATTCTGAGTGGTTTTTGATTGACTGATTTTTTTTTTGTTAAGGATGGGCGTGGTAAAAGTTTATACATGGTGAGGTGCAAATTTGAGATTTGTGGATGTGTCAGCATCCAGTTGGCTTTTTGTCTGTTTGTTGTGTAGTGTAATTTTTGTCCAAGTGGCTGCAAACTACAATGTTTTTCATATATCGACTGAAATCCAGTGTGTATTCATTAGGCAGGAGTAGTACCCAATATGACCTCCCAACATTTGTAGTGTATTTGATGAATGGAATCCGTTTAGCACAAAGTTGTATTATCAAAAGAGGTACTTTGTTTTACACACTTCAGCACATTCTATGAGTGAAAGCTCAGTTGAATCTAGCTCATTCCTCATTTCATTTCATGATGCTAAAAACCCAACAACAACCTTATGGCAGGAATTCTCAAAGGCAGTTTAAATCTAGTCTGTGGTTTATGCCAATCCTGATTGCATAAATGCACATGACATATCACCTATGTCAACAGACATCTAATAATGGACGTGCACCAACATGTACTTATATCGTGCTTGTTTTAGTCCATAGATTTAAACCATGGATTTGATTTAAGCTGCTTTTGTGAATTCGGGCCTGCATATTTCCTTTATTCAGACTGACCAAATCGTATCCTGTGTCTATAGTAAAGAATTGAAGTGTACTTTATACCTTGTTGCCTTTACATGTTTACATGATGTTTGGAAATTTTGTGACTTGTCTTGTCCGTGGAGCTAATATCTCAATGCTTTATCCACAATATTCCAGCATTGAAGTACTTTTAGTCATCATAAAAATCATGACAGCCTGCTTTGAGTTGAATAATGCATTTTATTAAGGTTGAATATGCTGAACTGCCAATTGTCATTTTCAGTGTCAGGTGTAATAGGAGTCTGCCAAGTCCCGCAGAGTATCTATGTGCTGACATTGTCCTGTATTCATGACTTGTATTCAGATCTCATAATTTCCTGGCTTTTGTCACTTTATACAATGATGCTACGTGGGGTAGCTATGTCATGAATGGAAATTTTTAAAGAGTTTTGTAAACAGTGGTCACATCTTACTCTTTGTATTTTGATTGCAAGTGGTCTCCAACTTGACCAAATGGGTATCAAGGGCCCATTCATAGTCCTTAGCTGTCTGTGAATTTTTGCCCTCGGCAAATTAGCAGGTGGGTTTTTAGCACCTTCCAGAGTTCTTGAAAAACATGAAAATTGTTGCCTGTACTCACAAAAACATGCAGTGATATGAACGGTCATGTAGGATATGATGACCCTTATGTGGGTCACATGCCATGCAGACGTAGGGTAATCCTATGTCACATAGTCCTGAGATATTCCTTAAAAAAAAAAAGATTTCCATAATTATCTAGACACTGAACAGATTATACCAGCTTTTGGCACTGAGATTGCTGACTCAGAGTGTGTGTTGATGCTGATTACACACACCATGCATTGCAGTCTCAGAATTGTTCTTGCTGTCACTTCCTGATGTGGGCACAGTCATAGATACCTCCTTTACATATTCACTCCACCTGAAGGAGCTATGTTGTATAACCAGAATGAGAAGCACGTATTAAGTATTCAGAAGGTAGCTTACCTTTGTGCAAGTGGGTATTCATATCGCAAGCAAATTATTGATACCTTGGATAGTTGAATATCCCAGTCTGTATTCTTCATCCTTTATGAGAAAAGCCAAAGCTTTGTACTTTTTTTTTCATCAATTTCCTGTAGTGGTAGCAATTTATCATTTAATGAATAGCACAAGGGATGATGTGTACAAAACCAAGAAAAAATATATATATGGCATGGTGTAATATTAGTTAAGAGGGCTATTTCATAAAGGTGTTTGCAATTATTGTGAGTTAGAATAGTTGCAGTTACCATGGCAACCATCTATCAGCCTCATTTCAGTTCTGAGCTGTGATAAGTGCAATTATCATAACTTGAAACAATTGCAGACATATGTTTGAAATTGGCCTCTGATATGGATAATAGTTATGTTTCTATTTATCAATTACATGTTTATTTTGCAAAGTGTTGCATTTGAGAAAACAGTTTCGGTAAAGTTTGTCATTTTTTATGACTATATTGGTTTTTATATAGTTTTGATGATTCTGTGTATGTGAAGTTGCAAGAAAGTGTTGATTTAAAGAAGTAGTAGTGTATTGTAGTGGGTGGTTGGAAATATTGATTTACAGCATTTGTTTGTACAGATTTGCTTTGCAAATTGAGCAATGTATCCAATTTGATGTGTTTTAATGAAAGTAGAGACATTGTGAAGGTATGTTAGACATGACATTCACCAGCTTATGTTTTGAATTTGGCTCAGCAATCAAGCTTAAATAGCTCAATATTTATGGGAAATGAAGGTCAAATATCCACTTATTCACATTATCCATGACTGTATATCGTGTGTGATCAGTGTGAAAAGAAAAACCACACCATTATTATATTTTGTGTTTTAGTGCTACCAATGGATATTGTTATGTATAGAGGGATTTTGAGTTCTTTTGTGTGTTTTTTTTTATTCATTTGTAAAACTCATCACATCCACAAAAATTGCAATTGGGTGTTAATCACAGAAGTGAAATTATATATTAACATATTATTGAGGTAGATTTTTACTTGTGTATATTTCTTTATCAATTTGTACATATCTCTCCCTCTCTCATGTTGTGATAGTTTGATTTTTCAAAGGCATGTCAGTATAATTGTGTATGAATGTTTGTATGAAGTCCTGATCCATGCTCTTTGTAGTGTAGATTCTGTAAAGTCTTCCATCATTGTATTCCAACCACCAACGAAATGTCCATGCGTGAAAGATAATCAACCAATCATGTTGGTTTGTACTTAACCACGTTTTGCCAAGAGATCGAAAGAAATGTAAGAAAGATGCACAATGCAAACTTGAGCCTCAAGTCAGAAAATAATCAGTATGATACATGTAGTGCTCTTTGCTTAACCAGTCAATATTTTGATATATTTCTAAGGGAATAGAACTACACTTACATACAATATACTGCACCTTTTTTTTTTCATAGACATGTCAATATGTATTCTTTCCCAGTGTACAGGTGATGAGGTTGAGTTTGATCCTTCGATATTTGTTCATGCATTCCCATTGAAATTGTGACTTCCAACCGTACAATTTGATATTCAATTGAGCCACTTTATTAGGATGTTTTGGCTGCGAGTATGTTTTTTGACAGAGAAAGGGGAAAAAAAAAAAAAAACATCCATTCCTTTTTGTGCTACAATCAGAAAATTATCAATCACAGTGTACCAATTTATATATTTTCTCACAATATACAGAAGAGAGAAAACTTTTTTACACAAGTTTTTTGTTTGTTTGTTTGTTTTCTAGCATTGTGATTGATACAGTACTGTGAAGCGGGAATCTCAGAGCAAAGTTATTCATTCTTGGCTTTTGGGGTTGATCTGTAAAACACGAGTGCCTTGAATTTTGACCTTATTGTCAGAAGTAATGACAAAATATCAGTGGAAATATCGTGCGCCATTTTTTTTTTTTTTGTCCACTTTATAGGAATCCACTCCAAACTGCAAGCTGAAGATCACATTTATCATTTACCATCAGTGAGAACGAAGTGACTTTGTATTCTAACCATGCTGTGTAGTGTACATGCATCTTGTGTGTGTCGATCTCAGTGACCTTCTGTCCTTGTATATAAGAAATGTTTTCATTGCATTATATCATAAAATAAAATCAAACAACAGATTGGTGAGATGGGAAGTTTCTGTTGTATCACTGGATTTAATTTCCTGATGTCTGTGTTAGCTGGAGACTGTGAACATGCGACCTTTATTATCTGATGTTAACTACCAGATCGAAGCCCCAGTACAGTGGTTCTTCGACAGGAATATGTACTGTACAGGCTGTATATTTTGTGAGGTTTTTATTTTCACAAATTTTGCCAGTTGGGTGCTATTCATGAATTACTCGGCATGCAAATTTATTTACTCTGACCGTGACATGAATGGGAGGTGCATGCACATGTACATGTCTCCCTTCCATTCTGTACTTGGCAATCGCAAATTTAACTACATGTACTCACAAAATTTTCGGGAAGTCCCAATTCACCAAAAAGGATAAATACATGTAGACTCATAAAATATTTGTGACTGTGCGCATCACAAAACCAACAAAAAGTTGCACCCCTTGATTTTATGTGAGGACTAAAAAATGGTGAAACCGGTCAGCCAAGTCAATCTTGAGTTTATCATAGAGCTATTCTTCTACCAAATGAAATGAAAGTGTGTCTTCAGCAGTTTTTCTACAACCTTTTTTTTTTTTGTCTATAGAGTAGTGTGATCATGACAGGTATGTCTTAGAGGTCCCTTTTCATTTCTTGAAAATCCTGTGCACACTCTTCACTTACGATTTAACTCTAATAACTTTTGAAAGGATAATGCTACTGCTTTGAAAGTTGGCATTATTTATAGACAGATTGTGTTAATACAGCATGCACAATTTCAGCATAATCTGATAGTCCCTTCATTTGTGTTGCTACAGTGGTTTACATTCCTTTTTTTTTTTTGTCCCATTCATTGCACAGCGATCACAGCTTGGTAAAGGTTAACAGCTTGAATAGACCATGTACTTCAGAGCCTCTTTTCTCAGATCACACTTTTCCAGATTTTGTGCTTTCTTTCCGTTATTTAGATAGATTAAGAGAGTCCATTTGAAATGAGTTATATAATATGTATATCATTGTAAAGCTTAGAGTCTGCTCTTTCAGAATCTGCCCTCAACTAAAAATCCATGTCTGGAGACTTTTTGTTGGTTTTGTGATGCAGGGTCACATATGGTGTATACTGTAAAGGTGTGTATTTTTGTGTGAGTGTAGATATATATATAATATATATATATATATATATCTATTTATTTATTTATTTATATATGTGTATATATATATATATACATATATATGGCTGAAAAAAAGGGAAAATATAAAATGCTTAAGACTACATGTGTATGAATACTTAAAGATAATAAAAAGTTTTGGTACCTCAAAAGTTTCCCTGAATTTCCTAGTCTTGGTTTGCATTTCAGGTTAAAGTACGTTGTCTGTGAGAATTACTCGCCCCAAAGTGCTCTCATGTCTTAGTAATCATACAATAATGGTTTTGTACCAGAGCCGTCGCGGTACCTTGCGATAACTATTGTACGAAACCACTGACTGCGACCAGCAGCGTGCAGCCAATTGTACGCATAGCTAACTGCGACCAGCAGCCCCATACTCATAGCGTAATGGGGCTTCGCATTGTAGCATTCAGGATCATGACAGAATTAGTATCGCGGGTAAATGTCAAATTACAATCCAAAAATTTCTTCGATTTGAAGACTTACCAATTAAGTTGAAGTATTGAAAATAGGCTTCGAACAACGTTTGGTTCTGCCAATAGTCCCTTTCTGTTCGAATTGATGACTGAATGTGACTCGGTCGAGAGGACCTTGGGAGAGCTACATACACTGAATACTACGGCCAGCGCATGCGCACACAAACATCTTATCCGTTCATGGATTTGAAATTTGCGCGCATGTGATGTGTTCGCATGCACTGGCTGTAGTATTCAATGTATGTAGCTCTCCCAAGGTCCTGTTGACCGAGTCGCATTCAGTCATCAATTCGAACAGAAAGGGACTATAGGCAGAACCAAACGTTGCCCGAAGCCTGTTTTCAATACTTCAACTTAATTGGTAAGTCTTCAAATTGAAGAATTTTTGGGATTTTAAGTTGACATTTACCCTGCGATACTAAATCTGTCATGATCCTGAATGCTACAATGCGAAGCCCGATTACGCTATGCGTATGGGACTGCTGGTCGCTATGCGTATGGGGCTGCTGGTCGCAGTTAATTGCATGATTACTAAGACATGAGAGCACTTTGGGGCGAGTAAGTCTCACAGTGTTAGTTACGTGAAAGGTACTTT
The DNA here is from genome assembly GCF_040938485.1 of Diadema antillarum. Taxonomy (NCBI): domain Eukaryota; kingdom Metazoa; phylum Echinodermata; class Echinoidea; order Diadematoida; family Diadematidae; genus Diadema; species Diadema antillarum. The sequence continues at coordinate 369,397 of NW_027272364.1, read as the reverse complement.
ACCCTGAAACACAAACTAAGACAAGGAAATTCAAGGAAACTTTTGAGGTACCAAAACTTGTTATTATCTTTAACACAAAACACCAACATACACATACAAAATGTACCTCCATGTATAGAGATGTGTTTGCCATCATTTTCAAGTTTATATGTATACAGTATGGCAACATACACGTGTACACGTACAACAGACACATGCCTTAACCCTAAAGGGGCCGGGGGGGCAGAATCCGCCCCCCCCCCCCTCGACGTTTTGCGCTATAATTCTGTAACGCGAGAAGACCTCGTCGCAAGGCTTCTTGACTTTCTTTGTTCAAGTCTCTCGCAACTTTTGAGACCAAATTTGCAACGTCTGTGCATACTTTTACGAAGCCACGCCCATTTTTGAAATGGCATGTCGCCCCAAAACTGGCACAATTTTGTGATTTTGTGTACATTTCCTATGGAAAACAGTGCTCTGTCATGAAAGTCATAAAAACCTGATTATTTTTCCAATTGATCACTTTCATTGATTAATTTTATGCTTATCATGGTAGAAACGTGGTCAGTGACAATTTACAATGAAAAAACAAAGAAAAAAAAACAAAAGTTGAAAAACAAATAAATACATAAGAAATTCTGAAAACAATAAAATACATAAGAATTGGAATGACTTTTGGAAGTTTTGGTGATGTGCAAATGTTGAATATGCCTACACAGATTTACAGACCAAAAAGTAGGCTCTCAATGCTTTTAATTAGGCTAAAATATGATCTTGAGCTTAATTTGCATAATTAATTAAAATCAAAAATTGATTGTTTCAAAAAACATCATGGCATAATCTTGTAGATTATGACGTGGATGTCATGCATGCCAAATTTCGTCACGATTGCACCTGTCTTAGCATAGCCAAAAAAGCCCAGCCTGATTAGGGTTAACACTTCATACACATGTAATAATAATGTGAACAAGTGGATTTCTTTTCTTTTTTTTCTTTTTTTTTTTGCGGGGGGGGGGGGGGGGGAGGGGAGGGGTGCAATTATGGTTGGGATATTTGTTATACATGTAATATTACAGCTTAAAAATAAATCTTGTCGTGTTACAATTACACAAACAAAAAATACAGATGTACATATCAAGCATTCAGAATTTAGACCAGCAAACAAACTGCACTTGAAGCACTTTGGGATTGCTTTGTTTTATTATTTTGAATGTTTTATTTCATCAGATTTCACCTTACACACTCTGAAAGAACTGCCCTGTATGCACAGATCTGGTATACATTACTATGCATTACACATATTAATTGGGATGTGTATCAAATATTGACATACTGTGATCACAGATCTACTTGAGTCAGTGACCTGCATTACTGCACGGTACTCAGTCACACTTTTATCAAATGTCCACTGTGAGGAATCATCTTTACAAAAATATATATATAAATAAATAGAAATGTCTCTAAGGCGACTGATATGTCACAACCACCTCATAATCTTTTCTCAAGAGGTCTCTTGACAATGTGAGGCATATACATTCCTTGAACTAGGTTTCACTTGCATAGCTAAATTGTTTCAGAGAGTAAGTATTGGGAACTTGAAAATTTTCATTTGACATTTGACCCTTGCCATTTGACCCCACGGCCCACAACTTTCTGCAATCACAACTGGTAGTAACTGGTAATATCCAAATTTTCATAACAAGATTTTAAGCTATTTTCAAAATATGAGAAAATAGTGATATTTTTACACTTTCATTTGACCTTTGACCCCAACGGCCCAAGTCTTTCCCCATAAAATTATATTGTGCAGTAACACATGTATACCTAGTATTAATCCAAGTGTATGCATGTTCCAAGGCCTTCACATCGACACTTTGTGGTGGAGGCATAGAAAAAAAAAAAGCTTAAAAACTCATCAAATGATCATGCTTCATACATAAAAACATACTGGTACAACTTCACTGCTGTACTTTATGAAAGCCAGGACATAGAAGACTGGGCTGTGCATTTTTGCCACTGGATGTTCTATCATAAGTCTTTTTCTCATTTGATATGAGTGATATAAGATCATGTATATAGGCCAATAGTGAGTAACACTTTCACAGCAGAAGTAGGTTTATGACATTGCTAATTTACCATTCAAAAATATGCTGATTTTGTAATATCCCTATTTATTATTTCTTTAAAGGGAATCTGGAGGCACACTGATAAACCTTCAATTTCTTTTTTAAAACATCACACAAGAAAACATAAAACATCGAAGCTTTGAACTGGGTAATCACATGTGAAAACAATACATTTAGAAAAGCATGCTGGTATCAGAATACACAGAATCGTAGTCTCTAACACTTCAATTTTACCTCTCATTAACACAACCAAGGGATGACATACTGTATGAACTCGAAGTTATCTTGAGATACATGTGTCAGGTCAACTTCAATATGCACACAAAATTAGGGCACATTTGGACAAACAGTTCAGGAGATACATGAACAAAGAAAAATTGTTTGGGTGTAGATGTGAGAAAGTGGCAGCCACACAATATTTTGTATATATATATATATATATATATTTCTTTTTGGTTTATTGGCGCTTTTAAATCATTCTGATTATCTGCGCCATGTCTTCTCCACACTATAGTAGGAGTCCATGAACGAGTCTATGAGCTCAGTTCAGTTGATTACGTCATGCTCACTCTGTTGGATACTTGGATACTTTGAATTTAAGCAAGAGGACTTTGGCATGAAAATAAAAGAAAAAAGTCATGACACCAAGTGTTAAAGGAGCCATTTTTGCAGTCAAATGTAGATTTTAAAGTATCAACTTTGACCTAGCTCAGATCTTACTGTGTCATAGTCACATACAGGCTTCAGCTTGGTAATGGTTGGATGCATTGCTACCCGGTTAACAGTAGGTGGTGTGAGATGAGGGTAAGCAGGGTTTCATAAATACTCTGAGAAATATCACTCCTCAAAGGCAGTACCAGCTGTTGTATACCTGCCACTATCACTTCATTCATACTTCATTCCAGCTGCTTCGACTCAAGAAATCAACAATCAAATAGACAAGTTAATGAACACTCAACTGACGTCAGAACAGATTGATTACATCGAAAAGACAACAGTAAACCAAAGTCAGTCACCTGAATGGAAAGATTTAAGAACAGGTCGCATTACAGCAAGCATCACACATGAAGTACTCCACACCAACCAAAACACACCTGCAATGTCACTTATAACTAGAATCTGTAATCCATCAATCCATGAGTTACATCATCCAGCAATACAGTGGGGGAATGCAAATGAAGAAAAGGCCATCAACACATACCTCTCATCCCTACAAAAACAGCATGTAAATGTCTCCATCAATAAAACTGGACTTGGGTTGTTGCAAGATGTGCATTCCTCGGAGCATCCCCTGATGCAATAGGCAAGTGAGATTGCCACGGCCATTTCACAGTGGAAGTAAAATGTCCGTACAGTAGGCGGGAAGCGGCCAACACCAAGAATCATTTTGGCAAAGACTCTTGATAATGATATCATAGACGTTGCAGTATCCTTCGATGGTACCTGGCATCACCATGGTTTCAAATCCAGCTGAGGCGTGGGTGCAGTCATGTCAACTGATACCTGAGGCGTAATCCTGGATGCAGACTTTGTTCTGTCTAAAGAGTATTTCGAGTGTTCTCGAATGGGATCAGAAGATCCAGAGAGTGACAGACATGATTTTGGAGCATTGACATTGACCAAGATTGCTGTAGAGCTGTCGAAACCTCTCTTCACTGACGACGAATGACTGGAGAAGAGTGTGAATGGATGGACTGACAGGCAGCGACTCAACCTGTAGTGCAGACACTATATTACCACTTCTTCAACATGGTTGGGGTTCCCAGGTCTCAACAGGGGGCCATGTGGAAGGTGGCTGTAAAGGCCATTGACCAGCACACTCGGTACTTGCGTCGCAAGAGGAAGGACTTGACTGCCGATGAGACAGCTGCCGTTAACGACAGGCGACATCAAGTGCAAATGAGACAAACAATGGAATGACTTGTACTTCCTGAACTTATAACCATGACTTGACACCCACATTCACCGACCTTAAACAATGACATGACACCCATATTCATCGACCTTAAACCATGACATGACACCATCGCGTGTCAGAAACGTAACATAATGATCGACCTACATACCCGATAAATGGCATGTGAGATTGAATAAAGATCAATGTATATATTCATTCACAAATAACTACGTCCCTGTTTTTTTTTTGTGAGTTTGTTTTTGGTGAGCTCCATAATTGAACATGTTGATAACGAGTCGTGTTTTCATAGTTTGGTGTGTCTGAAAAAAAAATGGTGATGAGCGTGCAATTTGTGTATTGTCCCCCGCGACAGTGTTCATACACCGATTGTGAATGAGAAAAGAACAAAATCATTTCATGTCAATAAAAATAATGCATCATCCTAATTTACGTATTTGTATATGATGCCTTTCCTTTTTATTTTCTCGTATAAAAACATACCAACATTCTTAAACCATGATTATTGTGAGCCTAGATTGTCATAAATACTTCTTGTAAGGAAATCTTCTTTAAAATCATGGTGAACTGTTATATCATTTACTGGAATCCGAGTTAATTATTGTTTTGTGTAGGCGCCTATTCATGATTGTCACCAAAACACAAATGTTGCCGTCTTCAAACCTAGTTAGTGAACTCCCAATTATATCTTAAAGGAATATTTATCTTTCTGTGACAGTACACAAACTTGCTTCAGGAAAGCTCCCATGGAGCTGTCCAACTTGGACGGTCCGTAGGCAGTGTGGTTGGTCTCCCGCAAGAAAGCAAATGATCCCCCGCGAGAAAGTTGATTTTCAGTCGTTTGATTTTTTTTATATATTGACTTTGGATCTGAAAGAAAAAAGCACATACAGACTATTTTGCACATGCTGATTTATTTCAGATCCAAAGTCAGTGAGTCGTGCGACCGAAAGTCTTGTAGTGTGCGCTTTCCTTTAGGCTACACGTTACATACACTAGCCCGGTCCCAGGCCTCTTGACCTTACTTGAACATGGCCAGCCGTGCTAAGCGCTTGAGTTGTTAAGTTAAATTGAAGTTGTGTGGTAAGAGTCCTAGGGTGGTATTCTGAAATCCTTCCTAGGAAGAAAGTATTGCAACCATGCCACACCAAAAATTGGAATACAGTATGATGAGCTGGAGACGCTGAATTTGACATTGCCAGTCAACTCAATTACAAATGTAATGTATCTGTTATTGCAGATGAGATGAAGATCAAGTCTGGGCTTGTGTACTCCAATTCAACTGTCCAACTTTTTGGATACACAAGATGTAGGCAAAGTTAGCCAGGAACTAGCCGAGCATAACAAAATGTCAAAGAAAAAGATGGATGATCCCAGAAAGACTGAAGTGGCCACACATGCCTGCACAGTAATAGTTCAAGGTTTATTTAAAATGGTATGTGTCAACCAATTGCCTTCTTTACTACCAAGGCATTAAAGGGGATGGCTAGTAACTGATCAGTGGGAATTGGTGGGAATGCTGGGGGATGATTGTTCCCATCCTTGTGGGATACATTTAAGAGTACATTATATATCTATTGTTGTGTGAATATTATTTACTTCAGAATGGTCTCATATTCAAGTAATGTGCAGTTTAATGTTTCCAGGTTAGCATGCCTGTACAGTGACAGGGCAATCGCTAACAATTGCCCCGTCACTGTACTGTACTGTCACATTACTTGAATATGAGATCCGTCCAAGCTGCCATCCCAGTGCACTGGCAGCTAGGCAGGTAGCGTACCCCGCAACGGTGGTTCTTATGGTGAATTTATAGATCATGACTGCTTACCATGGTTTCAACTTGCGATTCACAAAGGTGTTTTCAGCAGAAACCATGGTTTCTCAGCAGTCTTCTACGTCACGATTTTGAGTCAACTGTTTGGGGTGGTCTGAAACAGTGGACTCAACTGAAACCATCGTTTTAACCAATCACAGAGCAGTATTCTGGGACTTACTTTTGCAAACGAGAGTTGGTGGTCGGCGTGGATCGCTTGGCAAAAAATACAAAGTTGCTAAAGGTTAAAGAACAGAAGTTCTAACAAGCGTTCGCTCCATCTTTATGAAATCGTGAGTAATTTATCCATTTATAGTGATAAGAAGTGTTTTGCGCTATCATCCATTGTTTTTATTTGTGAAGAAAATTTGATGGTATCGTTAATTGATTGATGGTATAAAATGCATGCAATGCTACCAAGCAGAACACATGATTTATTATAGAGATGCGTTATTGTCGGCAGGTTTTGTGTAGTCCTACACGTATATTTTTGTGTCGCCCTCTCGCAAAATAGCAGCGAGTTACCAAACATCCTTCTCCTTGTGACCTTGCTTGAGCTCTGCCAGTTCTTAACATCATCTAAACAACCGACAAGCGGATTTTAACTAAACTTGGACGGAAAATCTATATGGGGTGGGGACTTACAGATGTACAAGTGGTGAGTGTAGCTCCCCAGAGGGCTCTGGGGTAGCATCTTTTGTTTAATTTACAAAAATGCCCCAAATTTGGCAATACTACATGTGCTAGAATGAGCGCTAGACCCACAAGCTCTTTGTATGTATGCTAATCCGAATATTGTCAAGATGTCACAACTTCTCTTTTACTTCTAATGATTTCATTAAATCATCTCAAGTGTAAATCCACAAAACAATTTACTCGCAAAAAAAAAAAAAAATGTATGAACATGGCTGAATTCATCATTGGGTATATGTTTTTAAACTGTATTCATTTGTTGTTCACAGGTCTTTGTTGTTGAAAATGTCATAAAACTTGATAATCTGAATCAATCTCTTGAATGCAGTCATGCCATCAAACCCCCATTTGAGACGAGACCCCATTGGCAAACGAAGCTGATGGGGTGCTATACCCCCCTAACGAGTCCTCGTTTGAGAAGTGGGAGGATATGTATTTGCCCATTGCAAAATAACTTTCTACTCAGGCATGGCAAACCTGGAGGCCAAGCCAGGGTTTAATGACTACAACAGCTGTCATATTACGTAGGAGCATGATAAGGATATCTGCCTGTGGCAGACCATTCAAAAGGCCTGTCTTCATCAGCCCGAAGTTTCGAAATAGTGCGCTATCTTGCGGTTACCAAACTAGTCCGATGTCAAAATAACGCGCTATCTGTGTAGTGAAGACGCAAATAGCGCGCTATTTGATCAGGAAATTTTCCCCAAAAATCTTGGTCTAGTTCGTGAGCTAGAGTGCTATTTCGTGAGATAGCGCGCTTTTTGGGGAGCGTCTCCATCAGCCCGAAATTTTCTCGCTCCCATAATACTATGTGCGCTTCCGGTGAGCCAGCGTGTGTTTGTAAACAACATCGCTAGTACAGTATGCGTTGTAGTTCACCGTATAAGGATCACACGTGCGTGGGTTCTACGATCTTACAGCTACTACCTGCATGCTACATTGCCTTATGTTCTACATCTTCGAACTTGTTTACTCCGTACTTCGTACTTTTCATGCTGGTTGTATCTTCTTCTTCTTGTAGTAACGTTAGGCAGAACCTCCTGAGAGAAATCTTCTGTGTTTTGTTAAATATTTAGAGTGAGTTTGTGCTTGTTTTGTGATCAGTTGACGAGGAGCTCGATGTGCGTAAAGTAAGTGCACTAATCACTTTAGTGGACTACACAACTACAGCGGTAGCTTTATACAAGATGTCTCACTGGACAGAGGAGCAAGTTGCCGTATTGATTTCACTGTGGAGGGAAGACGCCGTGTTCGAACAGATTGCCAGTACTACAACTCAAGGGAAGAAGATTTATGAAAATCTGAGCAAAGAGCTTGCAGCTTGTAGCATAACAAAGACAGTTCAACAAGTTAAGAGTAGAATTAAGAATCTTAAATCAGAGTATAAAAAGGAAAAGGACTACTTGAACCGCAGTGGACGCGACAGAAAGCCTACAGGGAAGTTTTATGAAATAATGGACGAAATTCTGGGAAACAGGCCGGCCATTTCCCCGCAAGGCTGTATTCGTGAAAACATGACGGCTATTTCGCGTTCGAGTACGGAGGAGCCTTGTTCCAGAAGCGACGGCGGCGTTCATGCAGCCGAGTCTGAGGCTGAACCTGCAGGGGCGGCAGCTGAAGCTGGGGACCAACGTGATGAGCTTCTGATTCCCCTCCCAGGGACGGGTGAGGCTGTGGAGGTGCGCGAGACCCCAATGGACACAGATTCTGATGAGGAACTTGTACTTGGTACTACTGGTACTGGTAGGTCAACATGACTATTGAAGTGGGCCCGTGGGCCGTATTCTTAACATACGTATGCACTGCACTACGTATACTTACTACTGAGTACTGGTGTCTATGGCTACATGTACATGTATGCGCAGTACTGTACACCTTCAGCCTTCATGTCATAAAATCAGCTTTTACACAGGCTAGAATTAGAGTTCTGTTTTGTTGAAAATAAACATGCATTGCTTAGTTATGCTTGGTCTCTCATCCAAACCTGCTTACTGTGTAATATGAGGCTCTTCATACGTCATTTTGCAAGAGTTCATCATGGTGATTCAAAGACAAAAGGGCCCCCTGCTCATCCAGTCGTACGTACAAACGTGAAGATGTCATACCTGGTTATAATGTAAAACTGTACATGGTATTCAAGAAGTATGATGATCTTGTTTTCGTGATTGGGGAACATTTTGATATGTGTTACAAAGGACATACAGGTACGATACTGGTACCAAATTTTACAAGTCCTATATCTGTACCTAAGTTGGTTGTTAATTGTCAGTACATTTACCATTATTCGTCAACAGCAGATGATGATCGTGGAATAGTGGACTGTGGAGATGATGATGATACACAAGTCGATTTGGTAGGCAGTAAGTACAAGCTTGTACTTTGTAATCTTATGGTTCACAGTGTAGATTTTTAAGTTACAGCTCAACATATTTTTATTATCTGATTATCATGCTTGTTCTTAGTACTGCTACTGGACTTTGACATAAATCTGTCACAACTTAGCCCATGTTGCCCATACTACATGTATGTATGTGGGTATGCAGACTTAGAGTCCAATGTTATGTGAGATTTATGGCATTTTTTGTGATACCTTGTTTATCGTAGTAAAAATATATGGAAAGATACTTATTCATTGCATTGTTACATGGCATATTTATTTGAAGGAAAAAAATGTGACTGTAGGCCTAAAATCTATTTTCTTTGACTATTCCTTCTGTGATCAATATATTAACAGACCTAAGGAAAATGTTTTAACATGCTTTAATTATGTGGATGTTTTACTCTTTATTCTAACAGGCAGTGACCATACTCCTAAACTGGGTGAAGGTACAGCTAAGAGAAAACGAAAAGGTATATAGAGCCAATCAAATAATGAAGTTAAAAGTCAAGAAATCTTACAGCAGCCTATTGCATTAGAGACACTTGTTTTAATGCAAAGTGCAGAGGATTAGTGAAAACTTGTTTCCCTTTTTGTTTGAATTTTTTACTCTTTGTTGGAAATGTTGTCTTAAATAAAATATGCAAAAAAGAGGAAAATTAGTTGTATCTTTGCTGACATTCTTTCCATTTTTTTTTTGTAGATGAAATTATCAGTATTTTACTGATATTCTATAGGAGTAACGAAGCCTCCCCAGTCTCCTTTCCCCATTTTAAAAGTGTTAGATGAAGAAAGCTTATAAGGAAGTTACTGTAAAAAAAGGAACATAAGTACTGCGTACTACTAATATTTCATGACATACTAATAGGGTATATTGTATATAAGCTGTTCATATTACTGCCTTGAAATGCTGGCTTCTGTATGTCAGCAATGCTGCATGAACAGTATTTGACTTTCAACTGTATTCTTTCTTAAAGGCCTTAAATGTGTATTTTAGTTCTCTAGATACTCAGATAATCAGGTTGAGTGAAATAATTGTTAGTGAAGTAATACGACTAAAAAAGGTATGTAAGTTAGATGTTGAAGTTGAAAAGGGTGTGAGCTTTGTATCCCAGTAGAGTCTTTGTCGTAGTCAATTTGTCAAACGTGATTGAGGGAAAGCAATAACATGTACATGTATGTATATGACTACACACAACAAGCACAGTTGATTAATGACACAGGACAATGACAACATAAGGGATGGATAAGAAGTCAGGGGCAGGGAGCCAAACATGTATTTACATGGAAGGGGGTAACAGCAAGAGATAAACAGACAAAAGGCAGAGGTGGGCCAGTGATGATCACAAGGATCATAGCGGCAACCTGTGAGAGATAAAGTTGAGGCAACATCAAACAAGATCAGGAACAACAGAAGGATAAAGAATATGAAAACAGCGAAATATGTGTAATACAGTAACAGCTTCAGGGGAGGGGGGGGGGACAATTTTCTATATTCTTTCTAAAGTTCTCAATTTCATATTCTATTGAGAAATTCTATGGTCATCCGTTTTAAATTTCGAACGAAAAAATTTGACCCATAAATAACGAAAATACAGGAATAAGAAGGAGAGCATTGTAAAAGTTTGCAGATGCTGACAATACATGCGTACACAGATCGACCACCTGCATGCATGCGCAATATGCCCTTACTCACGCATTGATATGATAATCATTGCGATCGGCATTAGATTTTATGTTGATGTACAGTTCAAAAAGTATGAGGTTTCCGTGACAATTATGCTCAAACATCCCAATTTGAGGAGAACTTTTGCTTTGCATTCTTTGGACTGTGTTTCTCGCATATGTTTTGCTCCTGCTGAACGCATTTTTGTAATTTGTTGACAACATGCTTCATTCCAAAAAAGAGTATTTATGGCAAAGAAGCGAAGGAGTAGCAATTGCAATGGAGCCATAGCCAGTCATGGACACTCAGCGTGCGGCAACCCTGATGGACGAGTAAAAAGGACTCTAGCTTTTTTTCTGTTCTCTTTCCTTTTATATTACATTTTCCTTGGAAAAAAATATTTTCCCTTTCTTCTTTCTCATTTCCTCCTTCATTTTTCCTCTTCTTTCTTTTCCCTTTCCCTTCCCCTTTCTTTCTTCTTTCCTCTCCTTTTATTTTCCCTTGGGAATTTTTGAAATTCATTTGGGGCAGTCTAGCCCCTGCCCCCCTCCCCACTGTGACGCCACATGGTAACTAGGTATGATCAAAAGCAAAAAGTCTATAGAATAAAACTGCACAAGTTCGGTCGAGATGAAAACAATTCAGGAAACAGAATAACATATATAGGGAACGAAAGTATGAGACGTCTTCAAATAATGATTATTAGATAGTCATTAAAAAACTACAGATTTCTCCTTATTTTGTTTATCAAGAGGGCCCATCGTAAGTCTGAAAAAAAGTTCTTTCTGTAGAAAGACGCAGAGAAAGTGAGTCTGAATAAAAGAAAAATACCAGAAAGAAAGAAATCGAAGAAAAAAAAGAAAAAAAGAAAGAATGAATGAATACAAAGAAAGAAGGAATTAAAGAAAGAAAGAAAGAAACATAGAAAAAAAAAAGAATGAGTAAAAAGAAAGAAGGAATTCAGAGAAAAAAAAGAAAGGAAGAAGAAAGAAACTAAGAACGAACGAAGGAAATAAAGAAATAAAGTAAAAATGAATGAAGAAAGAAGGGGAGGAAGGAAGGAAGGGAAAGAGAGAGAGAAAGAAAGAAAATGAATGAAGAAAGAAATGAAGAGGAAAGAAAGAGAGAAAAAGAAAATAAGAGAAAGAAAGAGAAAGAGAAAAAGAAAGATAGAATGAACACTATCTTCGCATGTATACAAGCGCGTGTCTATGATTTTTTAAGGCACGTGCTCGTTCATTAACACTCTTAAAATCATTATTATTAACGATATTATTATCATTATTGTCCAATTTCTCATTTTTTTATTATTTCTATTAACATGACTATTTTTATTTTCATTATCATCACCACCACCATCATTAGTAGTTTAGATTGGAATGAATTAGAATGTAGTTTGGAATTTCTTGGGTTTTTTTTAAACCCCACCTTATCTAAAAATAGATTGACGACCCTGGGAGGAGTAATTGTTCCTTATGTTGTAGTCAAGCACGTGGTTTCGGTCTTGATTTTTAAAAGGCACATGCATATGCACATATCTTATCAATGTCGCAGTCGAACTAGACCAAAATGGAAATCTTTGAGAGTAATCGAGGTGGAGTGAAAATATCGTTTAGGGGGCATGCTTACGTTCGTAAAAGAAACCTGCAAGACGGTCGAATAAGATGGCAGTGCGAGAAACAAAGGAGTGTCCACCATGCAGTGGGGCGATCACCACTAATGGCCCACCGGCATACGGGAACCCTGATGACCAAGTAGGACACAACCACGAACCAATGCCGGCGCGCGCCGGTATATTGCAGGTCCGGGGGGCCATAAGGAGGACTGCCCGTGATGTTAATTCCCGGCCAACCCTTCAGGTCATTGCAAACCAGCTACTGGCCGCACCCAACAGGGAGGTGAGAGGAAACCTCCCTGCACCCAACGAGGTACGCGAGGACATCGGACCATTAGCCGCGGTTATCAGAGATGTACAGCGACAGAGGTAACGCATGACGTGCAATCAGAAAAATAAAATTTATATGCAAACTAACAAACACTTTCTTCAGAGCAATTCGTCGGAGCAATTGTCGTAGGAACAATTATCGCCGGAGCAAATGTCGGCGGAGCATTTGACGCCAGAGCAATTGTCGCAGGAGCAATTGCCCACGGAGCAATTGTCGCAGGAGCAATTGTCCCCAGAGCAAATTGTCGCACATTAGGAGCAATTGTCATAGGAGCAATTATCGCCGGAGCAAATGTCGCCGGAGCATTTAACGCCAGAGCAATTGTCCTATAGGAGCAATTGTCACAGGAGCAATTGTCACCAGAGCAAATATCGCCGGAGCATTTGTCGGCGGAGCAAATGTCGGCGGAGCATTTGTCGCCGGAGCAAATATCGCTGGAGCATTTGTCGTGGAGCAAATGTCGCGGAGCATTTGTCGCATTTTTCAGAGTAATTGTCCTCAGAGTATTTGTCGCAGGAGCATATGTCGTGTCACCGGCGGTGACTGATGCTTAGATTAGGCCAGGGTCAAGAAACAGGTGTTTTATATCTTTGTGTTTAAGACCTTGATTGCCAAGATATACACTGGCATTGTCTACAGGGGTGTAGCTTCTTCAAATGAGAGATTTGCCTCATGTAAGATCTTTGTCCTTTTTGTACCATATGTAGGAAACACCAATAATGGTTGCCAACCATTCAAGACACCTCCAGCTACTCCAAAGACTGAGAGAGGTATTATTTTGTTTTATTTTTTGGTGCTTGCCTAAATATAACACTTAATATTTTCCGAAGGATGACACAGTGTGGAAGTAGGAAAATATGGCTTCTTCAAAATGATGATTCACTAAATAATGAGCAAGACATACATGGCTTAACTTATTTTTCAGGTGGCCAGCTGGGCCACTTTACCACGATGATTGGTGGCCAAATTCAATTTGGGATACGATTGCAATACAGAATGTGCGCACATAATTCTGACTTTTCATAAATAACTTTAATCATGAAACATTGCTTTGACTATTTTGAGTGGCCAGCTGGGCCACAAAGGGCTCAGTTTTTGGTGCCTCGAGAAAACTTTTGTTTTGCCAGTGGCAACCGAGCCACTGCTAGACATACATAATCTAACTAAATTATTATTCTTCCAAATTACACATGTACATCAGCATGCGGTGATGCTTCTTATAATTATAGTTCTCAACTTAAATGTATGGCAAATTAGAGTAGTGGGCATTGACATTTTCAAGATCACCTATTCAATTCTGTGTATTCTACTGACTGGACTATGCAAGTACTGTACAACTGATCATTTGGCTCAAGAAATTCATGATAATCACCAGTTGACAGTTGACAATTTAACTGACATTAGTAATGACAATTTCTTGTCTTTCTGTATTTCATTTTTATTTCCTTGTCCTATTGCAGTGAATTAGATGGACAATCAAGCCGCATATTACTGTTTTAAGCGTATACAATAATGTTCTCCCCAATTGTTCACCTAAAAGTTGTTCAAGGTGTCAGGTTGGGTGTATCCGTTACCAGGGTGCTGAAGTACAAGGGGGACTTTTTCAATTAGTTAAGATGAAATAACACCAACACTAAATACTGACTGATCATGAGGATAGTAGTAAGTAGAAATGCTCACTCCCAAGGAGTTGTTCATACCAACCCTGCTATCACTATTGGGTACAATGTAGAGCTGAGGTGAACAACACCAAGGAAATGTCAACAGAACAGTAGGTATTTGTTTCACAAACCTCATTATTGAATATGTTTTATGACCAACAAGGAGAATCATTTTGTTTTACCACATATTTTCTCACTACTAGTATATCGTTGTCCAAATCATTCCTCCGTACATGCCCAGAGAGATGAAAGGCAGCGGAGAAGATTAGCTGACATGCTGAATCCATTTGAACTGTACGAGGATGAAGCTTTTCAAGTGCGCTACATGATTTCGAAAGAAACTGCACTCCACCTCATCGACATGCTTGAAGGTGATCTGAGGAGGGACACAGATTGGAATGAGGTGTTGACCACTCTCCGCTTTTATGCCATTGGTAAGTTCATAAATTTTTGTTCATTAAATTTTTACAAATTTCATTTTATATGTTTGCCCTTTTGTTGTTGTTGTGTTTTGAGTGGTGAGGGGATTTATAACCAATCTCTGTGGGACCATCCATAATGGGAGGGAGCTGGAGGTTCCCCAAGGTTGGTAACACAGGAGATTATGTGTACCCTGGCGAGCACTAGACCTTCATACTCTCTCTTAAATGCAAGAAAGTGCAAGAAAGAAGAATAGATACAAGAGGACCGCCACCAAAAAGCACAAAAGGGAGACGGACACGGAGCTGGCAAATTAAATGATTAAGATTTTGTCAAAATGTATGTGAGAAATTGAAATTTGAACAAAAATAGAGGTAAAAAATGTTAACAATTGAAAAATATTTCCTTCATGCAAAACAAGAAATAATAATTCTTCCAAGAATATACTGAATAAATTATATCATTTGGAGGAAAATCTAAATTCTCAAATGGATTAGTGATTCTTCACTAGGACATACTTGTTATAGGTAAGACTTGCTTCATCAGAGTACAATTTTAGTGGAAAATGACCATCAGCATCTTTTGATTCATGCCATTCACAAAGAGATGTATTTCGCTCTGCTGTTTTCATAAGGATGAGGGACATGCACTATGGGACCACACATCACCAAAGTAGCTCAGGTCTGCGGCTCAAAGTGGGATTGGGCTATATTGTTTGTGACATGGAGTGATATTGGGAAATATATACTCCCATTTTTGAATATTTTACTTTTTTCCAAACAAAACTGTCACTACTTTGCTGGATAAAATCCTCCCCAAATAAGGCTCAGATTGCAACAAAATGAACAAAATAAAAAAAAAAGTGCATGTATACATCAGTCCTGTAAGAATGAACATACTGTGCATTATCCTTGTTTCCTATTTTGTTTTCTTCTCTTTTACCTCAGGTCCAACATCTATATTGATGTCAGGCACGTTATGGAAAAATATGAGGATGCTCTCCAATGGCTGCTACCTGAGCTGGAAGACAGAGGAGAGATGTACAGAAAGATCATTCTGTACACAAATTCAATGAAAACATGTGCCAGCATCTTCAACTGGATTGTTAGTAACCTCACCAGGAAGACGTGTTGCCACGAAACCGAGCAGCATCATGTCATCGAAATGCTACATAGCAGAACTACGCCTGGAAAGGCGAAGGAGATAATTGCAGGCATCAGCGCGCCGGGGGGCTGCCTCAGGGTCGTCATCGCCACCGTTGCCTTCGGGCTTGGGGTAGACATCGATGACATAGACATTGTCGTCAACTGGGGCATCGGCAATGCTCTTACATACTGGCAGGAGGTTGGTCGGTGTGCGAGAGATGGCAGGAGAGGCGAGGCCATGCTCTCCTTCTACAGGAGGTCACTGAACATGTGTAATGACAAGAACACGAGGGACATGGTAACGACTACTGCCTGTCTTCGTGCAATCATACTGAGTCAGTTCATTTTACCTGGCATGAACCTGCCTCAAATGGAGAGTGTTCAATGTCAGAGCTAGTGCAAAGACAGCAGTCAATGCAGCAAATGCCAATGCTGCTCCAATTGTCGTCTGATGCGCCACTGTCACTTCTTATCCAAACAACCCACCTCGGCATCTAGACACTCCCCGAGAGGGCACGGAACAGAGTTCAAAAAATCTTTCTCGTCGTTGATGGAGGCCCAGACTTCAACTCAAACCACACCATCAATGCTTTTTTTTAACGGGCATTTCTTCAGAGACATTTACCTGGACACCATGCCCTTGTGACTCCATGATGAACCCTGTGGAACACCTGTGGGCCCCCTGCACCACAGCCCTAACCAGCATTTATTTGATCCTCCCTGACGAGAATCAGCCCAATGTCACCAGAAAATTTGAGAAGCAGAAAGTAAGAAGGAACACACTTAGTTCAATGCCACAATGATTGACATAAAGGATGTTCACTGGCATCACCTTTCATTTTCCAGCAAGCAAGTGATGATCGTTGCAGAACTCAGCGGCAGAGATCAATGGCCTTATGGAAGAGACTACGACTACATGAAAGAAACCACTGGGGGATCAGTAAGATGACTGAGAGGGGGCACCATTGATGCCGAGTACGTGTTAATTCACCAACATATGGAGAGGCATGTCGGATCTGTTTTGAAATGGCCAACATATCCAAACGAGTGTCTGATTAAAGGGTATCCGATAAGGGCGTAACTGATTTTGTGAGCAAAACAGTACGAGCCACAGAATGGGACACACTGTCAGATATTTTTTCATTCTTTTTTTTGATACCAAAGTGGTGGTTATGCTATTTCAAATAGATGAAAGTAGACATAGACACCTCTCGGATGAGGCGTGAAACTGCCCTTGAGTAAAAATATCATCATAGATCAACAAAACTAAAGATTGTTAACTCGACAAAAAAAAGTCAGCTCCAACCATTTTTCTACATGTTTGGTGCAAACAACCTTGCCTCTGGATTGTGGTGGGTAGATGGTAATAGGTTTTCATCATTTGTACCAAAGTGGCAAGGAAATATTTTGTTCTGCTACAATTATCTTTTCAAGTATTTTGCCTTGTTGGGACTGTGAGAATTTGTACAACTTGTCTGTGGCATACAATCAAAAACTGACAAAAACCTGCTCTGCCAACCAAAGAGCTGTCTTGTATTTGACTGTTGCGACCACTTTGAGCAAAATGATGTGTTTTCAGCAGTTGGCTTACATCTGAATCACTTGGGCAAGAAATTATTTGCAGAAAAACTTCATTGTTTTCTTGAGAAATTGACAGGACCAATTGAACTAATAAAACCTCAGTGCATTCCATGGATTCCCAAAGAGTGAAAAATTCTGCAACACCAGTGGTCAACACCAAAGAAGACCATCTTGTCCCCATGGGAATCAACAGATCTTAACATGTATCTTTATGATCAACAAGAAAAATATGGAACCTTGCACTGCAGACCTGGCAGGAGGAAGCGAAAAAAAAACCAAACAATGCAAACATCGTCTGGACCAGGATGGGTTCAAAAGTCCTGTCAAATCTTCGGCCACAAAACACAGAAAGTCTTCGAATATGAGCAGATACATGTGCCCGCAAGATTTAGTGCAACAACAACAAATATGAACACCACGACACCAACATGTGTGAAAGGTTCTGCTTTAACGACAATGTATCTTTGCGGATAACCCGCAATTCAAACAGAAAGTTATTAAGGAAGCCACTGTGTAAAACAAATTTTTATCAAAAAACTTTCATTAATATCGGAGGAGAACTATGGAACTCTCTTCCTGATGAATGTCGAAATGCAAATTCGCTTACCATATTTAAGAGTGAGTTGGGTCGTGTTACATCTCTACTGTAATGTCAAACTAAAAAACTGTATGTACCCCGCTCAGTGTAACAATCTCGTCACAGTCATGTCCTTTACGTTGCATTTATTTTGTACTTGTATAATGTTGCCTTTTTTTAAGCTCTTGCCGCGCAATGCACCTTCATACTCAAACACTCATCGTACTTAAAAACCTACATACACATACACGCATACACACACAAACACACACACACACACACACACATACAACGCACACATATACACATACACACATACACAAACAACATCTACATAATCGTAACTCTTCAGTACATTACCATAGGATTGGCAGATTTGTAATTTCACTTGTTTTTTAATTGAATTGAAATTGTGTTATTTCATTGCAGTTACATAAATATGTATATTTTATTGATGATTTTACAGTTCATCTATGATGTCTAATAATGTCCATTGAATTGTTGTATTCAGCTTTAATTGTTGTTTAATGATTTATATATTCTGTAACATTTTACAGCTAAATGTGTATATTATTCATGTAATTTTAATTTTCTGTATCGTACATTTTATGTGTTGTTTTTAAAAAGGGCCTTGCTGAAAACCAGACCTTGCTGAGCAAGCAACCCTTTCAAAATATGTGAAATAAATAAATAAATAAATAAATAAATAAATAGCCTATGTCTTTCTGGTCCCAGCTACATCACAATGGTTATTATGTATTTGATTCTCATTCCAGGAGTCCTGATGAATGCTTGGTACAAGATGGATGCAGAGTCTTACTCAGCATTTCATCAAGGCAAGGTATACAGCTATACTGTTTAGATCCGGCCAATTTGGACTATTTTCATTAATTGATTATTGGATGTGTTGTCAATGGTGTGTTTTATAGTGTCCTCTAGGTAGGCAGCAAGCTAACAGAACCTCAAAAAGAAATAAACCCCCTACTGAAACCCATTTGTCAAACAAAGGACGCACATGACACTGACCCATCCAAAACTGACAATTTGCTGATTGTAGTTGGGACATTTCAGCGCACGCTAGCCGGACAGGCAAGACTTTGGATAGACAATCTAACATTTAAGGACTTTAACGACATGAAAGAAACATTTATTTGACAATTTAGTCCTGCTAAATCAGACTTCACCAAAGTATGTGACTTTAACACATAAAACATGACCGACAGAGAGAGTACTGGGGCATTCCTCCAATGACTCCGTGTAGCAGCCTCTTACATTGACTATGGGGAAATGAAAATTAGACACAGACTTTTGGACTCGTTACCCCACAACTGTCATACCGCCGTTCTTATGTCGGCATTGACTACAACCCAGAACTGCGACGACATAGCTGCCAAAGCGCAACTTAACCTTGACATACAAAACAAACGAACCATCACTAAAGACTCGACCTTTGCCACACAAAGCAAAATTGACCAACTAAAGGACGACCTAAACTCTCTTAAACTCACTAACACACATGACCAGACCCGTGGACGAGCTCGAGACAGAGGACGGGGACCACCCCACTCAAGGTCCGCCGGTAGAAATCGCAAGCGTTTGAGGTATCTTCACTAGTACAGACATGTCATCAAAATGTCTGAAGCTGGTGAGGAAACCTTAGGTGCAACTAGTGCACCCCTTGAGGACAAGTTAGACAAGATTCTGAAAGAGAGTGGTCTGACAATAGACCAGTTAGAAGAGTTGGGGAAGGATAGTGCTAAACCTAGCCCTCCGCCAGCTCCACCCCCTGTAGTTAACAATGGAAAGGACTGACATATCCAAGATATTGCTCAGGATGGACACAGGAAGGATATCAGAATTTAAAGGACGAAAGATTCAAGACATACAACTTGATGGTGAGGCAATAGCATTTATTACATATTTAGCTCTATTTTATCTGAGGCGTGGGTGCAGTCATGTCAATTGATACAGGCGAAATCCTGGATGCGGTTGTTCTGTCTAAAGAGTATGTCGAGTGTTCTCGAACAGAGAGTGACAGACATGATTTTGGAGCATTGACATTGACCAAGATTGCTGTAGAGCTGTGGAAACCTCTCTTCACTGACGACGAATGACTGGAGAAGTGTGTGAATGGACGGACTGACAGACAGCGACTAGACCCGGACAGAGTGCAGACACTACGTCACCACTTCTTCAACATGGTCGCGGTTCCCAGGTCTCAACAGGGGGCCATGTGGAAGGTGGCTGTAAAGGCCATTGACAAGCACACTCGGTACTTGCGTCACAAGAGGAAGGACTTGAACGCCGACGAGAGAGCTGCCGTTAACGACAGGCGACATCAAGTGCGAGTGAGACAAACAACGGAATGACTTGTACTTCCAGAACTTATAACCATGACATGACACCCACAGTCACCGACCTTAAACAACGACATGACACCACTGAGTGTCAGAGATGAATGAGTGTCAGAAACATAACATGATAATCGACCTACATACCCAATAAATGGCATGTGAGATTGAATAAAGATCAATGTATATATTCATTCACAAATAACTGCGTCCCCCTGTTTTTTGTGAGTTTGTTTTTGGTGAGCTCCGTTATTGAACATGTTCATGAACAGCTCCACCCCCTGTAGTTAGCAATGGCATGATGGAAGTTAGTGCCCCAACCATCCCTAGACTCCCCCATCTAGGGATATTTTCGGGTAATACCCCAGTGAAGCAGGGGGAAGGTGAATGGGAAACGTTCATGGACATAGCTCTTGAAATTATTAGTGTGCCTGGCTTGGATGAGGCAACCAAGAGGGAGATTGTGACCCGCCTTGTGTTCCCTGCTCGAGACTTTGCCAAGCAGATTCCTAATGATGCTCCCGCCATTGACGTTGCGCAATATCTCACAGAAATTTTTGACAAGTTGGAAAACACAAATCTCCAGCTCCAAGAATTCAGGAGTATGATGCAGACGAAGTAAGAGAAACCTTTCGGCTTTATAAAGCGTCTGGAACCCCATCTAATGGAGTTGCACTGATCAATGCTGGAGAGATTTCACGATTAAATGCCCCCAGCAAACTTTTGGACCGATTCAGAATGGGATGTGCAGACAAGTACATCTTGTCTGTCACAAACCTTTATCACCAAATTATCCCACCTCCCTTCAGCCATTTGATCAGCGTTGTGCGTGAGGCAGAGGCGACGCGTGCAGCAAAGCTTGCGCAGCATGCTGGGAAGGTAAGTCCCAAGCCAGCAGTACAGAATCTTGCCCAGCAACTCAGCTCGTTGCAGCTAGCAGAAGACAAGAAAACAACCCAACCTGCCTCAAAGAAATCTCCCCCTGCAAATCTATCCAAGTCCCTACAATCTTCCCAAACAATTCAGAGCAAACATCCTAGGATTCTAGTATGTTAAAGATGTGGAGAACTCAATCATTTCCAGAAGGACTGTAAAAAGAAGAAAACTTGAAGATGAGAAATCAAATTGTTGAAAGGTGGCATATGCCATGAATGGCACAAAATCCCAGGTTTCCCCAAACGAATAAAGATCTCTGCTGGTGGACTGGACAGAGGTTCTAATAGGAAACACCCTAAAAAGAGTGATCAAAGCAAACCTCCCAAAACAAGCACTCCCCAGATCCCTTCCAAATTAATTGGTGAACCTTGTGAGTCCCCTTGTATGAACGATGATGTAGAGACCACATGATTGATAGTGACAGCGTAGTTACAATACAGAAATCATTTTTTTAATAAACATTTGCGTGACAGGTACCCAATGCACCAAATCGAAGGTCCTCATCGAATAGAGGGTGCAAATGGGGAACCAGTAACGTATGAAGGGTACACAGCAATTCCCATCTCCCTCCCCAAACAAACAGTAGGGATAGATTCCCCTATTGAAGTATTGGCAATAATTGTTACATGCCCTACCTCCTCTCCCTCTCCTATCATTGGTACTAATGTGTTCCGTGAAGTTGCAAGGCACAATTTGGACCAAATTTTCTAGACAGACTCTCTACGCCCACCTACATCCATTCGTGCTATCAAAAGGCTGTTCATGACTCTAAACTCGGCAACCCCGCGTCAGGGGATGTGGGAGAAGTGCGTTGTAGGCTCTGGCGCCCTCTGGTGGTCAAACCTGGTCACGTAGTCCAGGTGAGTAGCGCTGTCCAAAGCATCCTACCCCTGAAGGAGAGCATGAGGTACTTGTGCAAGAGTTTGAACGTAAGTTGAAGACACCCACCAACTTACACGTGGTCAACTCCATCCACAATGTACAAGGTAAGAAGGCAAAGGTTAGAGTGATTGTCGCAAACAATACAGTCAAGCCAATTACATTGTACAATAGACAGATCATTGCTGGGGCATACACTGTCATGTGGAGTAGACCACTCGAACATGTATGTATGAACTTGGAAACAGTCTGGGCTAGCATTTTCATCTTCCAACAGGGAAGTGGATGGGATTCGTGGATGTTCGGACATTAAAGGTATTAGCCCACATTTGCAAACCCACGAAAATCAAAACTGCATAAAACAGGTCCAATATGACTTCAAGTACAAGTTATAACAGTAACATACCTCACCTGTTGCTCTTTGTCTATACCATTCGATAAAAGAGAGAAAATCATCGTTTTAAAATCAATTTTCAAACCGGGTCAACCCGACCCAAAATCGAATTACGAGCGCGGGCTAGCTACGTACATGTAACGTACACATGTATCGCATGCATGTAGTACCTACGTGGACCGGAGCTAGCGAGCGTTATACGCATGCATACGGTGCATTTTCATTTATTTTTATGAAAGTAATGGACTAATTGGAACGAAATTTTGCACAGGTGTTACTGCAATCATACCCAAACTCCATGCTAACTATGAGACCAATTGCTGCAGGTTTACAAATGTGGGCTAATACCTTTGATACTGAATTGAAATTGCTTCAGCAAGAAGTATAGAGTCAGATTGATGACCCAGTGGAGCCATCCCTTGCAACACGTGCCTTCCTGCTGATGGCAAGAGGCGTCAACAACGCAGGCAGTTGCATTTTATCCAACAAAGACCTTACGAAGTAGCGAGATCTACGATTGTGTAATGGAAACTGTTTTGGTATTAGAAGCTGTAGGCTCGAGGGCGAGAGGTGTAGTTTCAGATGGAGCATCAACTAATCGAAAATTCTACAGGAAGTGTAGAAACTTCAACTGGAAAATACATCCCTTAGATAGGGAATGAAGAATTCATTTCTTTTGTGATATTCCCTCATTTGATAAAGACAACATGGAATAATCTGGAGAACTCTAGATGTTCGAGTAAAAGTGGAAATCTTCAGGTAAATTTCAGCTTAACAATATTGCAATGTCATCCAACATTAAACTTGTCATATCCGTCAAGGATATTTGCCTAGAAAATGTGGATTGCTACACTCGCACAACCGTTTCCGACCCATCTGCTTTGGCTTTGCCTTGCTCTGGGGGCCACAGGCTAGGCACAATGGCATGCTTCACTCTAGGTGCTATCGAAATCGGTGGCTAGCAGCAGACACATTTTCAGTGTGTGTAATGGACGCACTTGATGACGTGATTTCAATCGTTCTGTCTTTTTTTAAGTTCAAGGTTACAAAGTGTGCATGGCCTGTGAAGAGCTCCCTAGAATTGATAAAAGAAATATTTCTTGAAACTTGGTCAAGTATGGTAAGAGTCAGTGACACAGATGCATTCTTTAGTACTTTCACTTCTTACATGCAAAATTTCAGTATCACTGAGTGAGATTTTGTTTCTTCATGACAGATCCTACCCTAGCTTACAGGAGTCCTCTTACTCTAGGACACAGGAATTTACATACTCTATGACACAGGGAACCTGTTAACTGTGTGACAATTACTGTAACTTTACAATATTTTGTCTAGTTCAGTGAAGTGTGTTGAACACTGAAGGATCATGTTAAGAAGACATTAAGTTTTGTATCTCATGAACTCAGCTGGATGTTTAGCCCAGGCCACTAGTGAACAAAGCCACAAGAATTCTATCTCAGTAAAACAGTGTGTTCTGCCTCTTTCTTGTGTGAATGTCAAAATAAAGTTCTCATCTTATGGTTTATATCCCAAACTGGGCACATTTACAGACAACACCTGTGAGGACAACATTGAAGAAGAAAAAAAATCTGCATGATGACAGCCATATGACAGATGTTTCTCTGCTCAATAGGCTTTATAGTTTCAGATTTTCGTATGCAGAAAGGCTTGGAGTAAAAGTAGACGTTCACTCCTACACTAAGCTTGGCATGTGGGACTGAGCTATTCATGATTTCTGACAGCATTCGAAACATTCATTTTCTGACAGAAATGTCACATATGATAAATATTGTCCAATCAGCCTCACATGTTCTCATTCACCGGCAAATTGCTGTGTACAGTTTGGAATGCCTCCATGATTCTACTTGGCCATTAATTTTTGGTTCATGTGACCACTGGAAAAACGAATGTATAACTTTTTTGCCACATGGCCACACATTACTTAGCGGGTATTCCTAGGTCCTGTCAGGTAATCACTGAGTTGAATTATTCAGTCACACTACATAGGAAATCCTCATAACATAGTAGTCAAGGATATGCACCCACACCAGCTAATCCCAACTGTTCACAATGGAGTTGTGTTGGTCTTTCAGGCCATGTAGGAAGAGAGATATCTTACCCCTTCAGCTCAAGACAGTACACATAGTCATTTCTACATCCAACAACGATGTTTCTCTCATCAGCCACAGGAGAAGAGAAGACTTCCCCAGGGAGAGAATGATCTGCAACTTCCTGACCTGTTCGCAAATCTAGAACATGGACACAACCATCTGTTGCCGTGACAACCACCAGGCAGCGTCTTCCGTGTGTGAGTACGTAAGGTGTTGAATAGACTGGAGATGTGGACACTACCTTCGTCCACTCCGCACAGCCTGTGGATGAGTTGAGGCAGGTCACACGTCCGTCATGAGAACCAAATAGCAGAAGGGAGTGGGGCTGATGATGTGCCGAGTGGGTGGGATGATGCTCTGGGTGGGTGGGATCAAGTTTGGTATCAGCCCTGGTAAGAAATAGGCACAGGGATGAAAAGATGGGGCCACTGGCTCTGTACGTCCAAAGCTGGAGTGGGGAAAAGTGTGATACAAAAAGTGCTCAACTGCATAAAGAGGCACAAAAAGCACAGAAATCATGATAAAAGAAGCCATTTCACGGGTAAATCAACAGCATGCCAAGTACTCTATGCATACTCAAAGATCCAAGGTCTCTCAGGATTGATGAATGCAACCAAGAATGAACAATGACATGTATAACAAGAGACCCGCGGGTCTAGCGCTCACCTGAGTATCGCAAGTTCACCTTTCACGCAGTCACTAATCTTATTCACAGCTCTACCAAAATTTGACCAGGCATTCTCAAGTAGAAGATGAAAATGTACAATAAGGGCCCAATTTTTTTAAGATTCCTTAATTTGGGGGGATTGGGGCCCCCGGGGCCCTCTGGGTGGGGCATGGTGCCCATTTTGATAAATTGAGATCCTGACCCCCTAGGGATGCTACCTGCCAAGTTTGACAAAAATCCATCATGAGGTTTTCAGGAGGAAGATGAAAATGCACAATTCAGGCCCCCATTTGGACCCTTCCAACCACCCCCCCCCCCTACCCAAGAGGGGCACCCCTGGATCTCCTATGAACAAACTTGAAACTACAGTCATTAATGCACTCACTCATAGTATTATCTCAGCTCTATAACTTCTGATTCTAGAGAAGATTTATAAAGATTCCTTCATTTGGGGGGTTTGGGACCCCTGGGGGACCCCTGGGTGGGGCATGGTGCCCATTTTAATAAATTGAGATCCTAACCCCCTAGGGATGCTACCTGCCAAGTTTGGTGAAAATGGGTCATGGGGTTCTCAAGAAGAAGATAAAAATGTACAATTTAGGCCCCATAAGGACCCCTCCTCACCCCCTCCCCTGGGTCCCAAGGGGGGCACCCCTGATTCTGCCATGAACAAACTTGAAACTACAGTCATCAATGTACTAACTCATAGTATTAACTTAGCTCTATCACTTCTGGTTCTAGAGAAGAAGATTTTTGCGGATTCCTTAATTTTGGGGGGTTTGGGCCCCCTGGGGGCCCCCTGGGTGGGGCATGGTGCCCATTTTAATAAATTGAGTTCCTAACCCCCTAGGGATGCTACCTGCCAAGTTTGGTGAAAATGGGTCATGGGGTTCTCAAGAAGAAGATGAAAATGTACAATTTAGGCCCAATTAGAACCCTTCCCCACCCCCCTCCCCTGGGTCCCAAGGGGGGCACCCCTGATTCTGCCATGAACAAACTTGAAACTATAGTCATCAATGTACTAACTCATAGTATTAACTTAGCTCTATCACTTCTGGTTCTAGAGAAGAAGATTTTTACAGATTCCTTAATTTTGGGGGGTTTGGGCCCCCCTGGGGGCCCCCTGGGTGGGGCATGGTGCCCATTTTAACAAATTGAGTTCCTAACCCCCTAGGGATGCTACCTGCTAAGTTTGATGAAAATCGGTCTTGGGGTTTTCAAGAAGAAGATGAAAATGTAAAAAGTTTACGCACGACGCACGACGGACGACGCACGACGGACGACGGACGACGGACGACGGACGACGGACGACGCACGACGCACGACGCACGACGCACGACAGACGCCGGACGAAGGGCGATCGCAATAGCTCACTTGAGCCTTTGGCTCAGGTGAGCTAAAAACCATGCACAGAAGAATGCTTAATGTGTTACCATAATTGTCATGATGGCAAACCTATTCATACCCTCAAACAAACGAATATGAAACATTTCATAAGCACATTCTATTACATGGTAAAGGATAAAAGACATATCATAACAATTTTTCATCTTGTTCACTCGGTACATGAATGTTGCATTTTCTCTCATGGCAGTACAGTAAATTCATCGAGGACGCAAAGAGTATTTTCGAAAATAAAGAATTACATACACACATCCTGATAAACTAAAAATATAGATTGTGGCGATTTTATTCCTATTCATGATCTTTACAAATTACACCTCCATGTAAAGACAAATAACATACATGATTATATATATACAGAAGCACATCACTGTACACTTAGCACATTTCTTTTTTTTTCAGGTTGGGAGCCAGATGGAAAATTCCTGTTCTTGTAAACTCAATTGACTCTGAATACATGCAAATGTGTCTAGTGCCTCTTTGTTGTTTTATATCATGTGCTTTGAAAGCGTGTGTTTCTTTCCAAAACTGCTTGATCAGTAAGAGAAGAATATAGATGCATGAATGAGAACATTGGTATCATGAAATTGTACCTGACGACCAGTGTGAGACACTAGCTGGACGGTACCATCAACAGAACCCACCAGGATTCCTTCACTGGTTCCTGCCGGTGAGGAGAAGATGGGTTTGGTGCAGCGGAACAACCATTTCTTGACCCCAGTCTCCTGGTCAAACAGAAGAGAAGCCCGGTGTAATGTCACACTGGGTAACTTCTTCAGTGACATCATAAAATTATGTACACTTACTTCCAACGTGGTAGTTACTGCTACAAGAATACATCAAGATGATGCCATAAATGCATGGAAGGTACAGATGCTAACATGCTCCTATATCAGAAAACTTCTTTGAAAACAGCTAGTGCAGGTCTTAGTTAGTCTCTAAATTTTACAGTGTAGACTCTCTTGATCCCTCTATGCCTTTACAGGAGAAATCTCATCGCATACACACACTTCTTATGTTCAAAGATTAGATCTTAAACATCTACAATGTATTCAAATACTTCTAGATATCTTCATGTCAGAGACAGATTTGAAGCGTGACTGTAGAAAGGAGCTGGCAATAAAAGCACTGTTGTCAAGAGGTTTGACATTGAGTTTACACAAAGTACTAGTTTAAAAAACAAACAAACAAACCAAAACTATCCCAAGATTGTAAAACATGAAACAGACTTTGACAATCTAAACACCCATAAGCTACAATAAACAGGAAAGAAAGAGAAGACAACAAGAGAGATCAAAGAGTGAAAGTGAGAGAAATAAAAGACAGAGAATGAGAGAGTAAATACAAGATGAAGAGAAAGAGATGTGATGGAAGAGAAGAGAAAAGAAAAAGATAGCAGGGACAACAAACATCACTACCTTGTCTAGCGCCACCACAGCACCTCTCAGTGTAGCTACATACAGAGTCTGGCTTGTGTGGTGGATGCATGGTGACGCCAACACAGAACCCTCTCCACAATCTGTCTTCCATACGCAGCATTTATTCTAGACAAAGCATGTGATGGGAAAGTCTTCTCACTGATTCAGTCTGAATAGATGTTTCTTTTTCTAGGTATGTTTTTCATATTATCCATCTATTCTGCACCAAAGCAAAGATCATCATGTTGAACAAATGGTAGAGTTTTAACACATTCAAATCGTCCAGTATATCATTATTTCTTACCCTTGGGGTTTAGTACAACATGTCTTCTTTTTTTTTTTCAAAATAAAACCCCTTCACAAAGACTTCAGACTGCATTATTCTGAGACTCATTAAAACATACAAATTATTTTGATGACAGCTCTGCAAAATCCCAGTAATAGTATACTGTAAAGCCAAAACTGGGAAGTCAAACAAACCACAAGAGATATGCAGTTGTACTTGATCAAGCTTCACGTACATGTGTCTCCACACACATTCAATGATGTTGCCACAGTTCCATTATTAACAAATGTGCATGCACATAAAAACTCACACACAGGGGGTGCTTTAAAACCATAGCATTGGCCATAGAGACCTTCAGCTGAAATTTGATATCATACTGTTGCAGTCACTGTGAGAGGCAGGCCCTCTGAAGAAGCTACCCCAGTTAGAACCAACACTTGCTGTCGGGCGGGAGCTCAGTGGTCTAGAGGAGATTATGCCTGTCCGGAGATCAGGAGGTCGTAGGTATGAATCCTGCTTTCAGTGCTTATTTACGTCAATGTAGGGCAATTTGTCGATCAGTTGTATAAAAACCTCTCGATGGAAGAATTTCACAAATTTGAAGAAATTAGACTAAAGTCTTGTTATTGCTTATAAACTTTATAAAAATGAATGTACTCACATCAGCATGAAGGGCGGCCACAGATTGGTCATGTGATCCCACATAGACAAAGCCATTTGTTGTGTCACACACAGGGGAACACTTGACAATGTCTAGCATTTTATACTTCCATGCTATGGTGCCAGTCGCAGCCAAAAGGCAGTAGATGTAATGATCATAACAACCTGTGAATACAAACATATCGTATCTACAGTGGTCACATTACAGAATGGAACATAGAACTTCAGTTATTCATGATCCATTCCCATAAAAGCCAAACAATGTCTGCAAACAATGAATATGCTGATTACGTTTTTTCCAAACTTTCCAACACACCATAGTTTGTCCAACTTTACTCCAAAACGAACCACTAAGTGATATAAAAGCCAGGTTTCATATACATTTTTGAGAAAATGGGCATCAAAGTGGGATGCTGTCCAGCTTTCTAGCTATCATGCATTCAAACATAATGAGTCATTCAAAGACACTAGAGCTACATGCTTCACAAGAACGAAATAGTTGTATTTATCAAATCCATCAGACAACTGGGGATGCATTCACCTGGCTGGTCAACCTCAATTTGCTTCTTTAATTCATCTACCATATTTTCATATGAAAGATTTTACTGTTCATTTAACCCTGAAGTTCATGCTGAGAGTGGTTAACATATTAAATTCACAAATATTGAAATTCTATCTTCATTTGTAGTATCGTAAAATACAGAATTTGGAAGTCCAACTGATTGACAAAACAGAGCAACTACCTAACAAATCATAAGAGCAGAATACCACTGTGATGTGTGTGTATGCAATACACAAATAATGTGCTAGCAACAATGTATGTCTACTGATGGAATCTTGACAGCAGATTACTGTGTGTCACGAATGAACTTTAACTTGAACATCAAAGTTCAAATTATTCTTTGTCTCAAGTTCTAACTTACAGTCTTACAACTCGGCACAAGAATTATTCATTTGAATACTAAATGCGCAGTACCTACTGCTAAAAGGGACAAAAACCATTGAAGGCTATCTGGCGGGAGCTAGTCTAGTGGATATGAACCTGCCTCAAAAGTAGGTCATGGGTTCAAATCCCACCCGAGTATGTATGCACATAATTTTTATCATGGCTATTACTCAAACACTGAATAATCCATGTTCATTTTATGTCTATCAAAGGTAATTAATTTGTCAAACAGTTGCAATAAACCTGAAAGCTCTTTAAAAAAAAGAAAAAAAAAAGAAAAAAGAAGAGGAAACAGGTTTAAAAGAAGGAGGGATGGGATTTTAGTCACAAAACGTGAACACTAACCGACAATAACAAACTTCCCACAAGCCGACAGACATGCCGAGGACTCTACCCTGTCAGTCAAGATGGTCTGCCAGAGCACCTCCCCTGTTTCCATGGCAATGGCAAGAAACCTGCCTGAGTGGGATCCAATAAAGACATTTGTTCCTGTGCTGTGAAAGAAGAGAGGAACATTAGAAGTGCTTACCGGAGAAATAACCCTAATTGCTGATTGAAAAAATGTAAATCAGATTTTCTTGATTAACTGAACAATAGCAAAGAATCTTTCATATCACATAAGTGTATTTCAATCTAAGGAACCCTGATGTTGATCAGTGGACCTTTGCAACCAAGATCACAGACATTTGGCCCCAGATATACTTGACAATGGTGGGTGAGAGGCTTATTGGTAAACACCAGATGATTTTTTAAAAGTACATTCACTTGCCTTCAGAAAAAATACAAGCTGGCATAAATCGAAAGGGATACATGGCCTCTTGTATACAATGAGTATACAGAAACCCCGAGTATAATTGTTTCCTCTTTGTTTAATATTATTTCATTAACTCATGTATAGGTACAGTTTCAGCAGAATTTGTGGGCAAGACTGAAATGTGTTTACCTGTTACTAATAACTGATATATGATTTGCAGACGTGAAATTAATCGTATTCAAAGTACACGAGAATGCATTTTCATGTCTCTTGTATTCCCCGTACATAATCTTTACATTGTTTTTATTTATAGATAGAACATACTTGTGGTTGGTCTATCAACTCCAAAGCAAAATGGGGAGTGACTGGTAGTTCACAAACAATCGTTCCAACCAAACTTTGAAATCCAAAACATGAACTAGTCTTTTGGGAAATGATGACTGCATGTTAGTGCTTAGAGGAAATAATCATTAGGTATATTGGTAAATAAATGCTGCTTACAATTACCTGTATACACACAAATTTCTTTAGTGCTAAGCATCATGGACACAACTTTCAAGCCATCAAGTTTGAGATACTTTTGTGGACTAGGAAGAAAAGGTGATAAGTTTGTCCCTTTTACCTTGTTTTCACAATGAGGGGAGAAGCATCCACACATTTGCCTGTGTCCACTCTCCACTTTTCTGCAATGTAGAGCTCACAGTGCTGATGCTCCGTATCCAAGTCATAGAGAGGCCGACCCTTGGGCAAGGTACTGGTACATTGTGAATGCTTATCCTGGGCAGGGCATTGGTGGCAGAGTACATTTGAGCCCCGCTGAAAGGATAAAAGGCAGCCTCCATCTGGAGGTGCTGCTGCTCCTTGAGGGACAGTATTGCTATGAGGAGATGTGTATGTAGTCAAGTATGACACTTTGTTATCCACGCGAGTCCGTTTGGCTGAGGAAGCAACGACACCGTCCACTTCAGATGATCTCTTCACTGTAAGAGGACCAGCCTCTCTGTTCCTAAGGACTTGTTCTTTTGTTCCAACATGGGTCGAATCATACCCCAGCACAGCACTTTCCTCCTGCCACTGTGATACACTCGGTGCTCTTCCGGAAGGTTGGTGGGATTGCCTGCCATTGCCGACCCAACTCAGGATTCCAGGTCCCTCTTCTTGGACGATCACAGTGCCATTATCCCCTTGAGGTGCCTGTGAGGAGCCCTCGCTTGTCCAAGTGTCCTCCAGACACTGCTGGAGACAGGCACAGACTCTTTGGAAGGTGTGGTGTAGGATAGCATCCAGAAGGTCAGGAAGGGTAACCTGGTAGGCCAGCTCCAGACACTGGACTAGTCGGAGGGCGAGGAAGGAGTCCCCTCCTTGAGCTGTGAAAGAATCCCCGTCGTAAACTGGACTCGACGGGTCTCTGCCTAGACAAGTCTGTCAAGGAAATGTTTCAAAATGATAATTGTGACAAATCTTGAGCTTGTTGGAAATCATCTAATCATATTTCTCCTAGAAGTCATGAGGTACAAATTAACCCTAACTAGGCCGGGCTATTTAGGTACATTTTGTAGACGATAGAGGCGGGGGGGCCTCCCAGGCCCCCCCTCCAGATCTCGGCCGTCAACTGTGCAATCGCGACGAAAATTGGCACATACATTGGCTACGACGTAATCTAAAGTACCATGAAATTAATTTTTCAAAAAAAAGTATCATTTATGCTAAATTATGCTAATTTATGCATAATGATGCATGAAATCAGACAATTTGGTATAAATCACTAAATAAAGCTCAAAACAGGCACATTTTTTGAGTAAATATTCTTTTTAGTGTCCTTAGCAAATGTAAAAGAAAAAAATTGTGCCATCAGAAAAATTTCTTAAGTATTTTGTTGTTTTTTATATTTCTTATGTATTTCTTTGTTTTTTCGACTTTAAGTTTTTCATTGTTTTTTCGATGAAATTTGTCCGCTACATTGTTCGGAACACAAAAATATGATATTGACTGATTTTGATCGATAAAACCCAAAAATAATCATGCTTTTATGAAATTTGTCTGTAAGCACAGTTTGCATTGAAATTGTACACGATTTCACGTTTTTGAGCAATTTTTGGTCTGACATGCACGTACATATTTATGCGCAACTTCGGCACCACGTGCCCGGGCATCGCAAATTTGGTGTCAAAAGATGCGGGAGACTCTAAAGAAAAAAGTCATGAAACGTCGCGGCAATAGCTATACATCGCGTAACGTCGAGGGGGGGGGGGGGGATTCACCAGCCTATACTTTTTTTTATAACAAGCTTCTCCTCAGGGTATCAACTTAATTTCAAGAAAGATACAGAGCACTCTGGCTTTCACCCATAAATGAAACTACCTTAGTTGTCTTGCCCTGTAAGACACTTACCATCCACTCCTTCACCAGGACAGCCTGCCAGGTCTCCCAAGATTGCTTCCTCTTACCCCTCTGCCTGGTTGATGCTGCTTCCTCCTCCTCCAATCTCCTAGCTGCCTCCTGGAGTGCAGCCGTATCCACCTTACCATGCCTGGTGATTGGCATCTCCCTCAGCGGTATCAACCTGTCTGGAATGGCATGGCCTGGTAATATGTCTCTCAGGTGACTCAGGAATCTCGCATTGCTCCAGGAATCTAAACTTAGTGTGGTCACGGCTGTGGATCCCAGCGGATCCGAACTGGGTGTGGTCAAGGCTGTTGATCCCAGCGGATCCGAACTGGGTGTGGTCACAGCTGTTGCTCCTGGCAATGGATCTCTGTCCTTCAAATCGGATACTGGCATCTCGGATGATGCCTTGGTCCTGGAATTATTTTCATCCTCTGGGTTACTGTCAGATTCATGTGGTGAGGTAGAGTTTTGAATTGATGTTGGCGAGTGCATGGTTGCCGATGGGAGTACAGCTTTGAGATCTTGTGATGTTATCGGAGCAGACAAATCTTTGGCACCAGAATGTTTTGCATCATACACTATGGATGTTTCTTGAGTTACTTGTGGGGCACTTACAGCATTCCTGTCTGCCAACTTTGCATCTACAATGCTTGGATGGGATATATGTGCCATCTTTGCATCCAAACATCCTAAGTCGGAGGGAAGCATGGACAATGACAAAGTTGGACTTGAGGAGGTATCTTTTGTCAATGTGTCTCTATCTTTGGGTGTTACAATTTCAGAATCAGTTTCGCTATTGCACTCTTGGAAGTTGGAAGCCATCCCTTCACTGGATGAACACACAACATGGCTGCCATGCTTTGGAAACATTTTTGCATGCGAACCCTTCCCCGAGTCTGCCGCTGGTTGGCTTGAAGGTAATCTTATACTGGTATAGCAAGCTATCAACTTTCCATTCATGAGAAAGACGGCACAGGACTTCACATCTGCACAAGTTTCAATGGCCTGCGAAAAGGTGAGCAAACAATAGAGTCACACTTACGATCACATAGAATGGATCAGATAAAAAAAAAAGGGATATAGAAAATAATAGAAAATAACTACTCTATTTCTATGACTTTTGAAAGTAGACTGATGCTTGCAAATTTCACAACTGATGAAAATGATTCCTATATACCCTAGGGCCCATAAACACTATGTGTGTATGGGGGTATAATAATGCCTACCCTCATAGAAATGCAGTGTATATTGTCTCAAAGGTGGGAATTGTCTCAAAGGTGGGAAATTACTTCCACTTCTCCTGACTACTGTTGTATGCACAATAGTTATTTCTTGTTCTGTAGCTATATATGAAGAGAATATCAACAGCCAGAAAAGCTGTCATATAAGTCACAATTTGCAAAATAGTGTGCTCATGAAATAAGTGGTTATGTAGTAAACTGGAGTTATCTACAAAACAGATCACTTCTAAGTCCTTCTCATGAAAGCACATTTGTTCATTGTAATAATGGAAACAAGGAAAAGTAGAAATTACGCGGTGCATAATATATGTCCCCGCCGGAAGTAGCATTTTGTAGCAAAATGTACAATACAGGTCAAAAATCAAGGTCAAAGGTCAAAGAAGTCAAAGGTCAAAATTCTGTGTAGAAGTTTTGAAGCCCTCACCTAGTGCCATCACATATAAAAGCAAACGGAATCGAAATCGGGTTAGAAATGGCGAAGGAGTAGCATTTTGTAGCCATTGTATAATATAGGTCAAAAATCAAGGTCAAAGGTCAAAGGGGTCAAAGGTCAAAATTCTGTGTAGAAGTTTTGAAGCCCTCACCTAGTGCCATCACATAAAGCAAACAGAATCGAAATCGGGTTAGAAATGGCGAAGGAGTAGCATTTTGTAGCAAAATGTACAATACAGGTCAAAAATCAAGGTCAAAGGTCAAAATTCTGTGTAGAAGTTTTGAAGCCCTCACCTAGTGCCATCACATAAAGCGAACGGAATCAAAATCGGGTTAGAAATGGCGAAGGAGTAGCATTTTGTAGCCAATGTAAAATATAGGTCAAAAATCAAGGTCAAAGGTCAAAGAAGTCAAAGGTCAAAATTCTGTGTAGAAGTTTTGAAGCCCTCACTTAGTGCCATCACATAAAGCAAACGGAATCGAAATCGGGTGAGAAATGGCGAAGGAGTAGCATTTTGAAGCAAAATGTACAATATAGGTCAAAGGTCAAGGTCAAAGGTCACAACTGAAATTCTGTATAGAAGTTTCAAAGCTCCCATGTAGTGCTATCATATAAAGCAAACAGAATCAAAATTGGCTCATAAATGACAGAGAAGTAGCAAATTGAAGATTTTGATCACACACGGACGCACACAAGGACACAGGGACACACGGACAGACGGACACACACACGTACGGAGCCCGTTTCATAGTCCCCTGCTCGAACTCGGAAATGGAAACAATGAATGAAGAAAGAAGAGGAGATTATAAAAAGGAGTCTGAATTCACATCATGACAATCACCAACTGTTATCGGGAATACACACAGTGCAGAGGTGAAAAAAATGTTAACGCCTCAATCACAATCATAACCTGACTCAATGTTGAGCATTTCCCACCAAGCACTATGTAAAGAAAAAGATGCAAAGAGCTGATGTGAAGTTGCAGATTCTAAAGTGCTGCTCTTAACTAGCAACTGAGCAAGTAGCAAGGAGGCACTTATAATATGAAAAGAGACATAGAACGATTGATGGTTTTTACCTGCTTAATGCCCGACAATGATATTCTCTTTCCATGCCTCTTGGTCTGGTCATCAAGACGTCCCACATACACAAGCCTTTCGTCCTTGAATTCCACAATGTCCCCTGAAGGTCTCATCACAGAACCAGCAATGTCACTTTCCTTGTCATCGTCAAGGTAACAGACCCGCTCAGTTCCACCTGATAATGGCAGTCAAATAAATCATAAATGAAAGGGAAAACAAGCTTGTAGAACATGTTAGTTTTGTTTGTTTTTTTTTCTTTGGAGTGTTAAACTGGGCAATATACTAGGCATAGTGATGCAAATTAAATTTGAACTCGGTTCATTATGATAAAACCACCGACTCATGCATGCACTCACACGACTATAATGCAAACATTGAATGGGCATTATGAGCCTAATAAAGTACATCAAATATTATTAGGTTGCATCATCTTTGGCAATTACAGTAACAAATTTGTTTGTCTATCTTGGCACTTTCCCATACATGCATGCTGTTGTCCCAGTCACTAGAATCTTGCCTGCATCATTAGCAAACTCACTCCATTCCCATTCTTATGTACTACATTATGATTTGCTAAATCAAAGAATGGCAACATTTGATCGCGTACCCATTTATATGCACAGGAAAAGGACAGGCATGATAAAAAGTGTCTCACAAAGTGTCTCACTCAAGAACATTTAAGCATCTTGCTGATTACCAATGTAAAGCTGCCCTTGGCCTGAAGTGACCTCCTGACCTCGTTCGTTCCTGACAGTCAAAATGGTTCCTTTGAGGGGATCTCCTAGTGGTATGCTGTATAAACATGACCATTGTAGATCTTTTATGCACAATGATTCACACATGTATGGGAAATCAAATCTAGGGGTGGGGGAACTAAATAAACTGGTCTTATTGTACCACCTTAAAATAACATTTTTACTTGACTGTCCATTGCACGCTACACTTGCAAACACAAGCACTTAGTAGCTCTGACATAAAGCGGTCAAGTCTTGTTCTAAGTTCACTTTTTTCTGGCCCTTGCAGTTAAAGGTAGTTGCATGTTTCTTTGTTATATATTTACACTTTGGGTTCTTGCAAACAAATAAATAACCCAAAGTAATAGTCATGAGCACTGTCCTGTAAAGAAAAGGAAATACAATAACCTCAAAGTGAACTAGTTATGATCACACCTTGCACATAGCCAATTACATCACAGAAGTAGTTTCGCCACATCCTGTACACTTTCTCTACGTATATATACCAAAACTAGAATTTTATAAGCACCCTATTCAGTGTCAAGAGAAAGATGAAGGGTCTTGCACATGCTAACCATCCCAGTTTAGTCTTCAAGGAGAAACTGTCATTACGACTACAACAGCTTCTCTAACTTCACTTCATTTGCTTTTAGCTTGCATTACAGAAGTACAGTAAAACCCGTCTTAGCGACCGTCTGTCTATAGTGGCCACCTGCCATATACGACTGCTGAAAACCATTCCCTCTGAGAGAAAAAGCATGTTACAGAACCTGTCTACAGTGGCCACTTGTCTATAATGGCAACCTTTTTGTCTTCCTTGGGTGGCCGCTATAGACAGGTTTGACTGTAGCTTCACAACAAATTGCACTACAGCATTACTTGTGTCATTCCTGTAATTCATACAGGTTCTATTTCTTCCTACATTGTGATAAAAATTTAGTGGAGAGTATACTTGCACACTAACCTCTTGTCACTGTATTCTTCCAGCCACATACGAGGAATTTTAAAGCAGGAAGCCCAGCTGGAGACCTCAGTGATCCCGTAGAGATTGTGAAACTCTGTCTGGTTCCCACTTCCCCTCCAGCTGGCCAGAGTAGGTGGAGGGGGACAAGCTTCGCCCCCAAACGCCAGGAGCCGAAGGGCGGAGTCCGCACTGAGCAGGTCCTCTCGCAGCACTGACAGTGGAAAGCGCCCAACCAGAGATGGGGTAGCCTTAGAAATGGGAAAACAGCTGGTTATTTTGATAATCATAAAAAATTGTACTCAAAACAAAACAAAACAAAAACTTTTTTCTGTTTTGTCAGTTTGTTTTTTCCCCCAATGAATGTACATGAAATCTCATTACCCTTCTATCATGAGAAATAAAATTCATTTGTCATGTAACTCTTTGTTACAGAAATTAACATACTGTCAATATCAACTCATGTGTAATGCTGTGAATTTGGCAGTGTCTCAGCTACTTTGAGGGAATATTGCCCTTCCAGTATTCATTCTGCACACACCTTGATTTTTTTCTTTTTTTTTTCTTTTTTTTTTCTTTTTTTTGTGTGCAAAAGTGAATCCAGTATAATAATACTTATACCATAATTGTCATCAACTTTTGCCCAGGCCAATAAAAAAGTATTTGTAAACACCCAATTTCTGACTGCCCACCTGTAAGATGCTGACATGATGCTTAATGAGGACCTCAGCCAGAGAACGGGGAGCCATCTTGACCTGTGCAGGCACCATCACAAGGGTCGCTCCTCGACTCCACGTCATGAACATCTCTACCATGCAGGGGTCAAAGGTCAAAGGTGATGCCATGAAGACCACATCATCTTCAGTGATGGAGAATGTGTTTCTACAGTCATTCAGACGAGTGAAAAAAAAACAAGTAAAACAGTTGATGGCCGACATTTCTCCAAAGCTTTACATCTAAGACCGCAGCTTAAAACAAGGTTTCTTTACAATATAGCATATTCACTCACCATATTGTTCACTTTCTGCATCTTGTGACT
Source organism: Diadema antillarum (assembly GCF_040938485.1). Lineage (NCBI taxonomy): Eukaryota > Metazoa > Echinodermata > Echinoidea > Diadematoida > Diadematidae > Diadema > Diadema antillarum. The sequence goes on along the minus strand of NW_027272364.1, from coordinate 330,814 downwards.
GGCCTCTGACATTTAGAAATGTGGGAGTTTATTGGCTGCTGCTAAGGTAGTCGCAAGTGCAATAAATTGCTATGAGAGTAGATGTTTCATGCAAAAGCGCCTTGGCTTGTGTTAACTTTAATACCAATTGGTATGTGGAATGTCCATTCCAATGCATCTGCATATCGTTTTCACAAAATGGTACACATGCTGAGTTCTAATGGACAAGTTTACTAAATGTATACTTAATGGACATTTTTCCCCGTGAAGACCGAGTAAAAAGCCATTCTATGCACCTGTACAAAGGAATACATGAATTTAAAACAATACAGGTGTAGCGTGTTGAAATAAATGTAGTGTATAAAATGATCAAAAGATGTCGCTCGATCACACCTGAATAGAGAAAGAATGAAGGTGACAAAACTGGAGAAGAGGAAAGGTATCAGAAGTGCTGATCATGGGGGTGACAACTGAATATCATTAACTTAACTGAATTAATGTCAGACTACACAGCAGTGCTGAAAAGCAAACTAAAGCAAATTAATACAAGGTCTGCAAATTTGCATATCTACCTACAATAGCACATTGGCCAAATTTCAAGCCAAATGCTCAAAGACTGAGGGAGATGACTGAATCCACAGTACAAATTGTATGATTTTCATTCAGAATTTATGCTGTTAACATGGCAACCCATTGTTCAACGATGAAGAAAGATTACGTTTGCACATCTATGTGCCGTAGCTGTCACATGTGCCAAATTTCAAACCAAATGCTCAAAGACTGAGGGAGATAGCTGAATCCACAATATTTTTGTATTCTTTTTAGTGAAAAAATGTTACCATGACAATGCATTGTTCAACATCAACAGAAGATGTGTTCTGCACATCTACATACTGTAGTGGTCACATAAGCCAAAATGTAAAATACTCAAAAACTCAGGGAGTTAGGTCATTCCACATATTTTTCTATGATTGGCATAATAGACTGCTGTTGCCATGGCAACAGATTTATTCACATACAAAAAAAAGTGTCCTGCACAACTACACATCACATTGATCATATATCCCAAATTTCAACTGAATTGCTATCAAACTGAGAGAGAATTCTATCCACAACATTTTATAAGATTTTTCAAAAATGTGTCATTGCCATGGCAACACATTATGCAATACTAACTAAAAAGGTGTCTTGCACATCTGAGTTTTTTTGCTTGTCTAACATACAAATACTGTGAATAATCATTATCATAATGTCAACCTTGCCAACCTTTTTCATGGTTCAATATGGTTTTATTTCAACAATATTCATATCACTTCAACAATATTCATATTATTTCTGTCAAAACTTGGCTCGAGTCAATGCACTGCAGATGCCATGCCTCACTGTCTCTTTACCTGAGGTGTTGGATGTTGGGCACAATGCATCGATGCGGAACCCTCACAACCTTTGGTTTGCCTGTGGTACCAGATGTGTGCAGAGCATAGGCAAGGGCGGTGCTGCAAGGTGGCTGAGTACCGGTGGAAGGTCCCTGCTGGTGCTTGATTGACAGCAGTCTGATTTGGATAACTCCTGACTGGGTTGTCACTGGTTGCTGCCTACATTCCTGACAGGGAGCCCAGTCAAAGCTTTGTCCTAAACTGTTAATGAAATGCTGAAAAAATGTTGAGAGATAAAACCAAAGGAAAAAGACAAATTGTAAACTGGATTCTGTGCAGCTGGGGTCCTGTTTCAAAGACAGCTCAGCTAGAACTCAGAATGTGACTTATGAATTAATCCCATTTTTTCAATATACCCAATGGACTAAACAAGTAGAAATACAGCTGTAGGCATACCAGAGTACCCTGCATACATGCATCAGTCTTTTTCATGCATGAAATTTTTGCGAATTGCCACTGGCATTCCATGCATAATGGGACAAGACCTTGGTGTGCATTTTGATTATGCAAATCTTGGCTACTTGCGATATTTGCGATATTTCTGGTTTTACAGTAATCTATGGACAAGATCTAAACTACCTTTGTGACTTCCAGCCCTTCAGCCCTGTTTGGCCAAGGCAGACATGTATCAGACATCGATCTGCAAGCAACTTTTAATCACTTTCTTCACACTCGTTCCTTGCAAATTGACACCCCTGCATGTATCCCCCAAAAAGTTAACCCTAATCCTATACCTTAGGACTAAGCACTTCTTTTAGGATAAATTCCTTTCAGTGGGGGTACATAAAAACTCTTTATATACAAAATGAAGACAAGGGATTCAAGACATTTTTTCCCCGGCCAAACTTGGACATGATTGGTATAACACTGTAATTAATTTCAACTCTCACATTGCCATGGGCAAGTTATGTCTACATACATACCACAGTAAATGGCATTGTTGACACATTTGTGGCAAGAGGGTTGAGCCTTAGAGAAGGAATTGGGCAATGCAAATCCATACTTTTTTAAACAAACAAACAAATGAACAAACAAACTTTGGTACTCACTTCTAGGTATTCAACCTGCACGCAAAGTATAGAAATGTTCAGCTTCCTGATGAAGTACTCATTCATAGCCATAGGAGCACGAGGGTCAATTGGTGCAAAGGCAGCTGGCAATTGTAATACCCTGTTCAGTGAATAGCCAGATGAGAAACACATGCAAAAAGAAGAAAAAGAAGAAAAAATACACTAAGAATTACTAAGACACAAATTATATTGTCAACAGACATGTCATATTCTGGGTAATTTGGTCATTTTCACAAGCAAGGGTGGATGCTCCGTGCATGGCTTTGGTTATAGTGCAATAAATGAGTGATAACATATGACATACATATTTACATTCTTAAAAAATTCACACTTGTGCATACAGTTTTTCTTTCAAGAGTTTGGAAAATTGGAACTCCAGTGTAAGTTTGTGATGAGTTCTCACAAACTTCATTCATAAACGACTGAAAGCAATAAAAAAGCTGATATTGAGGACAATTCTGCCCTGGTGAAATGTCAAATATTAACCAGAAAGAGATAGCAACTTCAGTATTTGATTACACCTTGCAATTTCACCTACATCGCATCTAAAGCCCCAGTCACATATTTAAACAGGGATCCTCAAGGATCTACACAATGATCCAGGGAGTTCTGGGATAGTTTTGCCCTTGATGAGCGTCAATGAGCGTTGATGACTGTACACATGGCATCAACACAGCAGCTACACGGATACGGCCGGAACAGCACAGCATCTACATGGCATCTACACGGCCACACGGACCATCCCAGATTGCTCTGCCAACACAGCAGTCCCCGGACGACGCCGGATGTTTTTGACCTCCGAAAGTTGCCATGTTGGCCTCCTGGAAGTCCAAGGATGCCCAAGGCATTAACATAGATCTCTCCCCGGATCACCCCGGATCACCCCGGATCAGATCTGGGGTGATCCAGCATGTCTATGTGACTGGGGCTTTATGCAATACTTGAATTCACATGATATATTCAAATCTCTTGTAAAATCTACAAGAGTTCAAGCAACATGCAAGCAACATATAAGCAACATAAGTTTAAGCTAGGATTCAAGACATAGGATGGCCTGTAATTTTATATTCTTTGCTAGCCTTTGCATTCACAATCGACTTATTGATAAAAGACAAAAAAAAAAAAAAGAAACCAACCTGACTCTTTACATTTGGGACATATGTACGTACCCAAGGATCCATGATGGTAGCTGTACAGCAGGTTCCACATACAGTCCTATGATGCCAACATTGCTTGGACCGAGGCAGAGCCGAAGGCTTGCTGTGACCTCATTGGCTGCTTCCTGCACATTCCTGTAGGTAGTCACCTCCGTACCATGGACACCATCATCATAGATGGCTGCCGTGTGATGAGGGAAAACCCGGCAGGCTTGGATGAGCATACCGTGCAGTGTAGAGTCATCACAAGTCTCCATGCCACAGGGGTTCATTGTCCTCATCAAAGTGGTCCCCCAAAGCTGGGGGCCCAAAAAGGAGACAGCAGCATCCTGAGGGACAGTAGAAAACATATTAAAGGACAAGTTCACCCTCATAGACATGTGGATTGAGTGAATGCAGCAATATTTGTAGAACACATTAGTGAGAGTTTGAGCAAAATCGGACAATCCGTTAAAAAGTTATGAATTTTTGAAGTTTCTGCTCAGTCACGGCTGGATGAAAAGACTACTATAGCTTGTGATGTCACATGAGTACAACAATATAAAGAAAGAGTAAGGGAAATTCGACATATTTCCATTTTTCTCGCATAATAAAAGAACACTCGACTTCTCTCTTTCAGAAGGCAGGGGGAGTAATATTACCCTTAACATACGTCAGTAGCAAGTCGAAGAAATGTGCACTTTATTCAAAGAGTAAAATTTTGTGAAATTCTCTTTTTACTTTCCTTATATAGTTGTACGCATGTGACATCATACACTGTAGTAGTCTTCTCTTCCAGCAGTGACTGCGCAGATACTTAAAATATTCATAACTCTTGAACGGATTGTCCAATTTTTCTCAAACTTTCACTGATGTGTCCCACTAGTATTGCTGCATTCTCTCAGTCCTTATGTATATGAAGGTGGACTTTTCCTTTAAATGTACATTGTAAGGATCAGCAGATAGGGTTTATTTACACTGATGAAGACCAGCACAGCACAAACTCGTGCTCATTGAGTGATGATTACACTTTGCATCCTAAGGATAAATCTGACCATTATTTTGAGAATAAGTTTTGATTTCAAGTGAAATTTCACTCCATGGACTCAATAAAGGGAAGTCATTTGATAAACAAGCAAATCTTAGACAGGTCTGCCAACATTCCCACACTCAAATCAGGGAGATTCCACACAGCAATCAGGGAGATATCTCTGTGTTACATGCATTTCAATGGGCAAAAATAATTCCCAAATCAGTGAGATTTCAGTATTCTCTTGTTCAGACGTGAACGGATTTTGACATTTTTAGGGAGAAACCTGCAGAATCAGGGAGACTTGGCAGCTCTGCAAAGATAATTACGGGAATATTATGGAGCCCTTAGACTATCTGTTGCAACCAAATGCATGTATTCAAATTAATATCGTAAGGCGATGTTACCCGACAACTCTCCCTTTGGCAATCCAGGGGTTTAGGGGCCATGCATTCTTTTGACCCGACAAAAACACTTATTGATATTTTAGGTTACAGAAGTGGATTCTGACATGTTCCAGCTTCTCAACAATGCCAGCTGCAAACCAAATTCGAAAATCAATAAAGAAATCACTGCCATAAATTTGTCAGATGCCCACAAGAAATCATAGTTACCGATTCGCTACTCATCCGCTACCCCCCAATACAAATGCAAGTACGCACATCATCTGCTGGAATTGGCCAACCATTCTGATAGAAGGCATCCAACGCTCCAATGGGCCCAGTTGAGAAACTGAAAAAAATCAAACGCAAGTTCTCCAACTTTGCATTTAAACGCAAGTCCGTTACTGAAAGGATTTTTGATTTTATATGCAAATATCTGATCATGCAACTTTGCATTTGATTCTGATCAAACGTAAAGTTTCGGCCGATACATGTATTTGATGTGAATTTGTGTTTAATAGCAAGTCAAGTTTTAGCAACAGGGCGAAATCAGTATTGGTTGGCAGCAAGCATTACAGAAACCAGTATACCCCGACGGTGACAATTCATCTTATTTGCTGGCTAATTTCAGCAGAACGTGCACCTCCCCCAAGCATACATGTGTACACTTACAAGTAACGAGCGATCACATATCTCGAACTTTGGGTGGTATAAGGCTTAACGGTACACCACATATTCTTTCTAGGGTATTATAGGGAAAGAATATGTGGTGCACTGTTAAATACCACCCAACGTTTTACTGCCACAGAAGCCTTCAAACGAACCTCGAATTGGTAATAAGTCTAGCATTATTTCTGCACACACTTGTCAATGTTTATCGTATAAGGATTTCATTATTTATGGCCAAAGTTGTATTGCATTATTGTAGAGAAGTTGAAATATGTTAGTGTATTAGAATAATTCTGTAACCCAAATTTCACTTACCAATGCTTACAGTAGGTCCATGGTTTATATCATCTAATACTAGTATTTTGTTAATACCGCATGCACATGTTTGTATTGACCGAAAGATCGGTCTGTATCTGTCCGTCGGGGAATGTTCCGCGGAGACTGCGTCTGGCTTCACGGATCCCCTCCCTCTACGGAGGACAGCGTTATGGCAAAATATAAAAAGAGTCCTCCGGACAGACGGATCTTTCTGTCTAATGTGTTTGTAGACTACATGGACTTATGCATGGTCAACACATTGCATCAATTGTGAAGTGCTGTGTACAATTGCACATGGACCCGATGGTGTAAGATAGTCTATTCAGGAACCTTTTGTTTTACTTTGTTTTCTGGACATCTCAGCCACTTCGAAACCGAATTTCCTCTCAAATAAACTTTATATTCCTCTAGAATTGTTTGCTCCTTAACATTTCTTATAAGTAGTACCAACCACTGTCTGTGGGAGTGTTCTAACCAGGGATGTGGGACTCTAGGTTAACCGTTAGACAGAAAGATCCGTCTGTCCTCTCCGGAGGAGTCTTATTTTTTTGACGTTATCCCTCTCCTCCTCCGGAGGGGATCTGTGAAGCCAGACGCAGTCTCCGCGGAACATATCCCCGACGACCAGATACAGACCGATCTTTCGGTCAAGTGGGACCCCACCTCCCTGTTCTAACGATACACAGCCCTGCCCTGTTGCTGTACATACAGAAGTCTGGTCGGGCTAGTAAGTAGTAGGGCCACGTTCGGGGTGATGCAGCAGGGACCACCAGGGGATTTCTGCAGCCAGACAGACTACAACTAGCCGTACCGTAACTGCGACCAGCCCCAACGTGCAGCGTTGGGCTAGCCGTACCGCAATAGCGACGGCGCGTCGCAACGGGGCTAGACTAACGTTTACAGCCAGCGACTGGGCTGTGTATAGTTAGACTGGACTAACACTACTACTAGCTAGATAGATCCTTCCTACTCCTAGCTACACTTCATGGGCAGCAAATTCGTGTTTAACAGCCGTAATCTAAATAATTATCACAAAACAGAATAAGGAGCACAGCGTCTACCTCCTGTGAGTCCTGGTGTGGACAGGCAGCTTCACCGCTCCGATCCACAGCAGCGTCCTCTCCACCCGTGGCTTGTTTGCACCGAACGCCAATTCGCAATGTTTTCGTTTACACACGACCGATCCACACGTGCGAGTCACTGTGGTTGATGGTGCAAAGAGATTGTGGTGCGAGTGTACAACAGTGGTCCGTACAGTGGCCGTGCCGGTTCGTAGACAACTCGACCCCTAGATAACCCGACCTTTGACCATGCAAACTCGACCTTTGGTCGTCGCGACCATGACATTAAGATAACATCCAGAATCGTATAGACGTGTTTGTGTTCATAGAATCAAGGAGGTTGATATTCGGTCAGGGGCATTGGGGGATGAAAATGTTGCCCCCCCCCCCCCCGAAAAAAAAACTCCCTCGGAAGGGAAAAATTTCACATTTCTTGGGTAAAAACATTTGTATTCTTGACCAGTCCTTATGAGTATTCAAATGAGCGAGTTGATGATGTCATGTCCTCACAATTTTTCATGTATGTTAGATATCAAATTTGGAAAAATTGTTATTTTTAACAAACTAGTGCAGGTAAAATCATATTCCCATACCAAAATGCATCAGTTAACATTGATCTTTTTTTTTTCATTTTGGGCGGTTTTGAAGGGAAGTTTTATATTCATACAGTTGAAATAGGAGATTTTTGTCATTTCTGTATATGAAATGAATAAGAAATTGTGAGAGCATGACATCATCACCTTGCTGATTTGAATACTAATACATTGTATTCAAAACGATTGGTCAAGAAATGTTTTCAAAAAAAAATAGAAATCTCACGTCTTAACTTCCTTATTTCTTATCTGATTTGGATCTTTTTTGCACTGTTCTGCAAGGATTTTTTCTTTCTTTCTTATAAATATTGACAAAATTTGGGAATGGATTTCTTCTTAAATACACTTTTTCGATTGACAAATTTCGGAATATATTTTATCAAAAGTGTGCATGCTACCAGATCTGCCACTTCAAAAGAATACAAAAGTTCTCCGTGTGAGGGGACATGCATGGTTTGTTTTATTTTGTTTAATATCAGTTTGTAGCTCAATTCATCATTCAATGTCTCATGTATTTTCTGAGGGTCCCATATCGTAAAGCTTTGCTTTATCGTTGGACCCTCCATTTCCGTTCCCATCCGTAATTAACTATACTGTATTATCATGTATATTTATATATCAAAAAATACAATTGTATTTTCTTCATTTGTTACTCATTTTCACAAGTATATTTTGTTAAATCACGTTTTTTGCAATACTACAAATATGTTCTGCTTATACATTGTACAAAATTTCTCTGTTTATCTTTTTATTGATGGAAATGAAAATAAATTTGAATCTTGAACCTTGAATCTTGAATCTCATTTCAACCCTAATCCCCGCTTGGTTCCCATATACAGTTTGGGGATTGACAATATCCCAAATTCCATCAAGATGTATTTTCATTTGAATTCTAAAAATGGAAAAGCTCCCTCGTGTGCAAGGGCATCGATCGGGAGCAAGGTGGACAGCTGTCCCTCCCCCCCCCCCCCCCATGGAATTATGGGGGGGGGGGCGGCAAACATAATCATTTTGCCTCAAAAAATTCCTGATGTGTAGGAGATTTTCTTGCTATTTTGATTGAAAATTGTCCAAATATTTCACCCAAAGTGAGCGCAAGATCATTGAATTTCAAGTCTGAAAATATAAAATCTCTCTCGCGTAACATGTATCTCACACCCTCCCCGTTTCCTTCCAGACACTTGGTAGGCCCAACGCTTTTTAGATTGAAAAAATTCCAAATATTTCATCAAAAAGTGTGTCCCAGATCTGTTACTTCAATTCCAACAGATTCAAAAAAGTTAAGTTACCCGAGGCTCAATGTCCGGATATCTGCGAACCTATAAAAGTGTGCGCGGCCAGATCGATAAATGCCAATTCTATAAACAAAGAAGTAAAAGCTCCTTCGAATGGGGGGGGGGGGGGGTGGATTCCCCCCCCCCCCTCATTAGTATAGACTCGATACATTTTCGGGATTGACAAAATTTCCCCAATATGCAACAAAAAAAGTTGCATTAGATCGTACTATTTCAATTCTAAAAATGCAAAAGCTCCGTTGTGTGGGAGGGGATATCATCTCCTCCAAAGTAGACCTCCCCTCCCCCGTCTATACTAATTAACTAATTAGGAACCTATACACAGCACATATACGCACACGTTGAACAAGAGCTGATGACTTACTGTGATTTAGTCACTCACATTTCTCAGAATACTTATTTTTTAATAGGAAAAAGTTCCCAAAATTTCAAGTGTGTACCAGATCGTTGAATTTCAGTTCTGAAAATTCAAAATCTCCCTGGGGGACCCTCTTCCTCACACCCTCCCCCCCCCCCCGCTCCCTCCCGCTCCCTCTCACATTAATCTTCTAAAGGTTTGCCCCCCCCCCCCCCCCCCCCCCCGCTTTGAAGTCATGCTCTGCACCGCTCTAGTTGTCAGGCGAAGTTCGGAGACGAAGAACGCATTTCACTTTTCGTTGAATTACAAGCTTTATTTCCCCATAAAATTTGAAATGAAATACTAAAATTGATTAATATTATAGTTTAGGAAAGAATTCAATATTATAAACATGTATATTTCTAGTTTCTTCGTAATGCGCAAATTGAAATGAAATGAAAATTAGGCCGCCATCTTAAAAACCTAATATTTTTCTATAATGGGCACATTTCCGCATGTTTTCTATCCTTTAATCTGGGATATTTTGATGTTTCAAATAAAGTACTCCACTAAAGCGTGCACAAGCGTGCTTTTAAACTATTTGCTGTTAAAATTGTCAGTTTTACACTGCATTTTGATTCGCTGCTCCAATTCAAGGTACACAAATTCATTGTTGTCATCACATTGCAAGAGAGAGAGCGAAATGCAGTAGGGGCAAGTATTTCTAGATGTGAGAGCGCTAGTCCCGATTATTGATGCTCTCTTTTGTCAAAGCACCTGATTTCCACCTGGCGGTGCCGCGCATGACTTCAAAGGAGAGCAGGAGTTGTCTCTCCTTTTTTTTAACACCTCCCTGGTTGTACTTACTTCATTGCAACTGCACTGGTATTAGATCATTCTTGAAATATTGGTCATGTTTTCCTTTTTATACTTCCCCCGTCTCTTCTGAAAATCCAAGCGTGCAGTTTTCTATCGATATTATTGTAAAAACTGCATTATTGCACACTGTCAACATTGCTATGATAACAATCTGTCTGCAGCATGCGGTTTATTTGTTCTAATCTGGATTTTTTGTGTGTGTGTGTGTGTGTAGAAGAATTTGCTATATCCCCGATTATTGTTGTCTTTCTTTCTTTTTTTGTATCTTTTGGTCCCAAGTTTCATCCGTGCTCATCATCATAAAACTTACGCTTGGTTTCAACACTGGAACTTTCGCTCAATAAGCTTGCTTTTATAGGTTCCATCGTATTTCTTCAGCATTTTACTTACATTCAAAGTTTCATAGATTGATCACCGTGTTCTATTTGCAATATTCAATGTGCATCCTATAGCTGGATGCAAGGTGTTATTTTATTTTGCTATGTTTATTTCTTTTTTCATTGAGAAATTTGAAAATAGATTTGAAACTGAATCGAAATAAAATGAAAACATATTCATGCAAATAGTGCGTTTCCTTTGTAACGCTCAAAATTGGGTAAAGTTGTGCGATCGCAAACCCTACCCAGTCCTGGACAACTCGGACTGGTCGAGACGTCCAAGATTTTGTTTATAAAGCCTTCTGGGTTGTAATATTCCAAGGTCGAGTTGTCCAGTTGATATTAGCCCTTTGGCAAGGCCTCGTGGCTGAAAAAGAGACTACTCCGAAAGAACGGGTGAACGCGAGACCGAGCGGCGCGCGCAGTGTCACTCGCTCGGTCTCGCGTTCACCGGTTTCTCGCAGTTCTCGGTGTGGTGAATTAGTCTCAATCTTCAGCCATGAGACCTTGTCAAAAAGCTAAGTTGATATCCGATGTTGTTGTCGTTGTTGTTGTTGTTGTTGTTGTTGTTGTTTTGGTTTTAATGGCGTGTATCATGCACTCATGGCCCTATCCTAATCCTAATCCTGAACCTAATCCTAACCCTAACCCAAACTCCTAACCCTAACCCTAACCCTAACCCTAACCCTAATCTTTACTCTAACCCTACCACTAACCAGTACAAGTTAGCCGAGGGTAATTGCCCTCTGGTGGTAATTGCCCGGATATTTTCGGGGCTCACGTCTACGTCGGTACTCAGCAAAGTCCAATATTATGATGCTAAGGATGAAACTTTTAGTATGTGATGCCGGTGGACGGTTGTGCAAAACATGGTGCGAGTAAAAAACTCCAGTGTGGAGGGATAGCATGCAGAGATGCGAGTCTTAAAGACGTCGAGCTCCGGAAAAAACAAAAAAACAAAAACAAAAACACCCCCCCCCCCGAAAATTTCTTAAAATAGGGGTCTTTTATTTCCCCCGAAATATTTCTTATTAGGGGTAGTTTACAAATCTTTTCCAACTTATTTTAAGACACAGTGAGAGAAGGAAAAGTGCTTCAAGAAGTAGGGTCTACATCTTCTCTGGTACTTTCAGCATGAGAACGTCTCTAAATAATATATTCCTGTCCATGCAGGTGCTGAAATTGTTAACACTCTTCACCTCAGCACTCTTCCCGAAGTTCATTTAGGGGGTAATTTTGATGGCTCCCCTTCCAAAAGCCCGTGATAGGGGGTCAAAATCATAACCCATTTCCTTGGATATCAAGCATGCATGAGAGTGGTGGTGGTGACCGCCTGAGGAGGGGGGGGGGGGGGGATCCAAAGTCCTGCACATCATTCAGTCGAATGAAACCCTACGACTCGTACGTGCAAATCAAATCCTAACTAGTAACCATTTCAAGGCAACGATTCAATTTTGGCGTAATTATACACTCACTCCCGAGTGATACACGCGAATTTAAAGGGACCACTTTCATGGTTGAGGTGGGAATTCATGTTTTGAACATTCCTAAGTGAGATAAAAAGAAACCTCTTATGAAATATGAAAGAGCATATAATTTAAAGAAAGATTCAACGTTTACTTGATAAAAAATGGTTTTCAAATGGCAGAGATATAAAAAAACTAGAAATGTCGCTATGGCGACTGATGCCTCCGCCATAATGCATGATTCTCCCAATATGTGTATAGTACAATGTCTTCACAATGTGTGATGACAGTTTCACATAACTGGCAAAATACCGAAATAACAGGGGTGTCAGAAATATCTTGAATGTTCACTTTCCACGAACTGGGTTTGCTATAACTGTCTATTAAAGAGTGCAGGTACACATATTTGGGGAATTGAAAATTTTTACTTGACTTCTGACCGACCTTATTATGAGTTTATGCATTGAGTATAATTTTCAAGGTATGAAGAAAGAGTGTAATTACAGTACAAAATATATATATTTTTTTGCATTTAAACCTGACTTTTGAACCTTAACCTTTGACCTTTGACCCTCTGACTGGAAATTGCCAAGAGAATCTCCATTAAGTAATACATGTACATATATCAAATTTTAAAACTAATAATGCAATCATTGCATATACTAGTATATGAGGGAAATAGTAACATTTTGAGGAGTTGACCTTGACCTTTGACCCCCTGACTATTGACCCATGACCCCTAAATTCCCTAGATAATCCCTGCCAGTCAGTACATGCATATGTACCAAGTTCCATGAAGATACATTGAACCATTTGCGAGAAAAGTGATATTGCAACATTTTCACCTTACCTTTGACCTTTTGACCTTTGACCTTAAGACATGAAACTCTCTCTAAAGAATCTTTACGCAGTAGTACATGTATACACTAAGTTTCAAGAAAATAACTGTGGGCATTGCATAGATATGGGGGAAATAGCAACATTTTTAGCATTTGACCTTGACCTTTTGACCTTTGACCTCTTGCCAATGTCACTAAAACCTACTCAACTAATTGTCCCATCATACATCATCCTTGGACCAAGTTTGGTGAAAGCTGCTTCATCCAGTTTTGAGTTATCACGTAAACAGATAAATTTTAGGATTTGACCTTGATCTTTGACCTTTGACCTCCGTCCGATTTCACTGAAAAACTAATCAAGTAATCGTCCCATCATATATCATCCTCCAACAAAGTTTGGTGAAATTTGCTCCACCCAGTCTTGAGTTATCGTGTAAACGGATACAATTTCATGATTTGACCTTGAACTTTGACCTTTGACCTTTAGCCGATTTCACCCAAAATCTAATCAAATCATTGCCCCATCATACTTCATACTTGGACCAAGTTTGGTAAAATTCCAGTAAATATTACTCAAGTTATCGCGTAAACGAAAGCGGACGGACGTACGGACGGACGGACGGACGGACAACCCGAAAACATAATGCCTCCGGCACCACTTCGTGGCGGAGGCATAAAAAGTGATGATAATAAAAGGCGACAGGCCACGCCTTTTATTAGGATCTCTTTGTTTCACCTTGTTTTTGGATATCTCAGCCATTTCAAAACCGATTTTCATCAAATAAACTTTTGATACCCCTTAGAATTGCATGCTCTTTGACATCTTAAATAGAATGATTTCTGAATATCTCGCAAAACGATAAAAGCTAAATCCCCTCCTCAACCAGAACTGTAGCTGTACACACCCTTTAAACCCAAAACAGCAGCAGCAACAACAACAACAACGACAACAAGATGGCAGCGCCCATAGATGGTAACGCGTTTGGTTGTCATGTGTGCAGGACTGTATCCAAGTCGTTGAAAAGATGCAAGAGCTGCAGAAACACCCTATACTGGTATAGTTTTTACACACCAATAACTTAGATTTTCTGTGTTGTAACAATGCAACGCTTGAATGCGTTCTGAAAGAGGGCGTTATTAAAATTGTTTCGTGAGCGTGATCCATAACTCCCTGTTGACTGTAGTCCCATACATAGCATAGGATTGATGGGATGGTGCAGTCAATATATAGGGTGGTAGATCCAATTACCGGACGCTTTTTTTTCGTGGCTTTGAATTCCGTACTCAGAGGATGGAATTTCCGCTAAAAATAACACCACTTATTTACAGACTCCTGGAAATTACGAATTCAGCCAACTTATGTCAATTGTTTCTTCCAGTTTTTAGAAAATATGCTTCAAACATACCCCTCTAAAAATAGTTGTTTTTTGCGCAGTGCAAAATCGCATTACCATTGTATTACCGGACGCGATTTTCGTAATCGAATACTGAGTATACAAATGATGCACAGGATAGAGTGCGTTAGTGTAGTGCATGTTTCACAATTGTAAATACCCTCGAGTGCACTACGCCTACACTAACGCCACGAAATAATCCTGTGCATCATTTGTTTTATAAAATGGGTCGAAAATTCGAAAACTAACATCATTTTTCAGCGTTTTTCACGTACCTTTGTGGGTCAAGACGTCCGAAGATGTTCGTCCCAAACTTTTACGCACGTCGCACTCGCGGAAGTCCCGCACATACAGTATAAGTATAATGGGGGGTTGGGTTTCCGGACACCCGCATGAAAACTTACTTATTTTACATAGAATATGCACCCTTTACCTTAAAGACTTGATATAGACTCCTCATATAGGCCTACTAGACAACATACTCTGAAAACGGCGTGAGAATTAACCTGCTAAATCGTTGGATTTGCTCTTCAAAGTGACTCCATGTACGCGTCCGGTCCCATAACGCTTGGTCTACTGTACTGTACAAAGTGTACGTATAGTACAGTATACGTACGTACGCCACATATGTTATGCACAAGGGAAGACAGGCCGGCCGGCCGGCCGGCAGCCCGAACTAGAAGTTGTTTACAGGATTGACAGCGCGTACGCGTATGCATGCAATTCATCAAAGGAGCCGCCGCGCGCACAGACGATCGGCAATCTACCATAGGATTACAGGCAGTGCAGTTGTACTGAAGTAAAGGAAGGAGGTGTGTCTCATTTCAGCGCTTCCTATTGGCTACATTCTTGAACCCATTTTATAACATAGCATATTGAATATTCAATAGGAGTTCACAATTCTTCTGTGCTGGAGAAAATAGCTAGACATCTTTGGATTCCCTGTGAGTGTTACAATGACCCAGTGACTGCATATGTATATGTGAATAACAGAGAAGCTCTAAAATGCACTGTCATCTTCTACACACACATGCACACACACACACACACACACACACACACACACACACACACACACACACACACACACAGATGCATACACAAATGCTCGCTCATTTGAAGGAATGAAGTATTTTGAGATTGATGCTGTCATTCCCAACTGAAGTAGTAGGCCTAATGTTAAAGTCGTGATAATCATGAAGATGAATATGAACATAATCTTTATGAAAATGAGATGACAAATAATGTTATATAATCTACAAAAGATGACATTATTGGCACCACAAGTGCCTTCTTGTAAACATTTTTGTGCCTCCACCACGACGTGGTTGTCTGTCCATCCGTCCTTCCGTCCGTCCGTAATCAAATTTTGTGGACAGCGTAACTAAAAACCCTTTAAAGGTATCCTAATGAAACTTGGCATGTATGTGTATGAGGGGGTGAAGTTGTGCCTATCAACTTTTGGGTGCACATGCTTAAGGTCAAAGGTCAAAAGGTCAAGGTCAAATGCTCAAAATTTCACTATTTCCCCCATATCTGTGCAATGCCTGAAGATATTGTCTTGAAACTTAGTGTATACAAGTGCTGCTTAATTAAGATTCTTTGGTCAGAGTTTCAGGTCATGAGGTCAAAGGACAAAGGTCAAAGGTCAAGTAAAAATGTTAAAATTTCACTTTTTTCTCCATATCTTAGAAATGGTTCAAGGTATCTTCATGGAACATAGTATATATGCATGTACTGACTGGCAGTGATTATCTAGGGAATTTGGGGTTATTGGGTCAAAGGTCTGGGGTCAAAGGTCGAGGTCGACTCTTCAGAATTTGACTATTTCCCTCATAGTTATGCAATGCCTGCTGGATTTTTTCTTTTAACTTGGTGTGTACATGTATTACCCGTAGAGATTCTCTGGGAAGTCTTTTTGCCAAAAAGGTCAAAGGTCAAAAGGTCAAGATCAAGTGAAAGTGCTTCTTCCTCCATCTTGGAAGTGGCTCAATTTGTCTTGAAACTTGTTACATAGTTATGCATGTTCTGCCTGACAGCAATTCTCTTATGAATTTTAGGGTCATAGGGTCAAAGGTCAAGAGTCAAAGGCCATGAGAAAATGGTAGGCCTAACAATTTACTATTTAATACAGAAATTGCACTTTTTTCCATACCTTGAAAATAGCTCAAGGCATAAACTTATAAAAGGGTCAAAGTCAAGTAAAAGTCCTCAAATCCCCAAATACATGCTCTCCCATTCGTCCAATTAAACATACATTGTAGGTCAAGGAAGGTGAACATTCAACACATTTTTGACAAACATGTCATTTTAATATTTTGCCAATTATGTGAAACTGTCATCACACATTGTCCGTATGTACTATAGACCTAATAGGAGAATCATGCATTATGGCGGAGGCATATCAGTCGCCATAGCGACATTTCTAGTTTCTTACTTGCAGATGGATTGAAATTGTAAGATGTATATTGCCCATATTTTTAAGCCACTGTATATGCAGCTGTTGTTTCTTTATTTCTCATTAGCTCCAGAAAATGCCAAATCCTAGACTGGCCATCCCACAAACAGCAATGTGCCCAAAGTTCAAAGACTGGAATCATGGAGAAGGAAGAGGTAACTTGCTCCTTGCCCAGCAGTGATGAGCACCCTCAATGCCATCATACAATACAGCTCACTAAAACTCTTGGAGACCAGACAGAAGTACCAATGAACCCTACTCAGTGGAATCACAGAAGTTGCACTCAAAGCTCCACAGAGGGTCAGAGATCAGGGACGGGAAATCAGTGTGGAACCACCACAGATTCTTTTGTGCGGACAGAATCAGGTGGCTCCACCACTGCTGAAAGTGACCTCAGAGACCCAGTAACCATCACTGTGAAGTGTAATAAGTCCAAACATCAGATGCTGATGGACAGACAAGCCCCATCTGGTGCCGACATCATGGCCCAAATAGCGTGCACGGTGCGCATTCCTGCCTCGCACTTGAAGCTGATCCACAGAGGGAAGCTGGTCACTCCGGACACCATCCGGGACTCTCTGAGAGACCGCGCTGTGTTCCAGGCCATTGGAGAGGTCGCCGAGAGTGAGGAAGGACTGAGACCAAAGGACATCGACATTGTTATGGACAGAATCAAGGTGGACCGCAACACGGCTATCAGGGCACTACGAGCCACTGGGGATGTGGTAGATGCTATTTTGCACATAGGAAATAGATGATGTCTAAACTTTCTCTGTATGCAAGTGCAGTACATGTATTGCATCATTCCTAGAGCACTCTCTGATGTATGCTCATATCGGTATGTTTAAAACTACAGTGTCTTTACAGATGTAAAAGCCAGAATATGTGTGATATATCAAAATATTGTGGTGATTTGAATTCACAATGATGTACATAAATCAATTGATAGCTAGGATGAACCACACCCTCTTCACCCCTCCCCTGTCCCACCACCACCACCACACACACAAAAAAAAGAAAAAAAAAAGAAATGGCCTTCTTGTATCTAACAATCCAGACTGTACTGTACGAGCAGAAATTTTCGCGGGAGTTTTATTTTCGCGAATTTCACGAATCGCCTTTGAACCGCGAAAATAACAACACGCGAAAATAACAACGCACGAATAAGTAAGTTCAGATAGACCCTCGCAACTGCGAAATTAACAACATGCGAAAATGTTCACCAAGTAGCAATTCGCGAGAATATCTGTACGCAAAAATTTCAGCTCGTACAGTATTTCATATGAAGCAAGGTTTCGCAAGGAAGTTGTTTGTATGGATTCTTGTGATGATCATGTTTTAATTCAGCAGAAATTTAACCTTAGTTATTTTGTGTGAAAATTTACCCCCATAAAGGAAAGCCTTCAAATGTGCTCCCAAGGAAGCTGGTTATATTGTGGCATATCCATATAAATTAATTTTTCACAATCATCAGGCACAGCAAACAAATGTCCAGCGATAACCTTGGAAAAATAAAAAGAACAGCCCCTAACATTATACAAATATACCCAGTTAGTGTTTAAGTTTAAAGTATTATGTCCTGCTATTCTTGTACATAACAAAGACCCACTGAAAAATGTGATGATCTTGTTCTTTTTTTGTATTTAAGCCACAGTGAAAGAGCGCCATCTATGGCAAGCTGCTGCACAGTGTGAGGAAGTTGAAATTGAGTGTCTACACTATTACAGATGTACACAGTAAAACCAGTGTGACCACAAGATATGCTACAGGATGATGGTTTGCAACAAATATGCCAGTTCCGTTGTGGAATGTATTCCACTCATGCATAGCTTCATAAAACTTGTGTCTGGAAAATATATTTTAAGTGATTTTTGTTTAATATTCCTAGACATGTGCTGAAATAAATGTCTGCCAGTCAAAACATTTTCTCAATTTTAGAGCAACCATTTAATTAAAGATGAAGCTTACAGGCTGTTACACAGAAGTCTGCCTGTTTAGTTAATACACGCGTGGTCTCTGTGTATTTTCAGCTTAGTTATCAGCTTTGTGACACCCTTGTGTTGTGTATAAAGGGTAGGAAGAGGATGTACCTACTGTATTGTTTTTTGTGATGCCATGGTGAAGTCTTTACTGGAAGTAACATGGACTTTGTATATGCCTGGTTTATGTTTGTCCAGGAACATGGATCTCCATTTTGATTTTCTTACTTGGGGACAGGTGTTTAGTCTATACAGTAGGGAGTTCACACTTTGCTTTCAAATCATGATAGCAAGTATTACCCAGTCACCAGAGTCCAATACATATTCAGATTGCTTTCCCACACCAATATGTAACTATGGTAATGTATGATACATAGAGAGTAATTTTTCTAGCATCCTTTTGCTAAGTATTCTTTTTTTTTACACCTTCAAGGGATATAAACACATCTCTTCTTGCAATGCTTGCCATAGTTGATATGTAATGCTTATTTTTAGAGCCTCCCTACATGAAATGTAGTTGTGAATATGCCGATTTGAAGTGATCGTTATTTTGTTTTTCACATTAGCCGCTCAGAATTTAGTATGAGTTGGTCAAGACTCATTGTTATGATGAACATTCAGTTGCTAAGTTTATTTCAAGATAAAAATCTAACTGTGATTAGGTCTGAACAAAAAAGAAAAAGAAGAGCTGCATGGACAACATGCTGTCAGAATGTATGATATTGTGTAGATATGAAATTATATGTGCATTGCAAGAAAAGCTTTTTGTCTGATTTTAATGACTGTAAGTGAGAATGAATGAAAGAAAAAAATTATGGCACTTTTATTCTTTAACAGTGTAAGTTATTTATAAGAAGGACCCATATCAAAAGAAGAAGTCTTCCAGAATTTCAATGAGACAAATACATTACTTAATTGTAACATTGCTGTTGGTTTTGTTTTTCATTGTTTTATCTTATTTGTTCTTCTGTACAAGGTCATGGGTGAGTGGAAAAAGGTGATCATACAAAGGACAGTAAGATGTGTGTGTGTGTGTGTGTGTGTTTGTGTGTGTGTTTGTGTGTGTGTGTGTGTTGGCAGTGAAATAAAAATAAAGAAAAAAAAAGGTATCTGTGGTGTCGTGAAAGTTATGATTAGTGATACATACATGTACCTACAATGTAGATAATTCATGTCATCTAATGATGAATGTGCAAAACTTGTGACCGTCGCTTGAAAAATGATTATTTCTTTTGCATACGAAATGTCACATTTTGTCTGATACACTACACCGGGTATCATTCTGCTCTGAATCAATGTTTACCTTTTTACATTGCATGCTGAGTATAGTCATTACAAGTCATATAATAAGAGGTTGTTTTTTTTTAATTATACATGAAAGAAAGACTGAAAATGATAATCATGTGACTTCAATTTTCAGAAGTACATGTACTTCAGTTCTTTGACAGTACACATGTAATCGGTTGTTTGCAACTGATTGACAAATTGCCCTACATTGACGTGGTCAAGACTCATTGTTGCATGTACTTCAGTTCTTTGACAGTACACATGTAATCGGTTGTTTGCAACCTTCTGTGTAACAGCCTGTAAGCTTCATCTTTAATTAAATGGTTGCTCTAAAATTGAGAAAATGTTTTGACTGGCAAAATTCACGTTATTTACGTCAATGTAGGGCAATTTGTCAATCAGTTGCAATGAAAACATCTCGACGGAAGAATTTCATGAATTTGAATAATCGGTTGTTGTTCTTTAAGAGGTATATATGAAACCTAGAGCATTCTAGAAATTTTGATGCACTCTATAGATCCCACAAAGGAGATAGCACAAGAATTCAACAGAAAGTACATGTATTTGATGAAATAGGAACGCGAATCGAAGGGGCAACGATGAAATACACGGACTGAACAGGTACGGGTTGTATACATGTGTGTTGATAAAAATGACCTAAGACGGGACAAAAGCACTTCAACGATTTGGAAAACAAATAAACCATGCACTAGAAGGTTTGGTGTCTTTTATTTTGAATGACATGAACTCGGGTCTGTGAGCGTCACATGAGTCTATAGATACTAATTTATGTAGCATTAATCGTTTATCGAGCACATAATCATGATCACCGTGAAGACCTAAACCTTTGTGGTTCTGATAGGGGTTCGTCATAAATTTCGCAGTGTGGTCTCAAAGGACGTTTCCCAGTGGATGAAGTGAGATGAATTAAGATGACACGAGATGATTGCAACAAAAGGAAATCAGTTTCAATGATTGATACACGAAGCAAAAATCGCCTGTAGATGATAAGCCTCCAAGAAAGCAGTCGGGTGCAACGGCAGCCCACTCAA
Source organism: Diadema antillarum (assembly GCF_040938485.1). Classification (NCBI taxonomy): domain Eukaryota; kingdom Metazoa; phylum Echinodermata; class Echinoidea; order Diadematoida; family Diadematidae; genus Diadema; species Diadema antillarum. The sequence continues at coordinate 309,776 of NW_027272364.1, read as the reverse complement.
TAAGACAAGTGTATAATGGTGCTGCCGAAGAACTCTAGGTGGACCCCGAGATTGAGAGTCCGCAAAAGACTCCTGATTAAGGTTACTGATCTTCATGTACAGTAACAGAATCGACATTTCAATTCCTTTCTCATTTTCATTCTTTACGTGTTTTCTTTTTCTTTAATGATGAATTCCAGTCCAGTTTCTATAGTTAAAGTGATAAGAAAGATTGAAATCAAAATCGGATCAAATTATAGGAAAGTTATGAAATTATGAAGTTTTACTGATATCTGCTGAACATTTCTCGTATTGTTGATATGAATATGCAAATGAGTGAGTGGATGATGTCATCACCTCATAATCTTTCATTGATAGTGTACAAAAAAAAGACAAAAATTAAATGTTTATGTTAGCAAAATGTAAAACACGATGTTATTTCTGGTTGAATAACTTAAGAATAATGATCAGTATATCATGATTTGAGAGTCAGACGTAATTGCGTTTGAATGAAAACTGGAAATTTCAAAATTTTATGTACAACCTATGGTAAATTGTGAGGGGATGGCATCATCACATGCACTATTTGGATATTCCTATTGACTGTTCATGAACTGTTTCCTGAAAAATTAGTGAAACTTCAAATGTCATAACTTCCTTATTTTTTATCCAATTCTGATCATATTTTCATAGTTTTTGCTTTAAAAATCCTTCTTTTCAGACTAACTTTAAACTTCACTGGAATTCCCCTTTATGGGGAGGGGTTCTCGACGATTGCAGCATCCCATGGCACACAAAACTACCACTTCAAAATTTAATTTGTCAACAAAGTTCCACGACATTAGAAAAATGCGATTGTAATGACAAGAGTTTATTTTACTATTGACTTTGAAATCCTAGTACATGTGTTATACATTCAGTGTTCCACAAAAATGCCAAGTTTCTCAATTGGCTAGGAGTGAGTAACTGCAACGGGGATTAGTATGAGGGGGTGTCCTCCTATGATGGGGAACGTTTTCATTTTGGGATTAGAAATTGTGCAACTTGATGCATATTCTTATTCATAATACAATGATTTATTGGCATAATTCTCATCTGTTCTCTACGGAAGATGTTCTTGAAAGACATCATTTTGAGCATTTGTTGCCCAAACTTTGGTCAAGGGTGAATAGATTTAGAATGCGTGACCAACATACATGTAGTTCATTGATGGCACAGATGGCCATTTTTTCTTTGGATTATATCTAGTACAGTATGAAATAGCAGTGATTTGTAAATAGGCCTGTATAGATATCCTCTTGCCAATAAAAGAAAATAAGTAAAAGGTTTACCTTACTCATTAGCATTGGCGGGCTTCCCATCTTATGTTTATCGTCGATTTACTTCCCGTGTTTTTGTTTTTGTTTTTTCTGGGAGGCGTGGGGAAATGATTGCTGGGCAGGTTAGTGTAAGATTGGTTGCTGGGGCGTGAGACCTGATAGGTCTATTTCCAATGGAATATTATATATATATTAAAAGTGATATTAACCGTTAAAACTTCACATACATTGCAAAGCACTTGAAATTATGAAAAGAGACCCTGTCAAAATCACACTAGTGGCAAGAGGTATTCAACTAACCTATTTGAATAGCGCTGCAAGATAAGGTGAGAGAGTTATACGATATACTTCATATAGCATTTATGGCTTGTCTGTCTTCGTTTTATTTTGTGTTATAGTGCTCGTGCAGCAAATGTATATACCCGGTACTTCTTTTGCGAGTGTTGCAAGCCGAATTCGATTAGGTCCTATATAGCTATCATTCTAACTTACAGCGATGATGACACTGAAGTTGTCACAAGCAAGCGAAGAGACGTATGTCTTTATAATATTTAACGCCACTAATCATCAATCATTGTGTAAAGTCATCAGATAAACAATTACACACACTTTCATGGATAAATTCGAAAGTATAGTCAATAACATGATTCTGCATGCCAACGCTATGAAACGAACTGCAAGTTCGGTGACCTATTGAGCACCTGTGTGTGTGCGCGCGCATGACGTATCCTCTCTCCCTCTCCCTCTCCCCTTTCTCCCTCTCCGGCTCTTATGTTGAATATGGTTTATCGTGAGACGGGGTATAAGAATGATGACAAGTTTGGGTTGTGTATCACTAATATGCAATCTCGCCAGTGTGTACGTGTTGAAGGAGTTGAAAATATACTGTAATCTGTGCATACGCCTAGTGTGACGAACCCATATGACAGCATATTATTAGGCCTCGGACAATGTAATCTTAACTCTTCATTTTATGATGGAAAAATATATAATTATAGGTCTTGGATCAAGCAATCTTAGCTCTTCGTATAAGGAAAATATTTACCTTTATTTTAGAAATGTTATCTCTTGTTTTTCTCCTTCGTATGTGCAGAATCATGGAAAACTTTCTTTTCTACCTAGGCCTTACAAATAGAGCTACTTTCTGCACGACCATCAAGTCTGTTTTTTGTTTTATTTTACCTTAAATTATAGGCGTATTTCACATAATATCTTTTCGATTTACCTTGTTCATAAATTGCCGCACATTCTATCCTCTCTTTCGTAATTTCATTTCGCTTTCATCGTGGGTGAAATCATATCTTTCATCCTTGCCACTTATGCTATATGGTAGAAGTAGTATCGTTGTTTATTATTGACAAACGTTAGAAAAAAAAATGAATACAATTATCTTTATCGGTGATTCATGTTTCATGAGTTTTGTTCTCCATTGTTCTCTACACACATGACATTTACATTTATGTATGAATATACCTGTAACCAGCTCCCTGCAATGTTCAAAGATATATACATTTATCTCAAACTCAGTACAGCCTCCACTCATATCACACTCGTCGCGCAGCTGATATTCTTTTTATCTTATATCATTTGCAAAACTTATACATGTAGCACAAAAATCTATAAAACATTATGGACCATGCAGATGCGTATGGAACTCGTTGTCAGAGGATCTTCCACATCACGCAGTGATTTCTCTTCGCAGTTGTAAATCATCTTAAATACAAGAAGACTCTTTTGACTATACATAGCATTCGAATGGTGATTTTTTTTTATATTCATCAATTTCTTTCATATTTTAATCATGATTTATGTCAGCTGTTGTTGCCTATTATTATACACGTTCGCTGACTAAAAAAATAGAATTTCTATGGGTAACATACAACATAATTATGTTACTTCCATAATCCCAGTCAAGCTTATTGAAGACGGACTCTTCTTCTTGTATCTTGAAACATTATGAATGTTTACACGTTTAAAAACATGTTTATTTCTTTCATGTAGGCCTACATTATGTCTATTATGTTACAAGATTAGATATTATGGTTGTTATCTTATTACGGGGTTTTTTGTGTGTGTGTGTGATCTGTACGAGTATATAGACGCACAAAATAAACTGAAATGAAACTGAGATGTCATAACATAAACTTATTCGTTATGGACCTAAGTGTTGGTTCCCTACTTTACATAAATGTATCTGTTTTTATTGTTGTTTTTCACCTGCTCATGCATCATTGCATCTACTTTTTAGCTATTGCGATTACTCATCGTCCGGCTTCCGTCGTCCGCCGTGCGTCGTGCGTCGTGCGTAAACTTTGTACATCTTGAAAACCCCTTGACGAATTTTTACCAAACATGGCAGATAGCATTAAGGGCTTTTTACACTTACAAATTTTTGCTTAGTCCCGTACCAACGGTGGGGCTAAGGGGGGGGGGGGGGGGGGGGCTTAGCCCCACCGTTGGTACGGGACTATAAGCATCTGCATGCATGGTCCATATTGTTTTATAGATTTTTGTGCTACATAAGCACACTGCCCAAGGTGTGTGTGGATTGGGGGTGGGGGTGGGGGAGACAAAACCCCAAAATTAGAGAATCTTCATAAATCTTCTCTCAAATCGTATGTGATAAGCTAAGGTATACTAGTGCTTACAAGTGTTATTTACATTAGTGACTGTATGGTAGTTTCGAGTTTGTTTGTGACAGATCGGGGGGATGAGCCAGAGGGGGTATATGGGGGCGGGGGAACCAAAGTGAAGCTCTTCACATTTTCATCTTCTTTTTGGAAGAGCACGGTCAGATTTTTACCAAATTGGGAAGAGATCATCGCCACAATTATAGAATTTCATCCGTGCAAATGGGTACCGTTCCCCACCTGGGGGCTCAAGAGGCAAAGTCCCCAAGTCTTTTAGAAATCTTTACGAATCTCCAGAAGAGATACGCTAAATTAGCGCTATATTTATGAGTAATTAGATTGGTGTCTGCAAAGCTTTTCCACCCGTCTCCTCCATTTCCTGCAACTTTAATTTTAATGTACTTTCATCTTTGATGCGTATGGTATTGTTAATATCACGTATTTTTCTTTGTTAATATATACATTGGATATTGTGTTATTTTGTGTATGTAAATGTTTTGCATTGTGGGAAATGACATGAAAGTTTATGATTTCTTCGTGGCCGATCCAGGGGTGGGCTGTGGGGGGAACCAACACATTTTCTTCTTCTTCTTGAAAACATTATGGTCAAAATTTTCACCCCCGAACCCAGTGCGCTACTAAAAGTGTGAATTTAGCTTTGTGTGTTTAAGTTGTTTAAAACTAAAAATAATCTGAGTAAATAGATTAGTGAGTGCACTTTCAATATAAGGTTATTCATATGGCGGGGATACAACTGGGGCAGTTTTTACATTCAAGTCTTTTTTTTTTTTTAGTTGACTGCATAGTCAAATTTTCTAAATACAGTGTACATGGCAGGTATTTTTACCAATGTGACGGAATACGCAAATGGACACCATGTCTCCATGACACCATGCCTCCATAAGCTCTCAAAGCTGCCCCCATACCCCACGTTTCGTGTTCTCAAGAGTCTGCTAGAATACGTGGAAGGTCAAGCCTCGGAAACACAGCACTCCACGTCTGAATCACGTACAAAAAGTTATGAAAATCTGGTGGACGCGGTCGTATAAGTGGTAATTTTTTGGTCAATGTTGATTTGGCCGTGCTTTGTACGGGGTATGGCCTATGGCGGCTGTTCCACTGCTGAAGCACTGCCTAAGCACGGCTAACCACGTCCAGCCACGTGTGTGTACGCGGAAAAATCCATTTGTCAGTGATATAAACACACGCTATTTTCCGTGATACCAACGCGTAACACGCGTCAGATGACCGTGCTCTTGCCCGTGACAGACGGCTAAACTTTCGCGTCTTACCGCGTCTCCCAAATTTTTAATCACTGCCGGAACATGGATTATCACGTGTGTTTCACGTGTGTTGCACGTCTTTACCACGTGTGCCGCCCGTGGTTGTCCGCGGAATAAAATTTTGAGCAGTTCAAAACTTTTTACCGCGTCCGACGCCGTTCCGATTTTTCCCCGCGTCCTGCCACGTCTATAAATCGACCGTAGCTCGTCTTAAACTCGACATCAACGCGAACATCATCGTCTGCTTCAAGGGAGACCACTTTTTGACGTGTTTTGGCCGTGATAAAGCCGTAAAGCGCTGTGTCACCGGGGTTTAAACTTGCGATATCTCACTAAAGGTGAGTGCGAGACCCCCCCCCCATATTTCTCTGTTTTGAAGTGTATTTTAATGATCCCGATTAATTTTGTCCAGTGATATATGCATTTCATTTTGTTGTGGAACATGAGAAACAAATTTGAGTCAATAATGATTATCCAATGCAATAATGGGTCAAATTTTATCACCAAATGAAGTGGTAATTTGAACATAATGGTTGAGAGGGTGCTTCAGATTGTATGCTATTTTTTTTTAGATGAGAAACCGCATGAAATATGAAAAAGTATATATACAATTATGATTAATAATGAATACTGATATGACAGCTGATAAAAGAACGTCAATGTGTACAACCGTTATCGAGGACACAGTTTAAAGGGATGGTACAACATTGGTGGTGATGAGAATTTGGGCTTTTAACTTTTTGCGAGATACCTAGAAAACACTTATGAAATAGTATACAGAGCATACCATTTTAAGAGGAATTCAAAGTAAACTTATTTGATGACGCGGGTTTGGAATGACTGAAACATCCAAAAACAAAGTAAAACAAAACTATCGTAATAAAAGGTGGGTCCCACACTATATTAGAATCGCTCTGTTTTGGATATCTCAGCCATTTCAAAACCAATTTTCATCAAATAGACGTTGAATTCCTCATGGAATTACATGCTCTTTCATATTTCATAAGAGGTTTCTCGTTATCTCACCAAAAAAATGTTAGAAACCTGAAATTAGGTCTCAACCAAAACTATACGATCCCTTTAAGTGCTCAAAATTAGCCGCGGAAACTCGCGGAAGCCTTTGAGTTCCACCATCATGTATATTAGTTGTCTTGTGTTATACAACAACATCACGAATCAGAATGACATCATTGCATTATTATCACATTACAGTCCAATACACGCCTGGTGAGGCGAGTTTGACTTTGTTGTCTCTTGTTGGACATTTCGGGCGTTATCAACATAGGCTCCATCATGAACTTATAGGATATTATATTTAGTATCCGAGGGAAAGAAAGTTCATTTGAACAGAGAATGAGTGAAGTTCTATTGATTTTGCAAATATCGTAGTCAATACATTTTTAGGCCTGTGTTCTACGCCTTTTTTATATTCCCTGTTTCTTTTGTTTCCTCCCCTTTTTATCTGATGTGTAAAATTACTAGCTGTTGCTGATGAAATAATGTCGTTAGACAACAAATTCATTTACTAGGATAATTGTACTAGGAATTTGTAACTTTACCGTTGAACAGCCAAGAGTCTCAAAATACAGCAAAATGATAGAATATATAGGTTATGTAATGGATTCAACTCAATTTCGTTGGAGGATGGAAGCATAGAAATGGAAGGCAGGATGTGGTGGAATCTTTTCTACATTCTGTTTGTCTGTTTTCTCTCTCCCCCATCCCGTCTCTTTATAATACCCTGGGATCCAACGTGACAATCGACATACTATAAATTGTTTCAGTGTCTATTGGTTGTTTCACATTAGGATATATCTATGTGTAAAAGTATATAATTATATGTTAAATACTAAAAGTATACACTTGGGAAGTGTCCGCTAATACGTCTTCAAGTAAGTTGCAGATGGCACTGATTCACGGAATGTCACTGACGTCATTATTCAACTCTTTGTTTCAATTTTCTGGTAGACTGTATAGAAGAGTTTTGATGCAACATGTAGGTGGGTTTACTCTATATATACACGTTTTAGACGAAATTCAGAGATCCTGAACATTAGTCATCAAGTTTACCGAAGCCGGGTTTCCCCGACACTGCACCGACGCTGCTGTCATACATGCATTTACACGTCTCTGTGCAAGTGTAGTGTTCTGCATACGTCGAAGCAGTCCGTACAAAGAAGCTAAGTTCACTGAAGTATCTCGCCCCCGCGTTGGAGCTCCATGATTACTCATTCGAAGTTTTTGAGCTCTGGAGTTATATACCAAGTGAAGTTTGACAATGTGGAAACAACAACAAGAAAAAGTCAAGATGACGAAGAACTGCAACTTGTCTTTGTATTACATGGAAGTAGAAAAAATACACCAAACATATAGCCTACAGGAGCAACACATAGATGTTACAGTACCAAATTAAATTTATCTCCCACCTATACCCCGCCAGACTAAGTATAGGACCTATAATAACATTTATGTGCACCATGATCAAAATGTTGCAGCCCAGCGAATGGAAACCTCATCTTTGCAATTACACTTTACTAATAGGTCTACATTCGTAGTATATAGGATAACATATTATATGCCCTATAATGGGCCTACTGATATACTACTCAAGAACACGCAAATTCTGTGACTAGCACATTTATCTATATTCCCGTTAGTGTTTACTCATGATTTCTTGGCTGATAAAAGTGACGTATCACTTGTCTCGTGAATGACCTACTTGATGGATAAACACTACATTAACAGCAAAAATCCATGAGCTGTCAAACGTGCCATGTAGGCTACAATTGTAGGTACATTGTAGTACACTGAACGGCTAGTCAATAGTTTTATTCGTCTCGACAAATACTGAGTAGATCGCGCCTGACGACTCTTTCACGGGTTCTTCCACTCCTATCAACTTCCATTGACAGTGGAGTTGCGCCGTACAGGGCTGTAGCTAGCTGCGTGTGTGACACGGGGGTTATCCCATACCGTCTTCCGGGGATCGGATCGCGAAGAGGCGGCACGATCTATGAATATATGCAGTGTGTAATCAGGCACGTCATTAAGTGTAGGATGCCGCAAGTGATGTTGCCAATTTGAATACCGCCGTCCATAGCTTGATTCTGGGCAGCGAAAAGCTCAATGGCTATGTTTGGACCATTGATCTCTGTTACAAAGGAACTACACAAACGTTCGCAAGTTAATGCATGCTAGTGTATATAAGTGCAATATTATCTCGACAAACTTTTGTGAAGTTTTTGAGATTAGAAATGCACAATCCGAAACAATTAAAATGAATAAAATAGCAGTAACCCAATGTACAAACTTTGTTTTACAAGTTTGATTAAAATGAATTCGAAAAAAAAAACAATATTACAGGAGTTGTTAATGCAAGCAAGTTGTTACGTAATATGCCTTTTGATATAAAATGACTACCTCAGCTTCAAGACTACTTCTGTGCTCTTTCCACTTCTCACATTTCGTTAATCAGATTATTGTTGTCATTATTGCTGAGACATTCACATCAGAAAATAATCCTACGTAATTAGACATTCACATGCCAATCATATTCGTTGTTTAAAGTCACATTAGTAGATTGGCAACATCTCCGTACAACGCTCTACTCCCCCCCCCCCCCCCCCCTTTTTTTTTTTTCTGCTCAACTCTTCTTCGACGCATCGGCCAGTATGGTGGTGGTACGAAACAAACTGGAGGTCGCAGGGCCTCTACGGTACCGCATGATGCCTGCGTGCGCTAGAGTTGTGACGTGAGCTCGGTAGCTACACACACACACACACGACACCGCAGCGTGTGTGCGATATCCGTAGAATGTGTGTAACAATTTGTACTAGTGTTATTGATTACACGGCTGGACTCTTCGAACTTATTGAAGCCAGTTACTAATAGATCGCGAAGAAACTGCTCGCCCCAAGAATCTCGGGGTTGTTTTGGGGAAGATTTGCCACCATAGTGGTTCTACAGGATACTATGGGGGATTACCTGTCCCCCATCCCCAGAAGCCAACAGGTAATCGACCGACTACGAGAACGATTCGACAGATTAAGGAGAGACACTGGTCTTGCTCAGAGGCGATTTGACGCTGCAAATCCTCTACGCCGGGAACAGGAAAGGCAGGAAACCGACGAATATTACAGACGAAATATTGAGAACCGTAATAAGAGAGCACCGAGGAATGTAAAGCAACAAGAGGGTGGACAGTCAAAAGTTAAAACTGAATCCAACGGTAACTGTTCAAACTGCGAAATGGGCCGCAATCAACCCCAAGTTGTGGTAAGCATACTAACTTATCCTTTCCTGCATGTGCAGCAGCGCACGTAGGTGTTGTATACTTCATCGCGTCCAGCCCGTCGGCGTGTGTCCCCGTTTACGAGTCGTGCGAGGCCACTGCCAACGGACTGGTCGATAGCCAATATGATGTGTGGATGTAAACTAGTTTTGAGCCTTGTTTATCTGTAAATGAGCTCATGACGAGTCCGTGGTTGTACATTCTCATGTTTGTCAATTCTTTCTCTGTTTTAGTATCGTATCTGCTGTGGTCGTGTGTAGTTTCATACTACAGCTTTCTTCTCATTAACAAGTGATAACGCCAAACAGGCACGATCGGATCGGCAGACTTTGTTGCACTTTGTTTGTCGATCGCAGCCATTGTATTCTGTTCCCCGTCGTCCCCATAAGTACGTACGTACCTGTACTTGGCTAGCATAGCGGAGACGCTGCGAGCTGGCAGCGTAGCTTGAAGCTCACAGCTGATTGATCAATGCACTATTGTGCGAGTCTTGAACTCGACTCGCGCACAGCATATAGCTAACAAACACATCGGCTAACAAACACATCGGGCTCATTGCATTTGGTGGACAACACTCAACTTCAACATGTCTTGTGTGCTAACAAACGTGTTCTACATTCGTGCACATACAAACTAGTAACTTCTGTTCAAAGGCAACAGCCCTTATTATTTGTTTCCCCATTGGGAACTCTACCCTTACTCTACATGTATGAGATTGTACTTGTAGCATGTATTGTAATTTGTTATCATGTGGTTTATAAAATTTAATGTAGGCCTAGGTCCACTCTTGACAAGAGATCAAACATGTTTTGCCAACTACAGTATTCAGTACCGTATATATCAGTAATGTTTGCATTGGGTCTACTTGTCAACTGACTAATGACAACACAACTACAATGATATTGATACAATGCATTATCATACTCTACTACTAAGACCTTGATGTTCTGCGTGTGCATTTTGAACTAAACTTGCTTTGAAAATGAAAGAAAACCATTTGGAAAAGCAAGAAAAAATTGTACTGGCATTAAAGCAATGATTTTACTGTACATATAAAAATCATTTTTACTTACTACATATTTAAAATGACAAAACAAAACAAAACAAAACAAGTATTATGATAGGAGGTTGATAACTAACTACTCGGCAATTAAAAAAAGGTTAAAGGGATCATATAGTTATGGTTGAGACCTACTTTCAGTTTTCTAACATTTTTTGGTGAGATAATGAGAAACCTCTTATGAAATTTATATGAAAGAGCATGTAATTCCATGAGGTATTCAATGTTTATTTGATGAAAATTGGTTTTGAAATGTCTGAGATATCCAAAAAAGAGCGATTCTGAAAAGTATGGGACCCACACTTTATTACGATCGCTTTGTTTTACTTTGTTTTGGGATGTTTCAGCCATTCCAAACCCCGATTATCATCAAATAAATTTTGAATTCCTCTTAAAATGGTATGCTCTGTACTATATCAAAAGTGTTTTCTTGGTACCTCACAAAAAGTTAAAAGCCCAATTCTCATCTCCACCAATACTGTACCATCCCTTTAAAGTAAAGTAAGAATAGTGTATATACGCCGTATATCTAGCAAATCTAATTTTTCACAAATTGGGACATCGGTACAATTTTGCAAGTGGTTAAATTCATGATCATGGAGTACCATAATGAATAGACATGTTTTTGTGCATTTTTCAGTCATTGGAATCATATTGGATGTTTTTTGTATGTTGCTAAATTCAAAATAAGCACCTGACTTGCTAAATTCATAAAAATAAACACCCTGCAAAATATATATGCCATATGCAGTACAGGAAACCTTCCATGGAGAGATATCACATGACAGTTGTATGGCACTTTCTTAATGGCAGTAAAATTTCTGTTTGTTCACACCTCTGGTCATTTGTTTAAAGTTGTTCGGCAACTACAATTTTATAGGTCTATGTGTTCATGCAAAATACACATTTCTGAAGTGCTGTACAATAAAAGCTCTGGAGAGGTCTTCACCTCTGTTTTGCCAATCTTAAGCACTTGCTGGAGGTATAATCTGCCTTCTTTCATGTCCCTGCCCAAAGGAATGAATCATTTTCATAATTTCTTGCACCTGTGTGATAAACACTAAAGCAGTGTCATGTTGCATCATTGCCCATGTGAATTACTTGCTACAGATTACCAAGAGCTTTGATGGACAAACAAATTTGTTTTGGTTTTTCTACCACCTAGAATGATGGATGTAAAAGCTAGACTGTTTTCAAGTGAAATTTATGTTATCAGCTAAAAGAAAAGTAATGGCCAGTACTGTCACAAATTTGTACAGTATTAAACCATTGCAATTATCTTAAAAAAGAGAAAGGAAAAAAGATGTATTTTGTATTAAATACACTGGTCGTAGATTTCTTCAGCTGTGATGCATTGTATACTGGTATTTGCACTGAAGTATTGCTGAAGTACGAGAAGAATACACAGCCAGCTACTTTGTATTGATTTCACGGCCATCCTCTCACAAAATTTGAGGAAAACTCTGTCAGAAGCATTCTTTTTTTCAATTGCCACTTATCTAGATATAAGTACTTGTTTTCATAATAAAGAAGCCAATTCTTATGAAAAATGAGGCTTTTGAATGATCAAACAAAAGAAAAGTCACATTAAGAAAAGTATTGAAAAGACAAAACATGTTAATCGGGTTTGATTGGTTGATTATATTTGGAAGTGCATCTTTAATGAAATACAGTTTGTGTACCTTTAGAGCTGATGCCCATTCATGCTAATTTGATATCATTCAGTTCAAATTTGTAGTACATAGTTTTTGATATTATTTGAACATTCTTCAAAAAAGTGAATAAAGTTTTGTCTATCTTTGGACAGAAATTTTCACAGATTCTCTTTAAAGTGAAAATACAGAATCAACATTTATGATTTACTTTTTATCACAGGATTGCAACATTTCAGTCATGCCTCTTATTCAAGAATTTTCATGTACACTGTATGTGAAGGGTGTACATTTAGGCACCTTATGCATTTTTTACATGAAAAGTACTGTACATACAAACTGTGTACTTATGACTCAGATCAATTCTGGTCCACCACCTTGGAAAAAGAACACTCTCAAAAACATAGCAAAGTATACACCTTTAGCCCCTAGCTTCTTTCATGCAACAATTTTCTTGAAAGCAAGATATTATTTGGGGGGGGGGGGGCGAGTCCCACTGGTTCCTGTTTTCCGACATGTTTGTTAATTAATTATGTTCATTAACTCTTCGATCGGCACCAGGCCCGAGCCTGGCCGGCGCCTGGTGCTAGCTTCAGCAGCGCCAAAATAGCCCGCTCCTGGCGAGGGCCACTTTGGCCCGACCCATTCATAAACTCAAAATTTTATGACTTAGCTCGGGCCTGGCCTGAGCCAGAGGAGTTACTGAAAGGGGTAAAAGTCTACTAAGTACTGTTATTGTTTTTGTGTTTTTTGTTTTTTTTTGCAACGGAAAAATGGTTTTAAAGAAATTGTAATCATTGATAAAATGTTTAATCATGGTTATTAAAACAATATATTAATCTAGTAAAAGCTTACAGGTAAGTACTGAGTTGGCAACAAAACTATGCAAGATCCTTTTGGCTCTATTTGGCAGTTTTGATGCATCCCAATATAAATGACCAAGGATTCGTTAGAGAGAAAGGAAGAGAGAAGGGGAGAGAAGGGGGAGGGGGATGAAAAGAAACAGACTTGTTACCAGTTTGGAAAATATGAATTGAAGTGCACTGCACCTGTTCTGCAATATGAATTTTTCTTATTTTCGTTTTATTTGAGAAGAGTTAGACATAGTCTTTTTCCACTGGAAGCATTGTGCATTCATTGAAATTTCGGGAGATGATGCAGTATAGGGAGTGTCTTAAGACTGATGTGATCTTCAGACAAAATGTAGATGTTCATTCATATGATGCCAAGTTCTCAATAAAGCAAGAAGCAGTGCTGTCATTGATCATGATTTACTGACACTTTGTAGAACCATCCCTCCGCTACCAGAATGTTTTTTGTACACTAAAAATAGGGAACATATGAACAAGGAAAGATAAACATTGATGGAGCATCCCACCACTCTCTTTCATGTAAGTCATGATAGAAAACATGATTATTGTTTAAAAAGGTATTCTTCGCATCTGACTAAGGAAGTTATGCAATTTTATTCCCAACTAATGAGATGGCACCACCCCCCCCCCCCCACCCACGCACATGGAGAAGATCTTAAATTGCTAAAGGTAGCTTTATCTGTACCTTTTTTGCTTCCTTTGCTTCCTTTCTGAAGACATTGCACATATTGTAATTTCTGGTCAATTATCAGAGTATTGTTATATGCAAAACAATATCATTACAATTAAAAGCTATTCTTTCCTTATGACCTGAAAACCACCAAATTCTTTTTCATTTTTTTTTTTGAATGGTAAGAGTGAACATTAGTATTGTTCACGAACAAAAAGCTATCAAGTATCATCAAATTTACAAAGCTCATCTAAATTTCTGTAAATCCTAAATGGAAATGATGAAGTTAAGAAAACCTTCTTCAATTTCTTTATTGTTTTCTTTAAAAAGTATTGCTGTTTGGTCAACATATAAGAGGACTTCTATACAGTTGTAGGCCTATCTTCATCAGACCAAAGTTTCAAAATAGCGCACAATTTTGTGGTTTAGGATATTAGCCTGATGTCGAATTAACCCGCCATTTGTACAATGAAGACGCAAATAGTGCACTATTTGATCGTGAAAATTTTCCCACATATCTTGGTCTACAATGTAGTTCGTGAGATAGCATGCTAATTTACAAATTAACACGCTATTTGGGTTTCATCTCCATCAGCCCAAAATTTTTGTGATGCCATCATAGGACCTCCTGGGTAAACCACTTTTGAACCACTTGCTGAGCCGAGTAATGATGCAAAGTATGCATGCTTCAATTTTGGGCTAATTTCCCAAGTGTGCTGTTTTCATGCTGATGAAGACACACATTTGTACTATTGGGCTGTTTTTCCAAACCGCAAAATACATGTAGACTGTTGATTTGAACTTTGTTCTGATGAAAACGCCCCTTACATAATTCAATTGATGTTATATTCGAGCTCGTATCATTTATAAAGTGATAAAAGGTTTTGTTGCATTTGCATAATTGATATTTATGCCTTGTTCACTCTCCCACAAGTTTACATTTGTACGTACAGAGTGCATTGACCTCAGCGCACACTTCAGCAAATTAATTAACTTACTTAGCTGTGATTCAAGTTACATTGTACATCAATTTAGCCTCTCCACTAATATTCAGTGCAAGTTCATTGCCCATCCCCAGTGAAATTTGAGTATACTTACATGTAATGATGTTTACAAATTAGATTGTGGAGGACTTCTTTGCATGGCCATTCTTTTGCCTTTGCTTTGAGAGAAACATATTGCCCACTTTTAAGTTACTGTAAAAGTGGATATTTTCGCGCGACTAATTTTTCGCGCTCGGCGAGTTAAGAAGAGTTTCGCATGTTTTTAATTCCGCGGTATCAAGACATCAACTGCAGGAACATATGGCAAGCAAAGATAATCGCGTGCTTTTATTTTCGCGCTAGTTTCTGATTGTGCGAAATGCGCGAAAATTTCAACACCGCGAAAATTTCCACTTTTACAGTATCCTTTTTTGCACTGTGAAAGATGCGGTAGCATGGGGAATCATGGAAGGTCAAATTCATTCGCTGTCCACCAGGGTACATAAGACAACCATGAATAGCACCGGTCAGCGAATATCTGTATCAAAGTGTACGCCCATTGGTAATGGTCAACTTCAGTTGAGATTCTGTGGCTGTGTGTGTAAGAACGTAGAGGTCAGTGATAAAGCTGTATACAGCTTAATAGCTGTACACAGTTTAATAGCTGACAGGGATCCTTGAATATCAACCGGCCAGTCTTCCCACTCTGTAAATCCTCACATGCTCAGGGTCTTTAATTGTGAGTCCGCAATTCTCCATTTTAGAATTACTGTATCAAAGCGCAACATAGAGGGTGCTCTTGAACATATGTCACACAAACTTCCACATCTGTTTGCTTGGCTTCTGTGGAAGAGAAACTTGAATACCATAACACGTACCAGAAACATTTGTAACATGAAACTTTCGCAAATTGGAGCAGACAGCCTTTTACGCGCCTTTTCGCGGTATGGAACTTTCGCGAATCACCGCTGACATTCAATGAATTGTGTAAACAAACACTTTCACAGGCATTTTACTTTCATGAATCTTAACTTCTTGTAAAATTCGCAAAAGTTTCTCGCAGCCATGCGATTTTTGTTTTTGTTTTACAATAGCATAGAAATGCAGTGCAGTCATTCCTCTGCAAGATTGTGTAACCAGTGTAAGAAGCTCCCCTGTCAATCTTTTTTTTTTTTTTTTTGGTTGTAGTTTTCAAGATGAGGTACTGTCATTAAGCACTGTCATGTCACTGAAACTTGCATTGACAGCTACAAACACATTACATAAAACATTGTCATATTGTCATACATGCTTGGTTCCATACTGTAGACACTGGAGATGTGTTTGACTTCAAAATTTTGTGAATGTTTTGTAGCCAAGGCATCCTTGGGTATTTGATTTTCTGGTCCATAGTATGGAGAAGTGAAATAATGTAATTGTAGAACTAGTATCCCCACAAGTTTCACGCTAAAGCTCATATGACTTTTAATACAAGTACAGTAGCAATGTCTGCACAAGTGCTGCCTATGGATGAAGAAGCAGTTGTGTGAAAAGCATCTATAAAAGATTTGAGAAGAAATGTCATAAGATATTAATAACTCGTGGAATATCTTTCATACAAATTGCTCCAGTGCTTCATACATTTATGAAAAAGAAAAATTTCTGTGCCAAACAGCTAAAGTACATAGACCTCGTATAAAAATTTAGGCAATGAGTATTTCTATCAAGAAGTAATATTTTAGAGAGTAAAACAATAGACCTTTTCCCCCCTCAAATTTTTGTATTTTTTTTTTATTTTGATTTTACTTGTACCCCATGGCAAGATATATAATTGTTGTAATAAAGGGAGATTGTTGCTAGCATTAAATTTACACAGGCATGTAGATGATCTTTTTTGTTCTTGTTAGCATACACATTATTTCCTGGAAAGGATAGAGGGGAAAAAAAAAAAATCTGAGAAGCTTTCATATACCACAGTGTAATTGTTGGGTGTACCACAGTGTTCCCTGGTAAGTTTGGCCAAATCCCAAACTCCAAGACGCATTGTACCCATCCAGACACTAGGGCTCCCTCTAGTGGGCATGTTGTCTGTAGGCTATTGTGAAAGGCGTTGGGGGTAACCTGTGTTGTATAGGCAGAATGTAGAGCACTCGACTGAAGAATGCACTCACACACGAGCCAACATCCGTTGTATCATTATGATATACCAGTACACACAGAGACGCAGCATACATACACATGCACACAGGCCAATCAGAAGTGAGTCAGTCTAGTCTGTGACTAACGAAGCATGGCGTTACCTTACAGATGGAGTCAACTGGTCTTGGACTGGTTCACTTTGTGACTGGAACAGTTACACAGAGAGCTGTTCCTGAATGACTAATCTTCAATGCACTTTCTTTTTAAGCTTTGGGTCCTTTACACTCCTGTCATGCTGTAGCTACAATGCCAGGATGTAGCACAATGTAGTGTCCTGAACATTGAATTATGTGTAGATAGTATGCCGTGTGCAAAACTTGCTGCTTGTGCCTTCTGCACAATTTCCAATGATCAAACGCTTACGAAAAAAAAAAAAAAATCAAATCCTGAAGTCTAACTTTGAAGGAATAAAAGTATTATAGATACTACAACATGACAAACAAAACAAACAAACAAACAAAAACAAAACAATAGAAAAGTGTTGTGCAAAAAGGAGTTTCAGAAACACTTGTGATATCTAGTTAGAGTCAATATGATTTCTGGAAATGTCAGTGTAATGACACTCTCAAAGAGTGTACCATAATATTTGGTTTACAGGGCTGCTTTTAGTGTTTTAGTGTCAGTTGGTGATTACAATGCTGTTACTCCTGGAATAATCACATCAATTTAATGGAACCAGTACGCCAGTCCTTACCTCTAGTTAATACTACGTACATCTTTTTGAACTTGATGTGAATGGCATGTACTTAAGTCAAAAGTCAAGTGCCAAGAAGCTTGCTAAGACAGAATAGCTACGCTGAGTAAAGTTATAGACCTTTATACTGATATTACATTTCCTGGAGGATTTCTTAAAAAGTTGCTAAAACAGTCTAATTTGTTATATAATTACAGTAAATAATTATATTACTGTTATCAATGGCCTTTCCGTTATGACATGTTTACAGTCATACCATGCCGTCTGCATTTGCAAAATGTTCCCTCATATTTAGAGTGGAAACAGACGTGTCATCAACTCTATTCTATAATGTTAACAGTTTTTTAAAAATTCATCAATTCATGAACTGGTTTGAAGTGGAAAACTTTGGTCAATCTCATTCTGTTTTAGTCTTGTTTGCAGAGCTCAATATTATAGGTGGCTGGATGGCCCGGGGCCACCAAACATTAATGTCAGACCACCAAATTTCCAAACAAAATCTTCTATTTGTGGCCTGATCAACTAAGAGTCAAATGGATTGATATGTTTACTTTTATATCAGGCCAGTACATTTTTTTTTTTTTGACTACCAACATTTCAAATTTGAAGGTTTTAGTGGCCCAAATACGTCACCGGAAAAAAAAAAGGAACAAAAAGTAGAAGAAGTTAGTATCGACTCCTGTTTTTGGTAAACTGTGCATCAGAACTACAGTGTATGTACTTTACTTTTACTGAGTGCATGAACTAATACTTTTGCTGTACTAAAACTACAATGTATTGCTGAAGTCTGCAAGTGTAATTACAATGTGGCTTTGCAAGAACAGGTACATGTTATAAAAAAGGGAGGATTACAACTCGCAGCTTGTCAGTGTTACAGTGTGTCATCGTACACAAAGGTCTATTCATTTCATATCTTGTACATGAACTGATGCTTTGTGCCAAGAGTACAGAAGACAGCAAAGAAATTTCTCTGTGTAATTACCATTTTTAACTTTGCCTCATACATTGTACAGTGTAGTTGAAATTGAATGAGTAGAGAAGAATTTACAGTCATGCACTTGAGCTGAGCCCCTGTACTGGTAAACTACTACTGTACTAGTATATTGTATGTGACTTTAACTTAATTAAGAGTATGCTTGAAACACTGTACATTGTAAACTGCAATGCTACAGTGTATGTACAGCATGTAGACTTCCCCACCAGATTATTCTCGAAATTGCTCCAATACAGAGATGTCCATGTCAACCAAATTGTATCATGGTGTATGGTGCTACATTGTATGTGGGAAGTTGTATCAGTGGGTTCATGCACATCATTGGCAAAAAGTAAATAAAAGAACCAACTCATAAAACCTACTGGGTTTCATACTCAAGTGTGTTGACAGTGCCACAAAAAACCAGCAGGAATTTGCTTGCCCGGAAAACTTTAGGATATCTTGATATTAAACGGCATGCACATGCCTGGCTCCCTGTGATGGGGTGAGCAAACTCCTGAGATACAACTGTAGGTACAATGTAGGACCTACAGTGTACACCCCATGAGTGACGGTAACCACCCTACATTGTGTGTAACCCACATGCTTGCCCAAAATGAAGAGAGTCACATAACCGAAACATGGAATTTTCACCACTGAAAGGTGATCGAGCATTCACAGTTAGCAAAAGCAAATGGGGAATTGAGTGAAGTTTGAAAATAAAATGCAATTCAGATGAAGTAGATATCTTTTTTTAAAAGTTGTTTTCTGGGTACAGCTGTTGTAGATGTCTAGCTAGCACTTCTTATTCATTGTATAGCAAAAGCTAATTGAGATGGGGAAATTATGGTGAAGTTTGAAAACAAAATGCATTTCATTCAGATATGTAAGTTTATCTTCTTTTTATGCCTCCGCCACGAAGTGGTGCCGGAGGCATTATGTTTTCGGGTTGTCCGTCCGTCCGTACGTACGTCCGTACGTCCGTACGTCCGTCCGCTTTCGTTTACGCGATAACTTGAGTAATATTGACTTGAATTCTACCAAACTTGGTCCAAGTATAAAGTATGATGGGGCAATTAGTTGATTAGATTTTGGGTGAAATCCGCCAAAGGTCAAAGGTCAAGGTCAAATCATGAAATTGTATCTGTTTACGCGATAACTCAAGACTGGATCGAGCAAATTTCACCAAACTTTGTCGGAGGATGATGTATGATGGGACAATTACTTGATTAGTTTTTTAGTGAAATCGGACTGAGGTCAAAGGTCAAAGATCAAGGTCAAATCCTGAAATTTATCTGTTTACGTGATAACTCAAAACTGGATGAAGCAGCTTTCACCAAACTTGGTCCAAGGATGATGTATGATGGGACAATTAGTTGAGTAGATTTTAGTGACATTGGCAAGAGGTCAAAGGTCAAAAGGTCAAGGTCAAATGCTAAAAATGTTGCTATTTCCCCAATATCTATGCAATGCCCTAAGGTATTTTCTTGAAACTTGGTGCAGACATGTACTACTGCATATAGATTCTCCAGAGAGAGTTTCATGTCATAAGGTCAAAGGTCAAAAGGTCGAAGGTTAGGTGAAAATGTTGTAATATCACTTTTCTCACAAATGGTTCGATGTATCTTCATAGTACTTGGTACATACACATGTACTGACTGGCAGAGATTATCTAGGGAATTTAGGGGTCGTAGGTCAATAGTCATGGGGTCAAAGGTCAAGGTCAACTCCTCAATATTTTACTGTTTCCCTCATACACTAATGTATGAAATGCTTGCATTATTAGTTTTCAAACTTAATATATACATGCATTACCTAATGGAGATTCTCCAGGAAATTTCCAGCCAGAATGTCAAAGGTCAGAGGTTAGGGGTCAAAGGCCAGGTTTCCATGCGTCCCCCCCCCCCCAAAAAAAAAAAAAATCTATTTTGTACTGTAATTAACTCTTTCTTCATACCTTGGAAATTACTCAATGCATAAACTTATAGGGTCTGTCAGAATTCAAGTAAAAATTCTCAATTCCCCAAATATGTGCACCTGCACTCTTCGACAATTATAGCAAACCCAGTTCAAGGAAAGTGAATATTCAAGTCATTTCTGACAAACCTGTCATATCAATATTTTGCCAGTTATGTGAAACTGTCATGGATCACACATGTGAAGACATTGTACTGTACGCCTATTGGGAGAATCATGCATTATGGCGGAGGCATCAGTCGCCATAGCGACATTTCTAGTTTAATTTATTTTTTAAAGTGAAGTTTTTGGGTACAACTGTTGTACAATCTGTATCTAGCTAGCACTTTTGAGGAAAGATCCAATTGTGAGAAAAGTTTGTTTGTTTGTTTTGTTGCTATTAATCAGAATGCCCCTTCTTATGCTTTGGTGTTTGTAGAATTGCAATAAAGCTGAAGACTCTATAACAACTCAATAACTTGTCGATTAGTGACTGTCCCTGGTCCTAAAACTTTAAAATTATGAATTGAATAGGGGGAAAGATACAGTTCTCCAGTGTTGTTATTTTTGCATCATTGCTCATCTGCATAACACTAGTATGCTTTAAAGTCAATATCAACTTAGAGTATGTCACGTGGTACTAAATGTATATTGTGACTGTGTGACTTCACTGATTTAATCAATGAATTATTGCCATGCTGGATAAAGCCCTTGTTTTATCTTGTACATGATAAACTGCTCTAATCTCTTGATCTCTCCGAGTAGAGATGATGAAGACATAGGGTTAGGGACATAGGCACATCAAAGATGGGTGTGTAGGAAAGATTATACATTGGCCAAAAGCCCGCCCTGCCACCCACTCAAGGCACTGTTCTTCAGACTGAGCAGCCCCTGTACTGCCCCAGCAATTTGGGTCAGAAAGCTGCTCACACCCAAATATGTTTCTTGATATACCATAAGACAATTCATTCCCACCCCCACCCCCCCCCCCCCTGCTTGCTTGTTCTATTACTTGAATGAAGGGGGGGGGGGATACTTCACACAGTGTATATTATATATTTTTTTTCTTTGCCTTTCTGGATTCTGTAGACCTATACTATAAAACAAGATATTTTCATAGCATGAAATTTTCACAAATTGGAACTGACAGCCTTTTTTGCAGCACAAATTTTTGCCAGTTGCTACTGGCTTTCAGTGCATGAATGAAGTGTTGACAAGAATTTTTGCATGCATTTTCATTTTTGCGAATCCTGGCTCTCTCGAAATTCGCAAAATTAAAATGCATGCGAACATTTCTGGTTTTACAGTATGTTGTTTATTTTGCTGCATTTTTATTTTTTGTGAATTTTGCGAGTCTACCAATATTTGCAAAATCAACACCTTGCAAAATTATAAGGCCCCCCCCCCCAAAAAAAAAATGCATGCAATGTATTGTCTCCAAGGTGGAAAATTGTTCTCTTTTCTTTTGAAAATTCAGCACTTCTATCTAATTCTGTCATTGTTGTTATCAAATTCAACCACTCATGAAAATGTCTTCTATACATGTCCAAATTCCTAAAAAACTGTACCCACAATGTATATGGCGTATGCGATGTAATGAACAGTTTAGATTTTTTGCTTTGTTGGTTGCTCTGTCAGAGGAGCTTAAAATTCTGATGTTTGAAGGGTACTTGGTATCTGGTATTAAAAGAAGTTGCTTTAGAGGAAAAGTTGAAATGAAAGTAGTGTTTCAGTGCGATGGTATTAAAATTGGGCACTCGGAAACGTATTGTTTAAGTTAAATGATACTTATTTCATTATTTTTTGGCCATTGTCTTGCAGATTTTGCGTGTTTGTAATTCACTGCATCATTTTCTTGATTTGCTTGGGCATCAGGAGCTCAAAAACAAGATAATTTGTAGGCCTATTTTTCCAAATTGTTAGGAGGAATTGACTTCCTAGTCTTGTAGGATGTGAGTATGATAAAGTTATCATCTCAATAGAGGAGCTCTCTGTTTGAAGACGAATGGAGGATATTTGAGCTGAGATCTTTCAGTGTGTAAGTTATGTGACACTATCTATAATTTTTCTCATTTTCCAATACCCAAAGAAATGCAATTGGCTGTAAATCTAAACAAGGCTTCCACTTCAAGTTACATTTAATAGGGTTCTTGCAGTCTGTCCATCACATTTACAGTTGTAATATGATGATATTTGCTATCAGTGTATATACAAGTATGTCGAGAGTGTGTAGTTCCTGGACAACAAGCAGTGGTTCTTCCTCTTAGATACTCATTATGATATTCACCTTGGACTTTTTTGGCCAGTTGTTTTTACAGGAGAGTAGCAGTGTTTTTTTTTTTTTGTTTTTTTTTCCATTTATGACTGAGGCAAACTGTGAGAATCACTTTGTGACCGTTCGTAAATTGCTCTTTTTTCATATTCCTAGGATCAGGCTGAGTCCTCTGTTGTTTCTGTTACAAGTTCTATAATGAGAAACTTCCTTGTTTGTAGTTGTACAGGAGTTCTTCATCGAAGCATTTGTCTCCAAGCTGCATTTTAGAGCAGAAACACAACCTTATATATGAAAAAAAAAAAATAATGTCTTCTAGGCTGTAATGTCTACATAACTCCCATATGTGTACATGTACCAATGGCCTCTTGTAGTGATAGTACAACCAAATGAGATTTTTAGCCCCATTTACCTATCATGGCAATAAGAAATAAAAGTGCTGTTTGCAATTTTGTGTGGTTCTCTGAAAATCAATTTGCATGCAGTCTTTGCATCTTTTTAGTTTGTGTGAAGATGAAAGTGCCTTGCCTCACAAATTAATGATTCTATTGATATAAAGTGAGTGTTTAAAGCTTTAGTGAGTCAATTCTTGTCCTGCTCTTTATTCACGTGGGTTTTTAAAAGTTTTGTTCAAGTTGGCTGCATTGACTTGTTGCTTTATTACAAAATTAAAGTGTATGTCATCAAAGTTCTTACAGTTGTCCTGCAGTTGTACTACTTAATGTCAGGAGAAGAAACCTGTGGACCATAAAAGAGTAACCTTTGCTGTCTGTGATGTGTGACTAGTGTTGTTACATGTTTAGCATGGCAAGCATTGTCGAGGACTTGAAGAGATCTCAACAGGGGGATTTGTAATGCGGGGGTTGTGTGGACATGGATTGTCGACATGTTCAAGTGCATTCGCTTTGGAACATGGGTGACCTTTGACCCAAAGCCTGGGAATAGCTGCTGTCTTCATGAATTTTGCAGTCGAGGGAAGCTTTGCGAAGACCCGACTTTCCCAGTGCTCCCCTGACTGTCGATGTTTCCCTGTAGAAGATAATAAAAGTAGATTACTTGATGTGGCGTGAAGTAGGCATAAGTATGTGTAGTTTAGTGTTCTGTAAAGAATGTACGAAAGAATGTCCCTGGCCCAGATTGTAATACACTTGAATATAATATTTTTATGTTTGTAAATGTCACACAGAGTTTCCACCTTGTACTTTTTATGCAGTATTTAGTACTATTGTAGCCAAGAATACTGCAGGTTTCATTAAAAAAAAACAGAAGAATGTTTTTCCCAAATTATGTCTGTGGCATGAGAGAAAAAAAAAGTACTGTATGATAGTATCATATTTTTTTTCCTACCCAAAATATGAATGTATGCCTTTTCAGCCCTTTGAATATTGCAATGCTGTTTACAAGGTTAGCATCCCTGGTTACAGTAGTCTCTGTTGGGACTGTGAGATCTATACATTTATGTTTACCATAGTTGATTGTTTAGTACATAGGTGCATGGTTTGAAAGATGTTGGAGGCAAATTCAGAATTTACTAAACTTCCTCCTTTGGAGAAGAAAATCACTTTTTGAACTCTCTGAAAAATAATGTTGTATACCAACAACTTGTTGGGTTTTGAGGAATTTTGATCATTAAGCAGAGCTACAAATTTACAAGTACTGTTGTGACATGATGTTTGATAAATAACAAACATAGATGCTACTTTAATAAACAAGCACTGTTGATGTATTGTTCCAAATACTTTTAATGAGTTTTCCTGCTGAAGCAGACTTGTGTGCAATTGCTTTTTGTTTCTGAATGTGAGGTATAAAAAGAAATATTATTTAAGTGCTCCTGTGGACCTGCCATTTTCAGTTCAGAAATGATCATGAAACTGCTTTTTTTGTTTGTTAGTGTCACGATTATGGCTCTATATTTTTTCAAGCCTATCACCTCTTTTCACATCCTTAGGATAAGGCTAAGTCCTCTGTTGTTTCCCATTGCCATATGCACATAAAAAACAAAGAACAAACAAGCAATGCAATGGTCTTTCACAGAACACTACAAATAGACGTTCAGCGTTGTTCTTTGCTGGTAAACACTCGGAGTGTCCTATTGAGCCTGCTCAGTGTTGATTTGTTATATCCGTGGTTCCGCAATTGGCTGGTTCTGCCCAGCTATGCCGTTGCTCATTGCCTGGAGTGCGTTTCAGTGTGTGTGTGTGTGTTTGTGTGTGTGAGTGTATGTTTGTGTGTGGATGTAAGGCTATTTGTGTGGTGCAGTGCTGTGCATACAATCATATTTTTCTCCCTCATTCTAAGTTCATCCGATGCCCAAGCTGCATGGGATGAAAATGAGCCTGATCATGTATTTGCGGCAACCCGGGACGGGCTGTGTGAGAAAGCTTGCACATGGGGTAGTGAGGTAATGAGAAATAATATTGGAGCCGCCGTGTAGTTTGTAGGAGCCATGATAAGTATATGCCACATATTGCTCCGGCTTCTTATAGAATAGCCCAAGTAACAAAATAATACAAGTATCTCTCATACGGCTTAGATTATGTTGTTAGTAAAATTTCGCTTTGGTTATAATGATGTTTCTTACAACAACAACAACAACAAAAAGAAAGAAAAAAAAAGAGGAAAGCCAACTTCTACAAGGAGCATTAAAGTTGATAATAGAAATAAAAGAATCGACAAAAGTGCAGTTTTTCATGTCAAAACTTGAATTTGATTAGTTAACTATAGCTATTCACACTGATTTGTAATATTGCATGCCAAAAAGGAAATCATGTGTGGCAGGATTAGAGTGTCTGTTGTAAACAAATCAGCAGGAATGTATGCCTGATTACAGTTGGAGTGAATATATGAATATATGCATGTCCCCTCCCATCCCATGGAACAAAAACAAATAGAAATTTGTATGCACGTAGAGGCATAATGTCTGCATCAGAATGAAACAGGCTTAGATATCTTGTGCTGGGAGTAATTAACATTTTTTTTTTTTTTCTGCGAGGCCCATCTTGTTATCTCCTCCCGTGCTTAACGACAGACGTGGGTACATAAAATTCCCAGTGCATGATGGGAGCCCGAAGCTGCTCCAGTTACATGCAAATTGGCAGTAATCTCATTGACAACCACCAGCCGAGAGGGTCACCATTGGTGTGCAAGCCCCATACGTATTTCATGACTTCATATTAATTCCAGGAGCCGAGATGTTAATGTCTCATGTCTCTCTCTCTCTACCTAATTTTTCTCCTTCCAAGATATCTGAGTTGTACCCATGTTACCTGGTTCCAGCACCTCCATAGAGTTGCATCTTTGAACCTAAGGAACATCTTATTCCCTCAACAAACCCACCCGCCCCACCCTATTCCATGACCTACCTATTCCCCCCCAAAAAAAAAAAAACAAACAAAAAAACAAAAAAAAACACCTCCCAAAAAACCACAAAAAAACACCAAAACATATAATTTCAAAGAACGGAAAATGATGGAACCAATCATCTCATCCAGATTGATTGTGGCTTTGGCTCAAGTTGTTCTTTTCTGTATCTTTTTTTAAAATCCCTGAATACTGGAATAGGAATATCAATGGTATGGTGTCATTCTTTCAGTATATTTGTGTGAACATGCAGGGATATAAAGTGACAGTGTATGTGAAATACAACTTCATTTACATATTAGTAAAGTTATTTACATATCAAAATTATTTCAGCATGTACATGAGAAGTTGAGAGATAGGAAAAGAGAAAACGTTGGTATGAACAGAGACACAAGATGAACAAAGTGATGCTCAAAACAATATGCAATGTTGCATATTGTTTTGAGCATCACTTTGTTCATCTTGTCTTGATTCGCAAAAAAGCAGACTCTCTAAATATGAGGTGTAATACTGTCTGTATTCAGTCTTTGATACAATGTGTAATGTAAGCCCCTTCTGATCCTGCACTGTTAATGCTATCAGTGCTAGCGACAACTTTCTGATGTACTTTTTGACAATGGCATGTTAGCCAATGGTTGTGAGAGGGTTGTACAGTTTGTGAAAAAAAAAGACTTAAAGGACAAGTCCATCTTCATTTACATATGGATTGAGTGAATGCAACAATATTAGTAGAACACATCAGTGAGAGTTTGAGGAAAATTGGACAATCCGTTCAAAAGTTATGAATTTTTGAAGTTTCTGCTCACTCAAGGCTGGATGAGAAGAATACTATAGTTGTGATGTCACATGTGTACAACGATATAAAGAAACAATAAAGAATTTCAACATATTTTCACTTTTCTCGCATAACAAAATAACACTTGACTTCTCTCTTTCAAAAGGCAGGGGGAATAATATTAGCCTTTTTGATGTCAGTAACAAGTCTAAAAAATTTGCACTTTATTCAAAAAGTGAAATTTTGTGAAATTCTCTTTTTGTTTTCTTTATATCGTTGTACGCATATGATGTCATACATTGCAGTAGTCATCTCATCCAGCAGTGACTGCGCAGATACTTTAAAATTCGTAACTTTTGAACAGATTGTCCGATTTTCCTCAAACTCTCACTGATGTGTTCTCATAATATTGTTGCATTCACTCAACCCATATGTCTATGAAGGTGAACTTGTCCTTTAATAGACGGCTGAGTTTAGCATAGTAAACATACACGGAGAAGGTTTTTGGGCAACGCCTGTTCAGACAGTGGACTTACGTGTATCGTTCACCCCGTGTTTTGATCTGGCAATGTTACCCAATGCTTTGATTCCGAGAGTGCTCAGAGAATGTCTGAGTTTAGTCTGTTAAGGGGGAGTATAATACTCCTTTAACTTTGTTTTAAACTGTCACAAATTTGATGCCTAGATATTACTGCTGCCAATGAGAATGACATTACTTTTGTCGGTTGATTCTCCTCTATGCCAATACATGTAGTATAAGTACATGCTTTATTTCCAGAAAACATAGAATTCCATTCTCTCTATAATTACGTAGCCTTCACCCCAGTCTACCTACGCTCTATGATACCTCATTGTAGATCTGAACAACTTTATGTTATGATATCTGCAATAATGCGAATTTAGTTGTCCAAAGTTTCTTGCAGGAGTGATTGGTTTGACGTTTACATTATGGGGAAAACCAATGGGTCAGGCTGACACCCTACTTTACCTTTGTTCTTTCTCTGCACAGCCAGGTTGTACACAATGCAGAATTGATATGATTGTGATACAACTTGTACTTCATGTCCATTATCATACAGTGGTGCAATGTTATCATGGCGACTATTTTCCCATCATCAGCACTGGCATAAATCGGCACAACGATAAGGATCCAAATGCCGATATTCCTTCCATGTCAACTTTTAAACAGTGAAGATTTCAACAGAGCATATAAATGAGAAAAAAAAAGTTATTATTTGCAGGCATTTATTGTTGAATAATCACAGACAAGAAAATATTTTTGTGCAAAATAATACTGAAAATTATTTTTACACAATTTTGGTAACCCAGGGTACAACGCAGACAAAAAATAAAAAATAATAATAATTCAACAAAATGGTGAATTTTCATTTGGTACCCCAGGGTACCAAATATTGCATCATACGCTGCAACGATGGTAACACATGTGCTACCCTGCAGTGTGATACGCTAGGTATGGTAAATACTTCAGAATTTTACCCTAGGATCTGCTGACAATTCTGTCTTCAGTTCTACGCACAGTTGTAATTCTAGCTCTGAATGTTGGAAAAGGCACTTGTCGTATAAGGACGCAAAGTGACTACTAAGGTCCTGTCGGTGCTACTGGCATGAGGGTCATATACACTGCCAGTGAACATTTTGTGACATTTTGAAAAATAGTGACACTGTGATGAAAGTCGCCAGGCAACTGTGTCAAAGGCAAGTGAAATCTGGTCAGTGAATGGCACACCTAAGTGTGAAGTTTGCTGTGACATTTTGCAGTGAGAATGCTCACTACAGAAAAAGATGTGATATTGTTGTGCGATTTCCACTTGATATTTAGATACCTCCCTACTGCCACGTAAAATGTATGGCTAGCAACAGCAGCTATAATGGCACCATAGCCATTGTTGCATGTAAAGAGTAGCAGAATGGAAAAGCAGTCGCACCTACGCTTCACGGTGTTGGCAAAAACTTGCAATATATAAAATATTTCACAAATTTTCAGAGCAGTGCAATTGGAAAGCTCAAATGTTATGATTTTAGTATCACAATATTTCACAATGAGGATGTCATTAGAAAGTGATTTGCTGTGTTAGGTTAAGATATGTTAGTGAAAGGAATTATTTGTTGAGCCTCTTCTACTCAAAAGTTTTCGGTGTTAGTTTTTCTAATTTTTGAATTGAAATGCCGTGATGAATATGTAGATGCCGTAATTGACAAAGACTATATACCTTTTTTCTCCTTGAAAGATTATTTCAAAGTACATTTTCATATTAAAGAGTGAATTATGACACTCATAAAACATTCTTATTTGATTGGAAAGTATTATGAACATTTTTGATTCTGGCCTAAATAGGTTGTTTACCAATTCAATGCCCTGCATGTTGTATTTTCTGAGATTTTGCACTAATTTTCAGTCACCTGAGCCAAAGGCTCAAGTGAGCTATTGTGATCGCTCTTCATCCGTTGTGCGTAGACTTTTTACATTTTCATCTTCTTCTTGAAAACCCCATGATCAATTTTCACCAAACTTGGCAGGTAGCATCCCTAGGGGGATAGGATCTCCATTTGTTCAAATGGGCACCATGCCCCACCTAGGGGCCTCAGGGGAGCCCAAGCCCCCCAAAATTAAGGAATCTTAAAAAATCTTCTTCTCTAGAACCAGAAGTGATAGAGCTAAATTAAAGGTCCTGTTTACCTTTGGGAACAGTGGTTGAAAAAGTGTTCAAGATATCACATTTAATGCATATATGTGTAGGTTTGTTGTATCGCAAAACATCTTACTGTATAAAATTCTTGCAATAAAGCCTGAAATATAAGGAGATATCAGTATTTTTCTCATTAAACCATAACTGTAGATGGTTTAGTCTGGCAACATTTTTATTATAACTATTGTTCACATTTTGTTTATTTAACAATACTTAACATTGAATACACGGATTCAAATTTTAACAGTATTTGTTTCTATCCCAAACTCACATTTTGAAACTATTTTTAAGCACTAATGCCGGGTTTTTGTTTCATCTGCAAATGATAAATTATGCCTTTAATACTATGAGTTACTGAGTAGTACATTGATGACTGTAGTTTCAAGTTTGTTCATGGGGGAATCAGGGGTGCCCCCTTGGGACCCAGGGGAGGGGGTGGGAGGATCCTAGTGGGGGCCTTGAAAAACCCCAAAAGAGTTTTCATGTAACTTGGCAGGTAGCATGCCTAGTGGGTAGGATCTCAATCCCTTCAAATGGGCGCCCTATCTCACATGGGGGACCCCAGGGGGCCCAAGCCCTCCAAATTAAGGAATCTTGAAAAATTTTCTTCTCTAGAACCGGAAGTGATGGAGCTAAGTTAAATAGTTAGTACATTGATGACTGTTGTTTCAAGTTGGTTTGTGACTGAATCAGGGGTGCCCTCTTTGGGACTCGGGGAGTGGGTGGGATGGGTCCAAATTGGGACCTACATTGTACATGTTCATGTTCTTTTTGAAAACCCCACAATGAATTTTCAACAAATTGGGTAGGTAGCGTGCCTAGGGGATTAGGATCTCAATTTGTGCAACTGGGCACCATGCTTCCCTTGGGGGCCCACAGGGGGCCCACCCCTTCCAAATTAAGGAATATTAAATCTATTTTCTAGAACCAGAAGTGATAAAGCAAAGTTAATACCATGAGGTAGTGCATGGACAACTGTAGTTCCAAGTTTCCTCATCGCAGATCCAGGGGTGCCCCCCCCCCCACCCCCTTGGAGTCGGGGGGGGGGGGGGGGGATCCAAATGCGAGCCTAAATTGTACATTTTCATCTTCTTCTTGGAAACAACATAATGGATTTTCGACAAACTTGGCAAGTGGCATTCCTTGGGGGAATAAGATTTCAATGTGTTTGAATGGGCACCATACTGCCCGTGGGGGCCCCAGGGGGCCCAAACCTCCTAAATTAAGGAATATTCAATAGTATTCTTTTTTAGAATCAGAGGTGATAGAGCTTTAAGTCTTTGTTCCCCCAAACTGCATTGTCCAACTTTTTAAGTACAGTGTACTTAGCAGGTATTTTTACCAGTGTGAGGGAATATGCAAATTGACACCATGCCCCTAGCTCTCAAAGATGCTACCGCCCCAAGTTTCCAATGTTCTTGGGTAAGAGTCTGCAAGAATGCATGGAAGGTGAACTTGCGATACTCAGGTGAGCACGAGATCCCTGGGTCTCTTGTTTCAATTCACCTATCAGTTCTTGTCAGTACATTTCAATACTTGTGTCCAGAATGCGTGGACTAGTTATTGCTACACTGGACCAGCCTTTGGTCATGCTTTGTTGTTGTCACAACCTCCAGTACAACAACATAATGCAAAAAGTGAGTGTATTAGAAACATGGTGGGTGATGTTAGCATTCTGGTACATGTGTACATGTACCTTTTATGATACCAATTATGTATGAATACAAAAGTATTGATAAGTTTATGTGGAGCCACTTAGGGATGCAGTGCTTGTTGTGGTGGGGGAATCTCTTCTGGTCCAGTTGTGATACATGCTTAGAAACACGAAAATGAAGCTTTCTGAGACATATTTTTCCCGCGGATACTTTGTCTTCTTTGTGTTTCACTTGAGCATGATGATTAAATGATTCAATCGCTGGAAGGAGGTCGTGATTAAAAAGGAACGGAATGAAGGGTATAAAATGCTGGCTTTAAAATCGATTCCTGGCAAATCCTCATCTTGACATTAACCTTAAGACTGCCAAGATGTTTTTCATTAGCCTTCTTTCAATTGTCAGCCATTTTGTACAGTGTGCCCCCATACACAGATGAGAGAGATGTCTTCGTATTATCTACCCTAGGTCTCCTTCCCTGTGTGTTCTGTAGTCAAGCTACATTGCTGTTCCCTTCACGGACCTCCCTCCCCCTCCTTTCACTTTCAGATTCCCTCTAATTTTAGGATATTTTCCTCGCCTTCCTGTTGCTTTTGATACTGAAAAAGCGAACAAACATCTTTTGCTGTGTGCAAGCTATACATTCTGCCATTTGACTTCATATCAGTATCGAGATATAGTTCCTTAGAGCTTTGATAAGCTAGTTATTTGGTATTAAGTTATTCCTTATCTTTTTACATCAAACTCCTTTGCTGTTTATGATTTTTAAATAAAAAAACTATATTAAATGAGCCCTATTGATAACTTCACTGCACAACTCTTTTTTTCCACATTGGCAACACTGTGTCTTTAGATATTATGGGATTCTTTCCTTCTTAAAATAATAATATGGAAAAATTCCAAGATGACTGAAATACTTTGCATGATATTGTTGTAATTTTGGTTTCAGCAGTGCTCTGATACAGCAGAATGAAATAAGACATATTATTTACTTCAATCTTTGTTTACACAATAGTCGTGGGTGCATTTTGTTATTACTTGTGAATCTTTATTTAGAATCTGGAGCTCTCACTTAGTCATCAGACAGTGAATACAAGAGGCTTGTGTAATTCTCTGTTTAAGGTTAAGTTTTGTTTGTGGCTAAGTGTTGTTGAGTACTCTGTGGGTTTTATGGGGCTACTTTGATTTGATAATGTTGCAGTCACTTGGAAAGGGTGTTGTATGTGCCATATATTTCACTATGCTTATATATTTTACAAATTTTATGAGTCGACTGATATATCAGGAAATCGTTAATTTGGGGAAATATTGCCTCCTGCAAAAGAAATGCAATGCACATAGTTTCCATTGTGGGAAGTCACTAAGTTTCCTCTCAAACAAGGTTTTAACTTATTCCTCATTCTTGTAATGTTCTCCTCACTTGCAAATTCAACCACCTAAGGCATTGTATTACAGTTGATTCACTTTCGTTTTTTTTTCTTCAATGTTTCAGTTATTCAGAGAGTGATTTCTTTCAATTACTGTAAGATATCAAGTGTTGTCATGATTTAATTGTTTTAAATGATGACACAGCACATCATACTCATTCATTCATTCATTAATTCATTCATTTATTCACTTATTCATTCGTTTAATTCATTCTTCTGTTATAAAAATACATTGAAACTTAACTTCCACTGGCAGAAAATGTTAAAGTTGAATACAATATATATCATCTGAAGACATGTGAAAGAATGAAATGTACCAAAGAAGAAAAATGGTTCACGTGCTACACGAATACATTAAGAATCTAAAATTCTAAATCTGTTAAACATGATAGATTGTGACTTAATTCAATACTTCTATACTGTTTACCGCTGAAGATACCAACTTAGAAAGGATGACTCGACAGTATCTTATATCTGTATTACTGTTCTCTGAGCTATTTAAGAGCATTGCAGTTACAAATGACATGAGAGAGAAGGCATGCTAAAAGAAGTGACAATTATAAGACTTTTTAAAATGAAATGTATCTCAGTTCCAACACTTACAGTAATGATGTAAAGCAGAAAGAAAGCTGACTACCCAATTACTGGTGTATTTGATACAGCAATTGGCTTGACCTTGGAAAAGGAAATGGTAAAGGTACAAAGTAAACAAAAGACAAAGGTGTAAATAATAAAAAAGGCTAAGACAGTGCAGTAAAAGATGACAGGAAAATTATAGAAACTGAAAGAATATAAAATTAAGAAAGATGAAAGATAGGGGGGATTCAGAAAATTGTGGGAGGAAGGAGTTTGGGGAGGATGGAATAAAGAGACACCAAACTCAAAAGAATCCTGTGTTGATGACAGTGGGACAGGGTGTGTCTTTTGTGTGGTAGGAAAGAGGGGATGGAATGATGGATAAAACCTGGTCAAATCAGAATAAAGATATTGTTGGGGAGGAAAGGAAAAGAAAGTGATGGTAGAGGGTTTTTTTTTTCCCCCCTCAAACGGAGGTGATCGTGCTCTCTTCATCAGCATTGAATGCTGCCAAGCACATCACCTCGGTGGATGCGTCGCCAACCTGCTCGCTGGATGTGATTATAATATAGAGACTGCCCTCAAGTCCATGGCTGCCGTCGTCGCGGCGCTGGATCGCTCTTCCCCCCTCCTCGCCGCGCTATATCCACAACAGATAGAGCCACAGAATCTTCAGCTCTTTGGCATATCATTAACATAACTGTATATATCTGGTATACTTACTGACAGCAGACACATCAAAGGGCAAATATCTTTTCTTTTCCAAGGGAAAAAAGTCCATGTTGTTGACTATCCCCATTATTCAAATTCAATTTCACAGTTACAATAAACATGTGCAATATGACCCAAGTAATTTCCTGTGTAAAGTATTAGGAATTACAATTGCCATTGTGTATTTTATGCTATTATGAAGCATTATTACACAAACTAAGTGCGTGCAGAAAATTATACATGCTCTGTTGTGTTATAAAGGAGTAAGAAGAGCTGATGTTGTACTGGTTGTTTTGGTCTCCAGTGTATACTGGAATATAGCAAAAGGTCATGATGACCCTTAAATAGATTAGCAGAGTCATCATAAAACTGTTTGTTGTGAAGAAACACCTTCCGAAGTAATGGCAATGCATATCCTTATCAGATGTTAAGGTCTCCATGAATGACGCTTGTATTACCAGCTGAAGACTTTAGTTTAGAAGGTTGTATTGTACCGTATTAATGTGCTTTTTTTCCCCCTTAACCTTGTTAAATGTCTCCCAATCTGTGTGCCTCTACTCTGGCAATGGTTGCTGCAGTACCAGCATTGTTTTCAGGTTTTCTGCAGTATATCTATCCATCAGTATAAGATTTGTGTATTTAGATTTGTGCATTATATACCTGGTCACTCAGTATTATTCAGTGGGCTTAGATGTTCTTTGTAGTGACATCATACATCTGTTATCCAGGTCAAGGTCATAGGGTAAGGTTATAGAACATGACACCAAATGTCTGTATTGCAGGAAATGTTTATATATCAATCATGATATTCTCACTGTTAGTATTTGTAAAATACTCAACACCGAGATACCCTATCATGCAGGAACATCGTTACTCAGCTGCATTTTATTTGCAGTGACATTTTTGTATCTAACAAGGACAAACATTTCTGTATAAAATGTATGATACAGTATTTGGTACCCAGGTGTGCATACTAAAAAAATTGCCATTTTGTGGAATTACTTTTTTTTTAAATGCTGCACCCTGGTTTACAAAAAAAAAAAATAATCATAATAAAAAAATGGGTAAAAGTAATATACAAGTATGTTTTATGCAAGAAGATTTTGTTGCATGAGCAATCTTAACACAGCAATCAATGAATGCTAATACATCAAGGATATCCTGTGATTTAATTATTTTTTCACTCTCTTTCTAATTACAATTCTAAACAGTAGGATAGTGCTAATGCTCTCAGCTCAGCAGCAGCACTCAGTGGCAGTGCCACCAGTGTCACTGCACTATAAGCATTTTCAGTAATCATGTACTGAGTTTAAGAATTAAAACTGGTCTCCATCTGATGGACTGTCCAAAATTGTAATATTTTTGGAATGAAAATTAAATATAAAAAACGTTTTACTATTATTGTAATTACATTAAACACGTCATAGCAAGGATGAATTACATTGTAGCATTGGGATTGATGTGGAAGATTGCTCAAGTTTGGCCGCCATGGTACTGTAGCAGCGTAACTGCAATGTATTACACATGTAATTATCTTAAGAAAAATGAGGTGGCGCTGCACAACACCGTAATCCATGGTACCATACCCCGGCATGTGGCATGCAGAATCATATGCTCCTTAGTTTCTGATTAAAGTCTCGGCTGTGTCTGCGACTGTCAATCAGGAGTTAAGTAATTCAAAGTAATTAATGATACAGTGATAAGACAAAGGTATGACTATTCTGGTCTTCATGTCTAAATACCATTCATATAGGAAATACAAATGTACATTGTGTCATTATCTCTTCAACCACAATTTGATTCAACCACAACAACTACCAAAAATGCCAAGAAGGAGGGTTAAATTTAAGTGTAGTGATCTGTAGGTGAAATTGTGCAAAGTTCTATGCAAAGTTGTCCAAAATTCATGAGAAAGTGGGGTCTGCATGTATATGTGATGGGTTACTGTTGTACTGTCCAGTCACAAAGCCATGCCACCTGGTGTAGTGGAGTGCCACACACCGCTGCTTTAGTATCTGTGCTGCAGAGTTGGCATTTGCTCGGGAAAGGTTGTGACTCCTTGTATGCCATTTACATACACATCTATCACATCACAATTCTATTCTGTGGTGACTTTTCTGGGCAGCCAAGCATGGCAACTTGAATGCTACGACTCTTCCCTCTTTTATCCCTGTCACAAATAATGTTTGTTTCACCATTCCCATGCCCCTACAAGGTAACCCCACCCCTAATTTTTACCCTTTCCTTGCAGTCTCTCTCTCTCTCCCTCTTCCATGCTTTGCTGTTTGAAAGTTTCACTCCGTGACCTTTTTGTTGCAGTGCTGCCAAAATGCTGGGGGAAGGTTCTGTGGGAAAATTAAGTCCACCCTTTTAGGAGAGATATGTTCCATGGGGTGTACACAGGTACGCCCTAGACTGCATATCGGCCTTTGTGTGAGATCTATTGAAGCCCCCAGTATCATTCAAAATGTGGATAGCATGTAACAGTGGCTTTGCTCCTTTTACTGTTTTCGTTTCTCATTTTTTTTTCTTCACTGGAGTGGTTGGACTGTCAGAGTAAAACTTGTCTTTATGATATTTCAGTATCTTTTTATGTGTGCTCTGTGGGGTTAATTTTCATTAAATGAAAGTGCCATGATGAAATATTAATCAAAAGATTATATCTCTTTTTTAGTGCAGAGAGAAAAAAATATTTGAAACCCTTAAAACAAGCCAAGAGATGAATGAAAATGCAAGTAAAACTAGATAGATATATCACTCAACATTTCTGTCTAAGTAATCATTTGTTTTTAGATGAAATGTTGCAAATTACGCATTTCATAATATTAAAAAAAATAAAATATTTGTGTGTGTGTGTGTGTGTGTGTGTGTGATTCTGCTTATGGATGGTACATCAAGGACTTTATGTTGTCACACATTTGGCAAATCTGGGGTCAGAGGTCACTTTCTTCAGACTCATGATAATACATGTATGACTTAGGTGATTGTGGCTATTAGTTCATGTACCTCTCTTACTTTTTCATGTTCAAAACATTTTTCTTTATCATAGCATATTCTATTTTAGCATGTATGTAAAACAGCAAATCAACAGAAATTTTTTAAGGCAAAAAAATTGGTCGTAACGTTTGCTTGCACCTAAATTCTAGGATATTTTGATTGGTGTGGACTAGTAAAAAATGAAGCAAGGTTATATCTTTCTTACTCAAAGCCAAATATTTTCTAAAAATGCAGTAACCCCACAGGCTTTGCACGCTTAAGAGTTTCTACAAAATATAAACAAGCAGTTTACATGTATATATGCAGTTATGGTTCAGACAAAATATGTTCGTTAGTGTGGGATTATTGAAATACTGGTTATGTTGCATGAACTATACCGGCAATTCTCTTCTTTGGTATGAGCTGTCTATATATTTGATGGGATGACATATGCCTTCTATAGCGAAACATTAGTTAAATTTGGGGAGATGTGCAAGAGTCCTGAATATCATCCACACACAACCGCTACCCCACAATGCGCTGTTTCACAAGTTACAAATGTACCACTGAAGGTATACATTTCTGACCTTCCCTCGTGCTATGTATAGTAAAGTGCTCCAGTTGTATTGAACTCTGTACCTTTTTTGCCCATCACCTGAAGTGTCAGCTTACAAACAGCACAAGGTCTTTGGCTTTTTCTTTCAGTGGTTATTTTGTCCATCATCAAGACAATGTGCCCTGTTACTGATGTGCCATCAACAGAAATCTTTGAAATGTATTAAGTTTGTTTTTATTTTTTTGCTTGCAAGTATAGTAGCATAAGAGCTTGCTATTGAGGGATGGCCTTTGCCTGCTATTACAGGGCTGTCAGTACACTCGAGATTTGACCCCACCTCTGTAGGTCGCAGGGAAGAGTATTCTTATCCCTCTACAGGCACTGCTACCATTGTCAGCCATGCTGGCTGTCAGTGGACTGCTCCGGTGGGTTGATTGGGAGGAATCCGTTTCAGTTGCCATGCCTCCGGGAGGCCTGATGTATTGGAGCAACCTGCAGGCAGCCTAAAAACATTCATGTGTTGATGGTGGTAGTGTCACAAATGTACACACTAGTAGTTATGTACACGTACATGTATGATGTACTGTATGCCTGGCTGTTTAATGTGTATGTACACAGGTGGACCAGATTAATGGAGAACATTCTATGTGGTATAGATATAGTACATACAGGCTGACCAGATCAGTGGAGAATTTTCTAGGTGGTATACAATGTAACTACACAGTAAATGCATGTAAGAGGAAATACATTATAACTCACTCAATCTAGAATGATTTCACCCTTTCCAGAATTTTCTGGGAAGTGCTTACATATTTGGCTGAGTGAGGCACTGTCCCTGTAGCCCAATGTGATTGGTAGTTATTCTTGGTAATGATGTTTTGTACATAGTTAGGCAGTGAGTCATCCAGGTTTCCTGGAACTTGGACTGGCTAGTAGGTTGGAGAGAGTTATAGAATGTGCTAGAAGGGGGTGAATGGATAGTATATAAGCCAGAGGAATTCTGCAGTAGAGAGAGTACCCAACACCTCTGCTCTGAGAGTTACGTCACTTCTGGCTCTGAAGCGACTTGTTATAGTCAGTCCTGTGTTACCTGCTGACCTGTTATGTTTGTGGAGATACTTGGCTTGGGAGACATTTTTGCCTGCAGAGAATTAATGTGCCTTCATTGGACTCCATATTTTAATGTCAATGGACATTGCTACGGCAAAGCTGTGACGGGCTGGATTCATAGCTGGACAATATAAAGTGAATCATCATTCAACGCATCAACTGGACGTGGTCGTCACAACGTTTGGACTCTGCACGTTTCGCCGTGGACGTATATCGTGGATTTTACCCCGGATCTATACCGTGGACTATCGTAACCTGTGCCTCTGGAGTTACGTCAGAGGAATCATTCATCGGTGCATCGCGGATCATTCGTTTGTGCATCGAGCATCGTATTTGGACATTTCCAGGGATATTGCGTGTAATGCGTACGTAAGTGATTCCATTACTGACTTATATTTGTTTCTATTGATCATTATTGTACTGATGTGAAACCGATTACCAGTCTGTACCCACAATATCACTGTTAATAAACCGCCTGAACATCAGTTGATTGTTTCTTTTGTGCGATCATTCTCAGAGTGATTTTGGTCGTAACAAAATTGGGGGCTTGTGTCCGAGAAGTGAATTTAAGCCAAAACTTAGAATTTGGAACGTTCCGGAATCCAGAATATTGGTACAGACAAAATACCAGTTGAGTTGATTGTTCAATTGTATATTGTGTGTTATACATTGTAACAATGTCAATCAGTACAATGGATGTTCAGGCATTTGTTCAGAGGACAGATTTGTCCCTCAAAGATTTGCAAAGGTTACGCAAATGTGATTTGACTGCTATTGGACAGCATTTGAATGTTGATGTTCCACAAGGTGCAAGAAAGGCAGAGATTCTTGACTTAGTAGCTGGTCACATGGAGCTCAAAGAAGAAATTGACACTCCAGATCGAGCTCAAATTTCAGATCAAACACGGCTTGAGCTTGCTAAATTGGAAATGAAGGAGAGAGAAAGAGCAAGGGAAGTAGAACTGGAAAAAGAGAAGATGAGATTAGAAAGAGAGAGGGAGAAAGAACAAATGGAAATGAAGAAACTTGAGCAACAACTGAAATTGCGTGAGATGGAATTGGCTCATGCACAGACTGTAAGAACTCATGAAAGGGCTCCCTTTGAATTTGATTTGGCCAAGAACATTCGATTGGTGCCAAAATTTGAAGAAAACAGAGTTGATGCATACTTTGTGTCATTTGAGAAGGTGGCTGACAGTTTGAACTGGCCACAGGAATTTTGGCCCATGCTCCTTCAAAGTGTGTTTGTCGGCAAAGCAGCCGACGTGTACTCATCTCTCTCAAAAGAGCAATCACGTGACTATGCTACAGTCAAGAAAGCAGTGTTGAATGCTTATGAGTTGGTGCCAGAGGCGTACAGACACAAGTTCAGAAATTCGTACCGCAAACCAGGCCAGACACATGTTGAGTTTGCTCGTGAAAAAGAAATGATGTTTGATAGGTGGTACAGATCCCTGAAAGTGGATCAGGACTTTGATAACCTACGTGAGGTTGTTCTCTTGGAAGAATTCAAAAAGAGTGTTGCTTTCAGTGTGAGGTCACATTTGGATGATCACAAAGTGACACGTTTGCATAAAGCAGCCTTGATGGCTGATGAGTATGAGCTGACCCACAGAAATGACAACAGACCACCTTTCAGGAATTTCTCTGGAAATAAGAGAGACAAAAATCAGTCGAGCAATCCAAAGAATGCTGGTTCTGAAAAAGGCACGAGTTCTGAAACTTCATCGGCACCAAAGCCTCAATCTGACAAAGGGTCCAGTACAAGTGCAAATGTCATCAAATGTTTTCACTGTAACAAGACAGGGCATGTAAAGTCACAGTGTTGGAAGTTGCAAAACAAAACAAAGAAGGACTTGGGATTTGTTATGTCAAAAAGTGTTCTACCCGAAAACAGTGTCCCGTTCAGTGAAACACAGGCCATTGAAAGTCAATCTCCCAAATTCAAAGATAGGATGAAGCAGGTGGATGAGAGCTATCGTAGCTTTTTGTTTGATGGTGAGGTGACCCCATGTACCTCTGGTGAGGCAGGTAAGCCAGTAGTCATCCTGCGGGATACGGGGGCCTCTCAGTCGTTGATGGTGGATGGTGGTATGACTTTTCCACCAGATAGTGCAGTGAATGCAAAAGTCTTGATTCAGACTGTTGATGGCAGTTATATGTCAGTGCCACTGTATAGAGTGGATTTGAAGTGTGACCTAGTTTCTGGTCCTGTCACTGTTGGAGTTGTTCCTGAGTTGCCCATGGCAGGCATTGACTTCTTGTTGGGGAATGACTTGGCTGGGGACAAGGTGGTTGCGTCTCCAGTTGTTTCGGAGAAACCAGTGGTGGTTGCTGAAACTGAGCAGTTGCAGGAGGAATTTCCTGGGATATTCCCAGATTGTGTTGTGACTAGGTCTCAGGCTCGTAGAGCTGTTCAAGATGATGCGGATTCTGTTGATGTGGAGGAGAATTCCGGTGTTTGGTTGGCAGAAACCTTTTTCAAGGATTTAAATGATGGGGTTGCTGTATTAGGCTCCGAGGCTAACAGTGATGGGCTGTTTAGCAAGTCTTCCTTGGTTGAAGCACAGCAGGCAGACTCTGAGTTGAAAGGCTTGTCTCAGACGGCGTGTTCTGAGGCTGAGGCTGAAAAGGTCCCTGAGTGCTATTATGTCAAAGATGGCATTTTGATGAGGAAGTGGAGACCTCCCCATAGGCCAGCTGATGAGGATTGGACGGTGGTCCGTCAAGTTGTTGTCCCTCCTAGTTACCGCGGTGAGATCTTGAGGATTGCTCACGAGTTACCTGTTGGCGGCCATTTAGGCGTCAGAAAGACAAAGGATCGGATCATGAGGCATTTCTATTGGCCAGGGTTGAATGTGGATGTGGCTGAGTTTTGCAAGACTTGTCACACATGTCAGGTGGCTGGTAAACCACAGCATTCAGTGAAGCCGGCGCCATTGATTCCGATACCTGCGTTTGAAGAACCATTCAGTCGGGTTCTAGTTGACTGTGTTGGACCTTTGCCTAGGACTAGGTCGGGTCATAAGTACCTCTTGACAATCATGGATATGT
The DNA here is from genome assembly GCF_040938485.1 of Diadema antillarum. Classification (NCBI taxonomy): domain Eukaryota; kingdom Metazoa; phylum Echinodermata; class Echinoidea; order Diadematoida; family Diadematidae; genus Diadema; species Diadema antillarum. The sequence continues at coordinate 268,059 of NW_027272364.1, read as the reverse complement.
CCACACGGTTTCCAGAGGCTATCCCATTGCGAAATATCACTGCTAAGACTGTGGTAGATGCTCTAGTGCAGTTTTTCACTAGGTATGGGTTGCCCAAGGAAGTGCAGTCTGACCAAGGGTCAAATTTCATGTCAGGCATATTTCAAGAGGTGATGTATCGTTTGGGTGTGAAGCAGCTGAAGTCGTCAGCGTATCATCCCCAATCCCAAGGTGCGTTGGAGCGCTACCACCAGACCCTAAAGACAATGATTAGGGCGTTCTGTGAGGAGTATCCAGAGGATTGGGATAAGGGCATCCCTTTCCTGCTGTTTGCAACGAGAGACTCCCCAAATGAGTCGACGGGTTTCAGCCCATTTGAGTTGGTGTACGGTCATGAAGTCAGGGGCCCACTGAAGCTCATCAAAGAGAAATTCATGACGGAGGATGATGAGGTCCACCTACTTGACTATGTGTCAAAGTTTCGTGAAAGGCTTTCAAAGGCTTGTGAGGTAGCTAGGGAACACTTGAAAGTGTCACAAGACTCTATGAAGAGAAAGGCAGACAAAAATGCCAAAGCCCGAACTTTCGACCCAGGTGACAAAGTTCTTGTATTGCTGCCCATACAAGGTGAACCACTGAAAGCCAAGTTCAGTGGCCCGTACTATGTCAAAAAGAAACTCAATGATGTGAACTATGTGATCAGTACGCCAGACAGACGCAAAGATCAGAGGGTGTGTCACATAAACATGCTGAAAGAGTACTATGAGAGAAAGGCTAGTCAGCCGGTAGGTGTAACCCAGGTGGTAGAAGAAGAAGTAGATGAAGAGGGAGAAGCTCAAGATGAGAATGGAAGTGAGCCCTCTAGTGCCAGGTTGTCTAACTCAGAGATGTTAGGGAAAGTAGATGAGGCACTGAACTACCTACCTGATAATCAGAGGAAAGATGTGACTAGTCTGTTACATGAGTACGAAGAATTGTGTAAGGACAAACCAGGCTGCACCCCTCTGGCTGTACATGATGTTGATGTAGGAGATGCTGACCCTATCAAGCAAAACCCTGACAGACTAAACCCGAGCAAACTGCAAAAAGTAAGGGAAGAGGTTCAATACATGCTAGACAATGACATAATAGAACCTAGTAAAAGCAGTTGGAGCTCCCCAATCGTCATGGTGCCCAAAGCGGATGGGTCTCAAAGATTCTGTATAGATTACAGAAAGGTGAATGCCGTGACGAAAACAGACTCTTTCCCCATTCCCAGACTAGAAGACTGCATTGACAGGGTCGGAAATTCTGCATATGTCAGTAAAATAGACCTTCTAAAGGGGTACTGGCAAGTGCCCTTGACCGACAAAGCCAGAGAGATTTCTGCCTTTGCTACACCAGATGGCTTGTTCCAATGCAAAGTAATGCCATTCGGCATGAAAAATGCTCCGGCCACCTTCCAACGGCTGACAAACCAAATCATTGCCGGACTTGACAACTGTGTAGTATACATTGATGACATCCTAGTGTATAGTGACACGTGGGAGGAGCACATTACACACTTGCGGCAACTTTTTGATCGACTCAAGGAGGCCGGATTGGTGATTAATCTGGCAAAGAGTGAATTTGCAAAGGCCAAAGTGGTGTATCTCGGGCATGTAGTCGGTCAGGGACAAGTATTGCCAAGAGAAGCCAAGGTAGAGGCTATACTAGGCTTTCCCATCCCCCAATCCAAGAAGGAGTTGCTCAGATTTCTGGGCATGGCTGGTTTCTACAGGAAATTTGTACCGAATTTCAGCACTGTAGTCACCCCCCTAACAAACCTGCTGAAGGGCAAGGCGAAGTACACGTGGACTGATGAGTGTCAAAGAGCCTTCGAGAAACTAAAGGCAGTCCTTGCTAATGAGCCTGTTTTGGCAGCTCCTGACTTCGCAAAGCCATTCAAGGTGGCAATAGATGCTAGCGATGTAGGAGTGGGAGCGGTTTTGCTCCAAGAAGATGAAGAAGGCACTGAACGACCAGTTAGCTACTTCTCCAAAAAATTGAACACATACCAGAAGAAGTACTCCACAATTGAGAAGGAGGCTCTCAGTCTCATCCTTGCCCTCCAGCAATACGAAGTGTACTTGACAAATAGAAAAGGGGAGATCACGGTCTATACTGACCACAACCCCTTGGTCTTTTTAGACCGGTTCAAAATGAAGAACAACAGGTTGTTCAGATGGAGCATGATGACGCAGCCATATGCACTCAAAATCAAACATGTGGCAGGCAAAAACAATGTAATTGCCGACGCTCTGTCAAGAGTGTAACATGAAGAGAGTATCAAAGGTGAAAAGTTTTCACCGCATATTATTTCCAGTGTATGTGTTTAGCATATTCATTAATGTGTGCAAAACAGTTTGATATGATTATATAAGCTCCGAGAATCCAAGCAATATCATTGCAAATAGTATCCATGAAAAGAGAACATGGAATTAATACAGCTATCCAAAAGGCATGTGATAGTATGTGATTATTGTTGCTTGACTTGGACTTTACCTCACATTCGTTGCAAATAACAATGAGAAATTGTGAAGGTAAAAGAAACCCTTGCTACAGCAAGGCTTTCTTTTTCCCATGGGGGATGGTGTCACAAATGTACACACTAGTAGTTATGTACACGTACATGTATGATGTACTGTATGCCTGGCTGTTTAATGTGTATGTACACAGGTGGACCAGATTAATGGAGAACATTCTATGTGGTATAGATATAGTACATACAGGCTGACCAGATCAGTGGAGAATTTTCTAGGTGGTATACAATGTAACTACACAGTAAATGCATGTAAGAGGAAATACATTATAACTCACTCAATCTAGAATGATTTCACCCTTTCCAGAATTTTCTGGGAAGTGCTTACATATTTGGCTGAGTGAGGCACTGTCCCTGTAGCCCAATGTGATTGGTAGTTATTCTTGGTAATGATGTTTTGTACATAGTTAGGCAGTGAGTCATCCAGGTTTCCTGGAACTTGGACTGGCTAGTAGGTTGGAGAGAGTTATAGAATGTGCTAGAAGGGGGTGAATGGATAGTATATAAGCCAGAGGAATTCTGCAGTAGAGAGAGTACCCAACACCTCTGCTCTGAGAGTTACGTCACTTCTGGCTCTGAAGCGACTTGTTATAGTCAGTCCTGTGTTACCTGCTGACCTGTTATGTTTGTGGAGATACTTGGCTTGGGAGACATTTTTGCCTGCAGAGAATTAATGTGCCTTCATTGGACTCCATATTTTAATGTCAATGGACATTGCTACGGCAAAGCTGTGACGGGCTGGATTCATAGCTGGACAATATAAAGTGAATCATCATTCAACGCATCAACTGGACGTGGTCGTCACAACGTTTGGACTCTGCACGTTTCGCCGTGGACGTATATCGTGGATTTTACCCCGGATCTATACCGTGGACTATCGTAACCTGTGCCTCTGGAGTTACGTCAGAGGAATCATTCATCGGTGCATCGCGGATCATTCGTTTGTGCATCGAGCATCGTATTTGGACATTTCCAGGGATATTGCGTGTAATGCGTACGTAAGTGATTCCATTACTGACTTATATTTGTTTCTATTGATCATTATTGTACTGATGTGAAACCGATTACCAGTCTGTACCCACAATATCACTGTTAATAAACCGCCTGAACATCAGTTGATTGTTTCTTTTGTGCGATCATTCTCAGAGTGATTTTGGTCGTAACAGTAGTCAGACCCTCCTTATATAGACCTACATTGTACACCAAGGATCATCGGAAGGATGACATTGGGATAATTAAATCAACTAGTGTCAAACTTCAAGATCACACTACTCATGTCTGTGAAGGAGTAGCAGTAATGGATCAAAGTGAGATTAGACTTTTCCCTTTTATTTTTTTAAGATAATTATTAATTTAGTATTGAACACAGCATTTAGTCATTTCTTACATCAAAGATGTCTCATGATTTCAGGTAAATGCATAGTCACCATACAAACAGTTTCTTGTTTATTTGTTGTTGTTGTTGTTGTTTTTAATCCCAAGCTATCAGTTTAAACTATAGGCCCTAACAAACCCAACACTTAGCTTCCTCCCTCAATGTTTTACAAATTAGGGCCACTGCAAATTATCGCTGCCCTCCGATGCAGCTTGCGGGTCTGCTCACAACACATAGGCTACATTATGCAGCCCGATCGGCTATCGTGCCTTACTGCAGGGGTATGTTCTGCCACATATTACAGCACATGGTGTGTAGAGGAGAAAAGAGGCTCTCATACTATGTGGAACCTATATGTAGGGAGAGTGCTGTGATTGGCTGCACTCACAACCGATCCCAGGGAAAGTCTCAACTCTTGATGACTCTTAGCCTTGGTTCCAGGCTGCATAGCTTGCTTGAAAAAATTTCAAACTTTCATGGATTAGCAACCTGTACATGTTGTGGCTCTTTATCACCATACACGGTGGTTTTTGGCATGAAGCAACAAGTGAAAGTTGTGAGGGAACTTGTTTTCTGTCATTCATTGACAGTTTTAAGAACATGTCATTGCTATGGGTGGTTGTTCAGATATATGGGAAATATACAAGAATTGGGCTGTGTACACATATATGCCAGGGTGCTGCAAACCTATTTGCCTGCTTTGCCCGGGCAACCTAAACTGATTGTTGGGCAGGTAAAATGAATTTATGGGCAGTAGTCTGTTAATGGCATGAGGCCCAGACCCAAACGCCCAATAGAGCAAATTGGAGAAATATTGTTTTGTAATGTAACATCCACACACATACATTCCAATTGAAATGTTCTAAATTATGCACATGGAAACTGATGCAATAGATCATTTTAAGGTGCGTACAGTCCTATTTACAAATATCCTCATACCTTGCTGAAAAGTATGAACAGAATGACCTCACAGGAATTTTTGTTTTGTTTTGATTTGTTTCTTTTGTACAAATTGGGGAAGGGACACTTTATTCATGTTTTGACCGAATTTTTTTCTTCAAATGTGATATTAGGGAATTAACCCATATGTTAAATTTTGTCCTAATCATTGAGAAATAAACAGTGATACTTCTATTAATTTCTTCAGTTCCACTCTATGAGATAGTTCCACTCTATGAGATCGTATGACATTCAAATTTCAAGCCATTCTTGCCTCAGCCCTACAGAATTGGTGATATTATCATGCACAAGTTGTTATGTTAGTGTTAAATGTTCATGTCGAGCTCTGCTGTAGGTATGTGCAAAATGTTTGTATTGTACACTTCAAAGATGCAATAGGCAGAACATGTTTTGACCTGTGTTCCAAATGATGCAATGGGCAAGACAACAGTGCTCTGAATGATTGCCTGTGTTGCAATACACTGTTTGTAAAGCAAGTAAAACAAGTACAGTGTTTTGTTTTGTTTTTTTTATCTGACGGTAGAGTTCAGTGAGTGTGCAGTGCTCTCTGGCAGCAGTCACTGACCGTTAGGGCTTGAAAATGGAAGGTACAAATCAGTGCTGGTAACATTGTAGATATGTGTACCAGGTAATCAATCAGTGGGTGGGTAATGAATATGATTTGGCCTACTTGGTGGATGTATAACTATCTTAAAGCTTTGATAGTGAATAGTACATGATGAAACCATAGAATATGACAAATATTTGGAGTTTTATACTATTTTGAAAAGACCTTTATAACTTGAGATGGAAGTGATGGTGTTTTCAAGATAATTTCTAAAAGCCATAGTCTTTTTTTTTTCTTTGCCCCATGAAATCAGTAGTATTTTTTTTTTTTTTTTTTTTTTTGGTCCCTGTGTCTCTTGAGAAAGGATTGTGTGCATTTACATTTGGGTATGTAAGTAGTTAGACAAATTTGATTACCACTATCTTGTAATCATGTTACAGAGTGTTCAAAGCATAGGGATTATGTAAAACTAATCTCATTGCTGTGTAATAGTGTCACCAATTCATCAGGAATAAAACCACCCAAAACATGAAATGAATACCACTGGAGTCTCTGACAGCACAAGTTACAGGGTAAATCTGCCATGAACTATAAAAGCTCTTCTGGAAAGGTGCATTAGAACTGTTACAGGAGGATTGACCTTGGGAATACTGCAATGTTATGTAACCAGCCAGGGACTAGGTTTCACTGGGTTGTTATTACAGCTGTAGATGGTTGACTTCACTTCTCTGGATCCCATCCATTAGCTTGTATGACCTTCAGATGACCTGACCTGACCTGACCTGAAATGACCTCTTAGTGAACTGGACTTCTGTACTCTTAGCATCACACTTCGTACTGACACATTTGTAGTTCGTAGTAAGTCCTACACCTCACTGACTCCTCCTATAACAGCAGGGATTTTAGTCCTAATAGTTTCGCATTGCTTGTTTGTGTGTGTACATGTGAGTTTATAGGAGAACTCAAATTGAAGTTTGCTTGTGGTATAAATCGATGACTCATTTGGATAACGTCATCATATCCCATTTATGGTGTTAATGTGACGTCACCTCCAGATGAGCACTTTTTGTTAGTATACGTGTTTGTTTTCTTTTTCACTTTAGGGGACAGGAAGATGCCTCAAGAATGCAGAGGAAATATCAAGGGGGAAATTTGAGACTGCTTTCATTTGTTATGTTTAAGCCCATCCATGGTATTTGCAAGAAACCAGTGTGCTGCACTATTCTTGTGTTTTGATAAGAATTTGGCTTGTGAAAAGTTTGTGCCATGGGGGATTACCAAATTCTTGATGATCACTCTCGTTTGTCTGAGGAAAAACTTCTATTTTAAGAATAATTTAAAAAGAAGTGATTGATTTTTTTTCTCACTTTGCTCTACGTTTATGAGTTGAATCATAAGAAATATGCATCAAAAAGTAATTTCCCCCTTTTTTTGGGGGGGGGGGGGGGGGGAGAAAAAAGCAACTAGTGCCATAGTCTCATGACCTTGACAGCTATTTTGAAGTGCTTAATACCCCTTTCAGTAACTCATGCATTTTTGGCCAGCTCCTGGCCCAAGCTAATTTGGCCCGCGCCAAGCAGTAAAAATTGCGTTCAGTAACTATAGCAGAGCGGTACTTCTTTTACGATGACCCATTCACGAACTCAGAAATGTAAGGGATAACTACCATGGTAACTGAACGCATGCTCCGGCGGAGGGCATGGCCAGATAATTGTGACCTCTGACTGTGCAAGGAATTTGGTGGAGCCTGATGCTGATATCGTTCATAAACTCTTTGATCATGCTACAAATGTAGTTTCAGCAGCGCCAAAATAGCCCACTCCTGGCAGTGGCCACTTTGGCCCGACTCATTCGTAAACTCAAAATTTTACAACTTAGCTCGGACCTGGCCCGAGCCAGAGGAGTTACTCAAAGGGGTATAATAGAATGCTTCTGTGGGAGGAATTTAGGAGTTTTTAAGCTGCTCCTAAAAAATCTTTGCTTGATTTCATCAAAATATTACACAATCTGTTGACCTTACGTACTATGGTCTTGTGTGTTTGGTTTTTTTTTTAACAAAAATAATGTGCTTCAGATGTGAGGCTTTTTTAAAGAAGATAACAAACTCCAAAAAAGATAAGATGGCTCTTATTATAGGGACTATAAAATTGAGTGTCTGATGAAATGCCCAAGACACTAGAGCACTATACCAGGATTTCCAATGCAAGTTGTGCACTATGTCACGTGGTAGTAGGCACACTATGAAAACTTGTCATCCCCACTGGACATTTTGAATGGAACTGTGCAGGTTCCATTTCATAATTTGATATATGCTGATTGAATAATGACACATAATGTGTAATTTTTGACATGTGCTTGTTTTGTAAGTTGACTGCCTTTGAATCCCACCATAGTAAAATCTTTGGATCTCCATAGGCAAGCCTAATTACCATCCTATTCAGCGATACCAGTACAACTGCATGATTTTTTTTTTTTTTTTTTTTTTGTCAAGCCTAGGCACAGCACTCTTCAGATAAAGTTTAAATTCAGTGTGTGTGTGTGTGTGTGTGTGTGTGTGTGTGTATGTGAGATTCTTTTTTTTTAAATACACTAGCATGTATGGAAAGCAAGCACATTAAAAGCTTCTCCTGAATTGTTTGAGTCATAATCTGTTGTTTTTTGTTTGTTTGGGTTTTTTAAGGGGTGTAAGATTTTAGTATGCTAATCAATAGGTGGTTAGCTTGTTTTGTAGCAGCCAGCAGAGGAAGGAAGCATCAGATATTGTGTGCAAACTGAAGACATGTCGCATAAAACGGTCGTCACAGCTCTTTCTAGCCACTGCATTTTAACTCAATTTACTGGGGTTGGGTGTGATTTGCAGCAGAGGTGGCAGGAAGTCTTATTAAAGAAAGCTGCTGAATTCAGAGAGATGATTTGGCCTTTGTCTTTTGAAAGTAGCTTTGATTCTAGAGAGGGCTGACCATTTATGTTCACATATTAGTTTGCCTACATTTGTAATGTTACTATTTGCAATGTAAAACAGAATTTACAGCATCACCTATTGTTACTGTTGTATCAGAACTCCAATGTATGGGAGCAATACTTTTTCTGACTGTATTATGTTCTTTTTTTCATCTAAAAGAAAGGGGAAACGCAAGTACAGTCAATTGTGGCATGCTAGCTGTAAGGTATTACACTAGTGCTATTTTATTGATTTATGATTTATCTTCTTTTTTCAAGAAATCTTGAGAACTCCCCTGTATGGTATATCTTGAATTTTGATTAGTTTTGTCTCTTTCATTACTGTGCACATGACATCAGAGAGTATGTACAACTGTATATACTGCAAATTCACATCTGTGACAACCTAGGGCATCTTAACAGATCACACCAACCTGGGAGTGACAACTTGGTTAAAAGGTGTACCATTATTTAAAAAAAAAAAAATAGTCATACAGTTCTGTGAGGAACAAGTTTTTCTGTCCAAAGTTGCTGTTGGTTTGCACCAATTGCTCCCAAAGTTCTCATCAGTATTTTTGCACACCAAGAAGATGAACTTATAACATGGACATCATTGCTAACGACGAAAGAAATGCAACAAGCTGTGAATAGACAGAGAAAGGAAAAGAACTTACCCAAGCAGAGGTGAAAAAAAAAGTTAAAATGTGTAAAGAAGAACAGGTAGGCACTTGGCAAGGTAGCTACAGACTTATGGTACTCGCTGCCATGCCTAGGGCAAATAAAAGCTACTGCCGGGGAAAATGAAAACGATGGGCACTTGCCATGTAGAAGCAAGGGGCCCTTGCCCACATGCCCATGTGGGTTAGTGGATGACATACTAGTATCTTATGCAATGCACCCTGTCTTTACCAGTGGGTATGAGGTAAAATGATGCCATAAAGTGATGGTAAACTGTCTTCTTTGTGGTCTACAGATAGAATGGAAAATAGGTAGTCAGGTGGTAAATAAGATGTAGGTACACCGATGATAATCATAGACACTGATGATTGTAAACAGGGATAAAGACCAATAAAAAGGTACTATAGGCAAGCTTGATTTTGAAGCACATCTGTACTGTGTGTGAGTGTGTATATCTGCTCTCCTAACACTGCTAACCAGCAGTGATAGCACAGTACAAAGACACACAAAAGTCCTGCTTGCTATACTCATTACAGTGCAGCCAATATTGAGCACCTGTGCATGAATGGACGAGTTCCCATAGATTGTGGTGCCCACGTCTCCCCAGGTTGTTTCAAGTTAGCGACAGAGACAGAACTCGACTGCATGCTCTTGCCACGTCAACCCTTTTGATAGCACGGTGTCATGTGATACCGGACTAGGGTTGTTTACAGTGTGTTAATACATACTTTTTCATGTTTGTGGAAATGACTTATTTTTTTCTCATCTAACTCTTAGAGGGTATAATATCACTACCAGAGGTGATGTACGCATGATTGTAATCTCACAGAATATGTTTATATTGTTTTTTTTTTGTTTTTTTTTTATCATGTGTAATGTAGTTTGGGAAAACATTATAGCATTTCATGTAGGCAAGTAAAATATCTGCAGAACTTGTCCAACCACATGTATAAACAGTAAAACATGCAGTGGGCAATTCATACTCATGTTCATCATTCAGTTGAAAAACATTGAGGGTAAGTGATGTAGTACCTGTGACAAAGGTATATCTCTCTCTCTCTTCAGGCCGTTGATATGGAGTCACATTCCCTGAGCTTGTATGAAAACAAATCTAGGGGGCAAAAAATTAAACTTTGGAACTGTAAATGATTATCTCACTGTGTGGGCATTTTAAGCATGGGCTCATCCTTTGGTAGCTGAGTGTATACTCTTGAGTGAAATAATCTGCATTTATTGCAGGTTGAGACTTTTTTAGGTCTCAGTTGGGAACTACCGTAGTTATATAATATTATGTTTTAACTGCAGCAACTGTCTAGTCTCGAGAGGCACGCAGATTTTTTTTTGTTGGAGAAATATCAAACATCTTCATGATTGCTCCGTAGGTGGTGCTTATTGTGCTCATTTACATAGCGAACATGCCATTTTTATTTTCATTTTACGTTTCTTATTAAGGTGTCGAAGGAAATGTCTTGATAAAAATCTTCAAAGCGTCTTTCGTGTGAGTGGGGAAGAGAATGTTGCAACGCATGGTAGTGTCGGGATTTTGGGACTACTGGAGATTAATTCACAGCAACAGGTGTGATCCAAATGTGTTCATTATTGGCATGGCGCGTACCGCCTTTCCTTCGCAGAGAGCTGGCGCACAAGGAGAAGGCTGTGTTAGGGCATGTCACGTGTCACAGCCATTTCCAAAGCTTTGCGTTAAAGTATGACATGACTAGGATATGACTAACTTTGACTGCTGCATGATTCGACCCGATCCCTCTCCTGCGTGAAGAAGCATGTGGGGACCACACCCTCCTCAAAACTCTGCTCCATGTCAGAATGTATTCGCCGTTGATGTCGCATGCGTCGATATGTAGCGTGGCATCGGCAGTGGACTTCCCAGCAGTAGTGCAGTGAAAACGAATATGTCTTTGTTTTTCCGCTCATGTCAGGACACTTTGTGTTTTGGGAACTCAAATAATCTGTGTAGCGCCAACCTAGAAAGCAAGTGAAGGGGTGTCTCATATGTGCTTTTGTAGTTAATCATTCTTACTCATACAGAAGACCAAATCTTGCAGGTTTTTTTGTATCTTTTGATTTTTAATTGGAAAGTCTTGAAAAGATGGAGTGAAGTATATCCTTTGCTAAAGTCTTTAAGACAACTTCTAAAAAATGGAAAATGATTTCTGCCCCTCCCCCCCCCCAAAAAAAAAAGAATGCCAGTGTTACACAAAAGCAGGTTGTAGGTGACAGTTACGATGAGCTGTTTTGACAGGATCTGTATTAGATTTCTTTAAACATTCACATTATATTATTTCTGCCATTAGTCACTGTATATTTATTCATTTTTACCATTTTTTTTCTTTTTAGAATTTGCTTTTATTATGAGTGACCATTTTTTTATCCAAAGTTTCACATTTTCGACATTCGCAAAATACCACTTTACGGTGAGCTTTGATACACATGTAATTGTGATTTTGGGACATTTCTGGTTAAATAGAATAGGAACTGGGTGATAAGTAACTGAAATGGTAGCTCTGGACCAAATGTTATGCTTTGTTAAATGTGGCAATCCTGGACCAAGTCCAGCTTGAGGACCAGATTTCTTCATGAATGTGGTAATAGTACAGTACAGTGTCTTTGATGGTAGACTGCAAACCCTAGCCCAACACCTTCCATCCTTGCCAGCCTTGACTGTTGGCTGTATGAACAACTACTGAAACCAGGCATGTTAGAATAATACTACTGTAAAATGAGGAGTGTGCGTGTGCATTTTAATTTTCGCGAATTTCGCGAGAGCCAGGACTCTCAAAATTAAAATGCACATGAAAGTTCTTGTCTACACCATATGCATTGAATGTTAGAGGCAGCTCGCGAAAATTTCATGCTGCAAAAATGGCCGTCGGCTCCAATTCGCAAAAAATTTCATGCCGAAAAAATATCATGTTTTACAGTAATTATCCAGTTTGAGGGGGGGGGGGGATAGCCCCCCTCCTACAACAACGCACATATATACATTTTTGTTTGTGCTCTATATATTACAGTGTGAATGTATAAATTTACAGTTGAATACAGTCGCCCAGTGTGTAATACGGTACCCAGTCAGTGCTGTTTTGCCTTGGCCCAGTCAAATCTAGTGTTATTTGCGCTCACCTTACATGTTACAATGTACAAGCATGTTTGTGTGCGTGTGTGTGTGTGTGTGTGTGTGTGTGTGTGTGTGTGTGTGTGTGTGTGTGCGATTGTAAATGTACAAACTTTGTATGTGTCTGTGTGTGCTCCAGAGATAGAGAGAGGGAGAGATACAACTGTAGAGTGAGAGAGAGAGGGAGACACAAACTTGTAGTTGTGTGTGTGTGGGTGTAGATATGATATTACTTTGAAATGGTGTCAGATACTCTTGCCGGTTTTAGCTGGAGTGTTTAGTTTTGCCCTCTGCTCTTGTATAGGATGAGCTTATCCCACTTGTGTTTTCGTATTGGCTGTGGAATTATTACAGGCCCTGGATGTAGCTGAATACATGTCTTAGAAGATGTAGCATTGAAGTCTTGAAAATAATCATGGTGTAGAACTACTGCATTTTGAGTTGACATTCTCCTCTTGAATCTATCCCTATATTAAACAAAAATGCCACAGTGATGACATTTGATATATTATTGTTTTGTTCTTAGGAAGGCCAAACATAACTGTTTTAGTTCTAAGTGTAGTTTGCACTTTAAAGCAGCATGGAATATTATCAAAGTAGAGGGCTTGGAGTCATACCTCTAGCAATCAAATATTACATTGTAATCTGTAAAAACACAGATGATGAAGAGATATATAGGCCTAATGTGAACTCTTTACTCGATGATGAACAGCTTTTACTTGATGATGAACAGATATGTGAATTCTTTACTCGAAAATGTTTGGATAAGGTAATGAGATAGAGGCAGTGGATAACTGACATTTTTTGGTAGGTCAGATACAAACCAGACGAGGAAAATCATGACTACATCTGAACTGCATTCCTTCACCTGGTGTTAATGTCCTATGAGTAGAATTAATTCTGTAATCAATTTTTTCATGTGACTGCCGTACTACTTGTACCACAACCCCGAGATGTTCACAGATCACTCATGATTACTTTTATGAATTTTGTCTCCAGAAAGTCTCCGTATTGATGGATGCACACTACTCCACAATCCAATTGACATTGTAGCAGAGTCGCAAAGACAAACTCATACACATGCACACACACACACAAATAAATTTCAGGTATAAAGCTGGAACTAAAGTGTGTTTCATAGTCAGAATAAAGTTCCTGACAAGGAGAGGGTCTTAACGGACTTAAAGTAGCTTTTCTGAAATATATAGATTACTAACATTTAGATTTGCAATGTGTTCAGGTCCCACATTGACTTTCCTTACTGACTGCTAAATGCAAACGACCATTCAACAGCTAAGTCACTGCACCATGACCTATCAATCCAAGACACAACTTCCCGATATATGTGCTTACATGCAGGAGTAACACATGCACCATAGCAAAAGTTGATATGAGGTCACCTGAAGCTCCAACACCTCAATAACATTTAAACATGTTGCAGGTCAAACTGATTGTATAACAGATGCTCACTAAAAATGGAACAAAACTTGAGTAAAAACCTCCTCCAGAACATAATTTGACAAATTATCTTTTAGAAAATGCAAGGAGGAAACACAATTCAAGTTGCTTTTGCACTTAAAAAAAAAATGCAATGCGGTACAAAATGAGTCTTAACCCATTGAGGACAAGTCCCGAGTATACTCAGGCAGGTGTCTATGGGAAATGCGTATTGTAGCAAAATCAGTCCGTCCTCAACAGGTTAAAAGCTGTTTTGAGTTGACTTCGGATCACCATATTAGTTGACTGCATACCAGTATGCAAATAAGCATAAATTAATTATCTCTGTTTTCTCATCATGACATTCTCATGTGCCTTTGTATCCATGTGTTGCTTTTGTCATATTGGCCTGCTTCTTTGAAGAGAAACATGTTTATGCCTAAACACAGTTCTCAGTAGAGAGGATAATATTTTACTTGATGCAGAACCATGATTTATATGGGATTACATGGAACAAGCATATTCCAGTGGGAGGGATACAAGTTTTGTAGGCAAAGTTGAATTTCAACAAGAAGTTGAAGATCAAGAAGAAGTTTGACAGAGTTGAGAGACAAGCTGTTGAAAGAGTTGAGCATGTTGATAATGGAGTAAGGATACCGGTAGTATAGAGAGATGGGTGCAAAGGAAGTGTATGCTAATTTTTGAATCAATCTCAAAATTTGAGTTACATGACAATTAAGACAAGAACTGGAACAAGTTGTATACATAGCTTCAGTTGTCATATCACAATGACAAATGAAATCAATGCCTTCACAATGCTGATGCACTGCTTTTGATGTTGATTGATTGGTCTGCTATGACTTCTTAACTATTGAATGGAGAAGGTTTTATAAGTTATTGCTTTCATATCATTTGCTTTGGTTTATTAAAAATTAGTAAATTCTTTTTCACCCCCCCCCCCAAAAAAAAAAAAAAAAAAAAATCTGCTATCTGATCAATGGACAGGTCGCCTGATAAATCACTCAGTGCAACTTCTTTGTCATGTTAGAAATCTATCAATTGAGACATAGGCAGGGGGAAGACACAATAACTCTTTTCATTTTCATCAGATAAGTGTTGTGTTCGCTGGTTTAGGGGAAAAAACACTTGGGAGTACAGCATAATGTTCTCAATACATAACAGCTACCAAGCAAAACAAAAAATATTAAAAGCTCTATATGGAAGTATCTGCTTGTGTCTCTATGTATCGTGGTAATGTATTTTTATTGTGTGTGTTTGTTTGTTTGTCTGTTGTTGGGCTTCATTAGAGACATTAAAAAAATCACAATTTGTTCATTTTTAAATGAGAAAAAAGGGCTTTGTAGAGAATTTTGTTGTGCTCTGAAAGAATTTTCAATTCATTTTCTTTGGTTTTATGTAGAGTTTGATTCCTATTTTTAGTCTTATTCTCTCGCAGGCTGAAAACAAAATTCTGCTCATAATGTTGGTTTTTATTCTTAACCATGATCATCCAGCAATCCAGCAGAGCTGTAGTGACATTTGAGCCAGGCAGGTACACAGTGCTAGTCTGTTTGAGAGGGGAGAGAAAGAGATCTATACTAATAGAGAGATGGAGAAAGAGAAATTTAAACTGAGAAGCATCTCTTAAATTTGGTATGATGTGATTAGATAATTTGTTACTTACAGTGTACATGGTTTGACCAATGTAAAGGTTGCATAGATTCTAACTTGAATGCACATATAGATACACAAATCTTTGTATATTCATCTGTAACAATGGTGATAGTGAATTTTATTAATAAGTGAGTTTTCCCAAGTGCAACCATTATTTGCATACTATATAATATTTATAATGATAAATGCTTAAATATTTGGATGAGTACTAGGTAGTCATTTTGAGGTACAAGTCCCCCCCCCCCCATAGACATCATTTATTATGACATGTACAAGAGAACTTGTGGTTTAAAAATAGTAATTAGCCAAGGGTTAGTTTTGAGAGTCTTGAATGGCTGACCAGACACTGTGTATGGATGGTATGAGATGAACAATGGCTCACAAGTGCATGCCTAATACTTTATTCTCCCAAGTGAAGGGGCCTAAAACTTGGCTTGTATGTTGAGACAGTGGGAGGGAAGGGGGTATGAGGAATGTCATGAAACGATGGTCGTTCCCTCAGGGAGGGAGAGGAGAAGGGGGCAGCCAGTGTAGACCCTGGACTTGTTGTGGTACTCCATTCGGCATGCCTGAACTCTTGGAAGTGGGTATACCCACTGCCAAGTCTGGCCGAGTTGTCATGACGGCAAGCGTGCGAGGGTGACATGATCCCTCACATCCCGTTTGGCCCGCTGTTTGAACGCAACAGAACCTGATGAGCTCAAACACACAGCACAAGACCCCCAGCCATTGCACTTTGTTTTTTGTTTTGTTTTTTCTTCTTTTTTTTTAAAGGAAGATTTCCATATTCCCTGCCACTGTTTGTTTTCCATTCCTCTTCCTACAGATGCAACTTGATGTGCAACCACTACACATTTTGATGCCCTGCAATCTGCATAGAAACTTTGGAACAAAGCAGACCAAGAATGATTGACTTACTGCCGCACTCATGTACTTGTCTTTATAGGTCTTTAAATTGTGTAAACTCGGCAATTCACTTTTGATAAGTCATTCGCTGAAGTATAACTTATTCCAAGTGGATTCACCTTGCTGTCTTTACAAGGACATTCCATTCTGTGTTCAAGCTTGCTTCTGTGGGAAGAGTGGCAAAGTCATACAAAAAGATTAGTAACGGTGTTGTTGAGTGAGAGCATTATAGAATTTTTAAAGTTCATTGTTTTTTTCGTCCAGCAGTGACATCAGTCACAAGTTACATACAGATTATGACATGATGAGGTCTCAGCCTCACAACTCTCCCACTCTCATGCTAATTGGTTTCATAAATATATTTCAAAATCATATTTTCCATCAATAATTCAGTGAATGTAGTCCCCCCCCCCCCCCCTGTAGAATGTCACCATCACTAAATCCTAATTTAGGACACTTTCATCTCAAGGGTATGATATCTTCATAAACTTTTTTAGTTCTTGTCATAAAAAAGAAATTTAGGGATGATTTGTGTACAGGCAGGAGAGACTGATGGAGTTATGGCATCCTCAGTTCATCTTATTTGTGCATGTGATCATGGCTAATAGTTTTTACCCTACCCTCCACCAGTATGTTTAAAGGGACTGTACAGTACTGGTTGAGGTGGGGATTCAGGTTTATAACATTCCTTAGTGAGATAATGAGAAACCTCTGTGAAATATGAAAGAGCATGTAAGGATTCAACGTTTATTTGATGAAAATTGGTTTTCAAATGGCTGAGATATCCCAAAAAGTGCTAATAATAAAAGGCAACAGGCCATGACTTTCATTAGGATCTCTTTGTTTCACCTTGTTTTTGGATATCTCAGCCATATCAAAACCAATTTTCATCAAATAAACTTTTGATACCCTTTAGAATTACATGCTCTTTGACATCTCATAGAGTGGTTTCTGAATATCTCACAAAACGTTAAAAGCTAAATCCTCACCTCAACCAGAACTGTATAGTCCCTTTAATTCTACTCCATTTCATTAAGTCATCAAGGGGTTCGTAGTTACTTGAAAGCTACGGTATACAATTCTGTTACACCACTCCCCAAGCCTCATTCACAGCACAGGGGAATCTTTCTATGAGATGCAAAATGCCCTACACTTTTAAGAGTTGATCTACTTTTCAAAACTCAGTCAACAGGTGTTTTACCCCCCCCCCCCCAAAAAAAAAGACCCTCTATGTAACCGAATTCTAGAAATCATTGCTTTAGATCCGGAATGTCATGTTCAATACCACTGAATCAGTAGGCCTTTTGAATCCCTCATGCCCCCCTTTTTCTTTCACTGAAAGTATGGTTGAGTCGTGGATCCAAACAAGCTGGAGTCTGCTTGCCCATGTCTTCGCTTGATGGGAGGAAGTAAATTTCCTTACTTCCTGAATGTAGTTTAGTGTTAGACGTGTTGCCGACTTTGGACATTGCAACGAGGCACTCGGCTCCCAGTGTGAATTCGAAACCTGTATGAGGATACTCAGAGCACCACTGTCTACAGTGTCTTGTGGATGTGTTGGCTATGCATGCTGTTTGCATTGTAATTTCACAAGGGCTAATGACTTCTGTTGATGTGAATGACATTTTCAAAGGTGGAAATGTATTGATTTGAAGACTTTGTGTATGATTTTTTGCAGATTTGAAAGAATTGAAGGAGACTTCCTGATGATTTTCATACTTTTGCATTTGAACATCTATAAATTGGTTACACTGGGTAAGCCTACAGTGTTTCAGAATTTATAGTGATTGGGATGAGGAATAAGAATTTTGTCAATATTTATAACAATGAACAAGGGTGATGACATAGTAGCTTCACATAGTAATGCATGATTGGGTGCCCAAGGAAGCAGGAAAAAAAAAAGAAGAATGAGAAGAAAGCATACATAAATTTTTACACAGTTAAAGTTGTTCAGCAAGTGGCATTGTAATTGAAATGGCATTGCTACATTACACTATCAAATGTGAGCCTCCTATATCATCATCCTTGTTCAGTGTCTTATGTTTTGGGTTTTTCCAGAATATTGATTTATCTGCTCAAGGTCCATAATAAATGAATAAACAATAAACCTAGGAGATTAACCTAGATAGTTCAGAGAGAGAATAGATATTTCTCATTGCTTATGCATTTCTAGTGTGAATGGACTTTTGACATGTATATATCTACTTTCTTTGAGACCAGTGATCTTGTTGACCAATCTTTGGCTGAAGAGTGTTTGGCCTACAGTAGAAAAAAAATCCAGGAAACATTGTGAAAAAATAATATTTGTTTCAAAATTAAACAGACCCTTATGGTTTGAGGTAAATTCAGTTTGTTATGGAACTTGATATTTTACATACCTGTAAGGACCCGGTCACACTGCCCAAAAGTCGCATAAACGCATGATTAACGCAAGAAATTTGGTTGTGCGTGCTTGTCTGTCAAGAATTTTGGCTGATTTACGCAATGAAAATCACCGATGAATTGCGCAAGAACTACGGAAAGATCACGCAAAAATCACTAACAAACCACGCACTTTCAGCGCATAGGCACGCAAAGGCCCCAAATAGGGCAAATTCGTGGTTGTGCGCGACGACTGAGGTCCACGGAAAACCATGCATAATCTGCGCTTTATCACTAATGAACTGTGTATGAATCGTGCATGAATGCGATAGCGGCAATATTTTCGCGAACGATCACTGATATTCCACGCATATTTCACGCATTGTTCGCGTAAGAACTATGCAAACTACGCAAAAATTACGTGAAACAGGGCAAGCCAAGTCTTGAGCTGCTCAAAACCTGGCTAAGGCCCGTCACACTGCCCCAAAGTCACGTAAACGCAGGAATCACATAAGAAATTTGAGCCTTACGCGATACATGCGCGATTTGCACATTTCATGAGTTTGTCTGATGTGGAACCTTCGTAGTTGTCAGCCGATATGCGCTGGATCGGCGCTTTACGCGATTCCGTTTTTTTTTTAGCAGCTCGAAACTCGGCATCGCGTAAAAGTTTACACAGTATTGCGCTGTTTTACGTAATTTTTGCATAGTTTGCGTAGTTCTTACGCGAACAATGCGCGAAATATGCGTGGAATATCAGTGATTGTTCGCGAAAATGTTGCCGCTATCACGTTCACTGACGACTTTCCACTGATGATTAGCAGACATACTATATGATGCATGTTTCGCGCTTGTTACACCTAGTATCACTGAAAATCACTGAAAAAAAATATTGGCGTATGTATCTAAACAGAACACGTAAATAAGCGCATGTAAAACTTATGAAATACTGATGAATCACTGATGTATCACTAACAACTCACGTATGATTGGCGCTATATTAGTGATTTTTGCATGATCTTTCTGTAGTTCTTGCGCAATTCATCGGTGATTTTCATCGCGTAAATCAGCGAAAAATGGTCAAATTCTCGACAGACAAGCACACAAAACCAAATTTCTTACGTGATTCATGCGTTTACGCGACTTTTGGGCAGTGTGACCGAGCCCCCATGGAATCGCGTAAAGTGCTGATCCGGCGCACATCGGTGGACAACTATACGAAGGTTCCACGTCAGAAAAACTCATTAAATGGGCAAATCGCGTGTGTATCGCGTAAGGCTTGAATTTCTTGCGTGATTCATGCGTTTACGCGACTTTTGGGCAGTGTGACCGAGCCCTTACAGGTAGGCTGCAGTGGAATTACACACCTGGTCGAGTTGCCTTGTGTTTCTCATATGAAGCCAGTGCCTAAGACTTCATATTATTAGGTAGCACTTCATTATTTCTGGATAAGTTTATTGGCATAAAATAAGGATGGACCATCAATTTTCATGTTTAATTACTTATAACTGTTTGTGGAATCCTTCATTTAATTGTAGTAACATGTAAATTTTGATTTAAATGTATTTTGTTTTAAATTTGTAATTTATTTTGGGATTTATGACTTAGGTGAGAAATCCATCAGACCGGAATCTCCTATTGCAGTGCAGTTGAATATAGGATAGCAGCTGTACTATGGAAATGCACCTTGTTATTTGTTGTTGTTGTTATTATTATTATTATTATTATTATTATTATTATTATTATTATTATTATTATTATTATTATAACTATTGTTATTATCGGGAAGCCCCAATTCACAATGAATTTTGACTTGCTAAATATGTGGCGTATACAGTACTCTTGCACTTGCCACTGATATTTGTTTTGTTTTTTATTGCAGTTGAATTATGCCATTCACTGTTTTTTAATTTTATGACCGCGTTCTAGTACTGTATACTGTAACACTAATAATAGAAATGATGTGCAGCACACATGCAAACAGCTAGATACAAGCATTTCAAAGACTTGTTTATTTCAAAGACTTTGGACAGCATGTCGATTCCTTTTTTCTCACATGCATTGTTAGTGATGATAGTAGATTTGACAAAAACCAGGAAGTTACTTCATATTTCCTGGATCTTGGAGTATAGTTCAAAGCTCTTTTAAATATTGAAAGAAAAAAAAAAGTAGAAAATCTTGCTCTAGTCAAAACTTCACCTTGATTTCAAGCGCATACTAATAAAGCCGGGCTGATTTTAATCTATTTTAATTTTTATTTCTTGCTACTCTGGCAGGAGATAGAATACGAATGGTTATTTTCTGAGAAAGGCCTGTAAAACGGTAGTTGTGTCACAAGTTTCAAGGGATGGATGTATGATGTCCACCGTGCCTACCAGAAGTTTCCTAGATGGTGAGCTTCGGTCGCTGTCATACAGGTTGCACCGTGCCACTGTTAATGAATGGATCTTAAGAGGCATTCACGAACACATTAGATTAAAAGTTCTGGTTGCGTAAGAAGTTGTTATCATCCTGGCTATATACTGTAGCTGTCTCTTCCTTCTCTCTCCCAAGCTCCCCCTCCCTATATCTCTTCTGCTTCCTTTCCCTGTACATTTGTCTGTGTGACATTCTGTCCGTCCATATTATAATTTGTGTCAATGATATCCATCATTGATATTAAAGTGTCTATCAGAACTATAATTATATCTCTTATCTTTGTATCTCTCTTTCTCTTTTCTTCTTCTTTCTCTTATTCTCTTCTCTCTCTTCTCTCTGGAGTGTTTCAGTCAAGTTAACCTGCTTTGTTCCTACAGACCATTGAGAGCGTCGCTCCAGTTTTGGACCTCGCACATTCTCAATGGGCGCACACAAACACAAACACCTAGTGCGTGGGAAAGGGATCCCCTCCTCACACGGCAGCCCTCAGTAGGTCAGGAGGTATCTGTGGAGGGCAGTGTGTAGGGAGGGTAAGACATCTAGCGCTGTCCTCCTCATTTGAATAATGTATGCACGCCCTACTTCACTCCACTGGGGTCACAGGAGGTCCGTTGTGCAGGGGAAGCATAGTCTTCCGGGTCCAGCCACCACACTTCTGCTTGGTGAAGTGATTAATGGTGCGAGGGGATGAGAGGTGTAACTGTTCCCAGCTTTGGCAGAGTAGAGACTGAATGGAAGACTATCCCCTTACTCACAGTGTCATTGCTTGTGCATATTCTTTTTTCGTTTTATCAAATTTTGTCACTTTTGTAATGTGAATCAAATACTTGATAAACCATTGCAGTATTGATGTACAATGAGCTAATATTGTGGACTAAATATTCCCTTGATTTGATTGACTGAAATCGTAATATTCCTTGTAGAACTCCTTTATAATAATGATATTCATGAAGGGGAAGAGAGAAAGGGGTCTTCAATCTGAGACTAGTTATGTGTCTTCTTCATGGTTGGCCACCAGTTCTTACCTCCATAATTATACTCCTCAGCAGTGTGTTTGTCAACCAGTACCGGTACAGTGTGTGTGCCAATGAAGCTTCAGTGTGTGTAGCTTGGCTTCTATGTGTGGTCCAACACCTCCTTTATGGGTCATGTAGGACCAGACAACCAATTTTTGTGTGTTTATTTGTTTGGGTTTTTTTTCGAGAGAGAAAGAAATAGATTGATAGAAGTAATATTATTTGGTATGTGTAGGGTTAGGAGTTGGGGACATGCATAAATTTACTTTAATGAAAGCTGAACATTTTTATTCCTACCCATCAACAACTTCTGAACATTCTGTCACACCCCCTTCCCCTTAATTAAGGCCATTCAAGTGCATAGCACATCAGCTATAGAATATATGCTGTCTTTGTAATGTGTAGCTGCTTACCATGTGGCTGTGTAGCACACATTTTCTGCTAGATAAGATATTGTTGTAGAAGTTTTGACAAATCTTTGTAAATCAGTTGGTTGGAATGCCATATTTAGGTAGAAAAGGTAATTGCAATTTCTGTTTCATTTCCCAAACAAACTGCGCTCAGATTGCAGATGTTCAGCAAGTTCATTTGAGGGGAAATCCAAACCGGTTAGAAGTTAATCTTATAAGAAAGAGCAAAATATAATACACACAACGTTGAAAATTTTATCAAATCATTAAACCTTAAAGAAGTTATGAGATTGTTAAGTTTGATTAATATTTGCAAAACAGTTCTCAGTTTATATAAATATGCAAATGGTGGAGCAATTTTAATATTCAACTGCTTAGGCATTCCCCTTTAATATTTACATTTCAAATGTTTTGCTAGTCCCACAGTATATGTGACATTAATTTGTACTTTAATTTTTTAGGTTTTGTAATGCCAAAAAAATGTTGTTGTGAAAGATGAAACATTGAGGTTCAGAGTATCCTACTTTTTTTTCCCCAACTTGGTTCAAATTTCACAGACATTTTGCACTTTAGAAAAGAAAAATGTTTATCATGTTTAATGTTCTGACATTTCTGTCAAACTCAAATACAGTTTAGGTAAACCAGCACAACTTAAAAAACAAACAAACAAACAAAACAAAACAAAACAAAACACCCTATAACAACCACCCTGTGATGAACAGTGATGATGTATGGAATGCTTTTACCTTTAAAACATCTTAATTAATGATTGAGTTGGTTTTGTTTGATCTAATTCTGTAAAGCAAAAAGTTTCTTCACCACAACTACTCATCAAATAGTAACGATTTATGCAAATTTATGCACAATCAAAGAAAGTGTTTCTGTCTCACATCCGGAGTATGTGAACAGTGTTAGTTGGTGCTCTAGAGTAGGATTCCTATGGACTCTGGAGTCAGAATTTATGTGTGGAAATGATGGAAAAAAAAAATTACCAGATGAGAGATGATGTTATGGTGATATACATGAATGACATCCTCATTTCATCACATCCTGGTGAAATGGTCTAAAGAAAAGTCCTTGTCTGGACTGAGGCTGTTCTCCAGTGACGGTGCTGATGAGGCTGCCTATGAGCAGCGAGGTGAATGACCGATGGGGATCAGTGTTACCATGGAAATGATTGGAAAGAGAGTATTTAAGTGTCTGTTTTTGACAAGCTTCATACCTGTTTGCATCTCCTTCATTTCATGTGACAAACAAATGCTCTCCAAATGATTATGTTGCACTGCTATGATCTGTACCGTATAATACAGATGAACTCAGACCAACTCAAGAAAAATTTGGATGCCATCAATCTAGGTAATTCTCTCTGTGTCTTATGCATTATGTGACTACCTTCTGAATAACAATATGTGCAGTAACACTCACACACCAGGGGCGGATACAGGAATTCCACAAAGGGGGGGGGGGGGGGGGGGGGCAGGGAACTTTTTTTTTGTTTTTTATTTCTTTTGTTTTAACAAGAAAGGGCACATTCCTGGTGCCTCCCCCCCCTTTTATAATCTTATGTATTGGGTAAATTTTAAGGTATAGAGAAAAAGTATAGTTAATTTCAGTATTAAATAGTAAATTGTTAGCATTTCAACCTGGCCTCTGACCCTAAAATTCCCAAGAGAATCAGTGTGGGGGGCAGATCTGCCACTGCACACAGATATTGCATACTAGTACTTCCAGCACTCCTAAAGGCTTTCAAACATGTACCTGTCCAATATTCACAACTGATATCCTCATTTACAATGGATTCTGAGGCCACATACTGTAAAAGTGGATATCTGCGCAACTAATTTTTTCACGCTTGGCTGGGTAAGAAGAGTTTCGCGTGTTTTTAATTCAGTGGAATCCAGACATCACGCACAGGAACACATGGCAAGCTAAAATATTTGCGTGCTTTTATTTTCGCGTTTCTGGTTGCGCGAAATGCGCAAAAATTTCAACTCCTCGAAAATTTCCACTTTTACAGTACTTTATTGGATACCATGGTTCTAATGCCCTTCAAACTCAAATTTTACTCAGATGTATGAACAAACTCAGAGGAGCCTTAGGTCAAAGCACTTCAGGATCAGTCCTGTGCCCAACTTTGTGTATATAATGGGGTATTATATTGCTGCCAGCATCACATGCACTTTACATGGTCCATGTATTCTGTAGAGATTAGGAACAATAAATGCTAGTGATACTGAAGCACGGTTATGCAAAATAACATTTGTGAATGCTTCAGTTATTTGACCGTACAATCCAAGTTAGCTCTGGACTGCCGAATCTGTGTTTATAATGCTCCTATTCATTCTCTTTCCTGTCATTTACATAGGCTAACTACAATAGTAGAAAAGAAAAAAAAAAAGTAATGTAAATCGTGATTTAAACACATACCAAAATTGTGTATTTTAGGAAGTAAATAGTGTGTGCCAAATCCAGTCATGCTCCAATTTTCACTTTTGAAACATTTCACATTTATTTTCAAATTCCAGATTTTCTCATAGTTTGGTGTTTACACATATAGCATGTAGAACATTGCTGCTCAGACTTTTCAAACTGAAATAAGCCATGTAAGGTTGTCAAGTCATGCTGATAAAGGAGAAACCAGATATATATATATAGGACCTATATATATATGTGTGTGTGTGTGTGTGTGTGTGTGTGTGTGTGTGACGGAGGAATGACTTGCAGACATTGCAGTAATGTTCACTATTTGTATATGTATATGTATTATTATATTATGGCACTATATTATACACCTAATTTGATGCAAAGGGGTTTCAGTGAATGTATGTTGTGTGGTACTCCACTCACCAGCCATTGAGGAAGGAGTAATTTGTCTCAGCACAGAGCCATTTTCTGCCCACTCTGACACTGACAGGGCACTTCCTGGTAGCAGTGGTAGTTTGCGTCGCGTTACGCCCGCAGTGTCACTACTGGAGCCATGCATACGGGATAGAGGTCATATGTGCCATGACATGTAATACAGCCATAACACTTGCCGTCCAGGGAAGCCAATGGGCTGTGTGGTGTGGAAGAGCATAAACGCATTGCACATCAACATGTGAGAGTTTTAACACTGTGACGGCAACATACAACTGTAAATACAATCATACCGCCATGCAAATACAGCAGCACTGTAGCTAATAACTTTCATTGACTGATTATATCAATAGCATGGTATTGAAATAGAGAGAGAGAGAGATGGATAGTTTGGGAGAAGAATAAATGAGAAAAGATCAGGCTTCAAAAATAAACAAGATACTGATTCACTGACACTGCACTGATGTGCTCTGTTGGAAGGAAAGTATGAAGCCCTGTTTTAGCAGACCCTACCCCAACAATGTTGGAACAATGTCTGGAGAACAAAGTTCCTCTCTTCAGGCAATAAAACTGTAGGAGAGAGCAAGGGATACCGTTTTAATAGACACACACACTGAAAACCTTCTCTGGGTAGGTTTCCATAACAACCTACCCGTTCATGCGCGAAGGTGGTGTGGTTACAATCTATGCACGTGGATCGGCGAGCAGTGTGTCTTTCTGTTTGGACTATTACGCCTGCGTGTTGAATGTATCTGCGAGAGCATTTTAATAGAAGGGCTGTCAGGGTAATGTCAGGGTAATGTTGGGGTAATGCTGGGGTAATTAACCGAGCTGGCCAGGGTAGAATTTGGCAAAAGTTACTGCAATAATGTCCAAACAACATTTTGTGGGGACCGTTTTGACAGGTAGGGTAGAAAAAAGATTGCCTGGATGTTGTCATGGTAACTCTGGTTTGAAATGCTCTGTTAAAATGGGGCTTTAGTGTGCTAGGGTGAGATGAGAAATGAAGATACATCAGAGGAAGGGTTGGTTTTACTGGCAGATCATTACCTCCGCCAAGGGCGGAGGTTATGTTTTCATCGGCGTTGGTTTGTTTGCTTTTTTGTTGGTTTGTTTGTTTGTTTGTCTGTGTGCAAAATAACTAAAAAAATTGTGAACGGATTTAGATGAAACTTACAGGAAATATTAAGAATGACACAAGGAACTGATAATGAAGTTTTGGCAGTGATCTGGGAATTTTTGTTGATTTTATGAAAGATTTTTGATATCTTGGCAGGTAGGGTCAATGAACTTCGGAGTTCATGCTGCGCATCTTTGAGGTTTTCATACGCGCACTAAAATGTGTGCTCTAGTTTATGCTAGGGCGAGGGGAGGCGCGCCCTGCAACTGGATATTGCTGACATAAAAGGATCATATATTGGGAAATCTGGCAACTTTCAGCATGCATGTACGTATGGGTGGAAATCACTGATCTCTGTGGAAGAACAAGATAGTGAAAAATGAGCTGCTTGGCGGAGGTCTGTGCGCTCTCAGAGTGCTTCTCTAGTTTAACAAGTCGTTCATTGCCGACCCAGCATCCACACTCTTAGCAAGACCATCTACAGGTCATCATGTTTGGACAACTCGGCCTTGGCTGGGCCTTTTACCAGGACTAGCATTCTCTGTGGTTCAAAGAGCAGAGCCCACAACCGATAGGGCTCAGGGCTCAGTGCAGTGACGGTCATGTTAAAGTGCATCTCAAATATATCAGCCTTGTGTACTGATGGTGGATTTTGGCTAACATAACAAAGGTCACTATCTGATTTAAGAAAAACCAAACAAACAGACGAAAAAACATGTATGACTTCTTGCAAAGATATTCCCAAGTTATCGGTTGTAGTCTCCCTGCCATGTTAGAATGGATTTCTGGGCCCTGTTTTATGAAGAGTTAAAATTGATTATAAAGTTGATTTCAACTGTAAGTCTATGGCAGCCTGTGTGGTAAGGAAATTTAAAATCGATTTTATCTTTTGATAAAACGGGCCCCCGGTGTACCAAGTCAAACTCATTCGCTCAATGACCCCCCCCCCCCCCCCCCCCCCAGTTGTTGTAGGAGAAGACTGTTTGAATGAGGTTAGTGTACACGGTGCTTGTGTCTCTGTTTGCTACTAAGTACTGCAGAAGAATGAAAGCTAGAAGTGTGATATTTATTAGATTTTCTTACCTGGATTGCTACATTTATTAATTCAGTGATATACTGTAATTGTCAAGATTTTTCTTTTTTTGTCATGTTTGCAGTAAAACAAACGACAACTCTCACGTGTACGGTGTACACTATGATGTGATTTCGTTACCACATGCAAAGAAGCAGCGCAAACAACATGAGATTTGCTTTACTGTGCTTAGCAACACTGGAAATACAAGAATAGACATAGCTAAGGATATTAGATACAGTGGACTCCCATTACAACGAAGTCCTCGGGACCGGCAGTTTTCCCTTGTTACATCAAAATTTGGTTATAACCAAACAAATAAACAAAAAAACAAAGAGTGGATAGTGTTCAGGCCCGAATTTTCACTTTGTTGTAACCGGAATTTCGTTATAACCGTGTTCGTTGTAACGGGAGTGCACTGTATTAGTTAAGGAAATCACTGAATTTTCCAAGAAATAATAAAGACAGAAATAAGAAAGAAAAAAAAAGAGACCCTTTAGGTGACCCCATTATAAATAACAAACACAAATTCGTCAACCCTTCATTTGTATGAGAGGATTTTTCTGGTAAAACTGTTCCCATTTCCCTTTGCTTTGTTTGTTTTTATGAGATTCTGTCACAGTGAAAAGATTCTCATTGTTTCGGACTATCTCTTATTTAAACAGGGTTTGTCTGTACAAAAAAAAAAAAAAAAAAGAAGCCAGTATTGGAGCTGTTTGAATGCCACAATACGGTACTTTTCAACCCAGCTTAAAAAGACATTACCTGGATTACAGGCAGCCTTCTATGTATCATGCATAATCTATTCTGCTGCTTCACAACCTACCACATGTCTTTAGCAATGGTAGCTTTTTGTAAGCATTTCCAGTATAAAACACATGTCTTGTTAAAGACTATGATGCATGGGTTTAAACATGTTGTCAGTGAACAGGTAAAATGAAAATGTGGTAATAATAACAGGCAAAAGAGTGTCTCTCTTACTGAAAAAGTAACTGCCTTTGATATCAATATTGATCAAATACTGATGTATTTGTAAGCTGTTATTTTTCATGTGCAGATACTTTTGCAAATGAGGAGGTCACATACATTTTCGCATGATGTTGTTCGCGCGAATTAACACTGAAGCTATCGTAAGTGCACCAATACCCCAGTGCATGGCTGTCGCCGTGGGCAAACAATTTCTGTTTTTCATAATCTTTTTGGGAAAAGTTTTTCATGTAAACGTATCATAGTTTTGTTACAGTATCGATGTATAAATGTTTTAATGTGAATTCTAAATCCACTCTGTGTCAGCAGTAGGTGCTTATTTACTGAATGTATGATGCCCAGGCTTAAAATGATAGATGAGAATTGGATGCACACATTAACTTTGGAAAGGTTTGAACCCAAGATGTGCAGCCAACAGGGTTTTCACACCATTTCCAATGTTATCAAGTCACCATATAAATCTACAGATTCACAAAAGGTGCCTGTCCAACCTGTCTTTATTAGACGGGGCATAGAAATGGTGAAATAGCAAAATTTAACCTATGCTTCAATGTATTGCTATTTTTCTGTATGTTCAAGGAATGGATGTGTGTAATTCTTCTATTTTTTATGCCGAAGTTGATATGATTACCAATTTTTGTTTCGTCTTGATCATTGCAGAAAAAGGCTCCCGAGCGGAAGCGACCGAATCCAGACTCTCCTAACTTGAGCGGAGCTTCGGACAGCTTGACGAGGAAGGATACGTTGTCTGCCGGTGTAGCTGGAAGTAGCAGCGCAGTCAGGAATGATGCGTCCCCTGCCAAGAAGCCCTGCCTTGACAACAAACCTGCCCACAATCAGGCACCTTCCACCCAGGCTCCCAAGGCAGATCCCAATGGATTGCGTCTCAAGGTTGAGGCGCCACCTGGTGACAGCAGCCAGAGCAACCAGATGTCCTTGGTGCAACCTTCAGGCAATGGGGTCTCAGATTCTCCCGCGCAGGGTGGAGCCTCCTGGAATAGCAAGGAGGATGTCATGAGTCTTTTGCCGATGGAGTCCCTCGACAATGCGCAGTTACTTAAGATGATTGAGTCTGGGGAGATGAATCCGGATGCATTGGTCCAGCATCTCATGAAACTGGAGGATGAGTTATCTCAGCAGCTTGGTGAGATGCCTGATATGGCAGCCAATTCACCGAGTGCTCAGGATCTGAATAAGCAAGGCGATTTTAAGCCAAGTACCCCCGTGAATAACCAGGACAATATTGCTGTAATTAAATCAGAGAATTCAGACTCTTATGACCCAATGATGAAGGGCCCACCAAATACTGTGGCCACAGATGCCATGTTGAAAAGTGGACCACTACCCAGTATACAGGAGTTCAAGTCATCAGCAGGACATAATTCCTTGAGCAAGTCTGAGCCACAGCAAATGAACACCTCGCAGACAGTGAGAGGTACTTTTGATGGACAAAGTGTAAAGACTGTGTCAAGCAGTGGAGCGCCAAATATGGTAGCCCAGTTGAACCAACCAACTCAAATGCAGGCTTCCTTTTCCACCACATCCCAAATGAACTCGCAAGTACAGATGCCATTTATCAGTCAGCAAAGCAATGTGGTGCCCGCCCAGCAGCAGGCTTTCATGACTTCTACGCAGCAGCAACAGCAGCCATCGCAGTCCCAGCAACAGCCTCAGCCTCATTCACAGCGCCAAGTTCAGCAGATGTCTTGGGGCCAAGTCAACATGCAAAATCCTCACATCCCCAACCAAGCCCAGACCCTTAGCCGTGCTCGGATGGTAAACCCAATGCTGAACAATGCAATGAACACTTCCATGTCAAGTGCAGAGCAATTGACGCAGTTTGCCAATAACCCCATGAGGGGGCAGTCTCCCCAGCCTGGACGTCTACCTAGCATGGTGCAAACTTTTTCACAGAATAGGGCAAACTTCCCACCTCCTAACCAAGGGATGGTTCCCACGGGTCAGACAGGTAATGTTATGACTCCTGGTCAAGCTGGTCAGTTTACCCAGGGTCGACAGCTGCGCATGAATTCACCAGATATCCTCCAGAGATTACAGAATCCTGCCAGCAACCCGCCACAATACACACAGGAGCAAAGAAACAAGCTCCTTGCTAACTACACCCAGCAGCAAGGGCACCCGATGCAGTCCAGTAACCCGATGCCTTTTCCAAGGCGCCCACCTCCACGTTACGATGAGACGCAGCGCCGAACCTCAATGCCATTCCAAGGTGCTGTCAACACAAGCATGCAGCAGCAGCAACAGCCACAGCAGATGGGACAGCAAGGTATGATGTCACACATGACGTCCCCCATGGGCCAGAATATGCGAGCAATAGCTCCCACCCAGGGCCAAGCTCGCATGCTGCCCAACCAGCTCAACAACAGCATTGTCACTGGGACCGGCACCGTGGCCACCCACTCGGGAATGATGCAGGGAATGGCCCAGCAGTCTCAGCAGCAGGTCTTGATCCAGAGGTTGTCACAGCAGCAGATGAGGCGGCAGCTGGAGAACCAAGCCATGATGCAGCACACCAACATGGGTGGTGGCAATATGCAGATGAGTGCCCGGGCGACCCAGCAGCATGCTGCCACCATGGGCAACCACATCAACATGGGACATCCATCATCCAATGTCAGCATGGACCAATACCCACGGCTTTCCATGACAAGCCAGTGGCAGAACCAGATGATGCAACGTCAGCGACAGCAACAGAGCAACAGCTTCCAAGGCAATGCCATGATGCAGCAGTCTTACCCTCAACAGCCGCGCTTCCCACAGAGAAACCTCCCTGGACAAATGTTAGATTCCAGCTCAAACATGAGAACTCTGCAGGATATGACTTCACAGGGTGCTCTGAGCAGTGCAACAAACAGTAACCCTGTCATGATGCCTCAGCAGCACTTTGTGAGCCAGCAGCAGCAGCAGCAAATGCAGCAGCAACCACAGCAACAACAACCTCAGCAACAGCAACAGAGTAGCATGCAACAACAGGTTCCAACCAACCCTCTAGCATCAATTGCAAATGGGTCCGGTGTCAGCGGAGCGAATGCAAGTTTCAACACATCTGCTCAGCAGATGCGAATGAGCATGATCTCTGGTAGCGGCAGTCAGCAACAAAGCTCCAGCAATGGAAGTGAGATGCTAGATATACTTGACAACATCATAAAGAATGATGGGACGACAAGAACGACTAGCCAGATGTAGAAATGCACATACAAGGACAGAGTAAAGTCTAAATTATGAAAATACTTTATGAATTTGTAAAGATAGTTTGAGAGCAAGAAAAAGAGGAGGTTTGTATTTATATGAAAATATGCATGTTTATAATTAGAGTTGTAGAAATCCTACACATGTAGGTATTTTTAAACTAATATATGGCTATTTGCCTATGTCATGACTTAAATGTGATGTCATGTGATTGTCTGGAACAAGTCGCATGTAATTTTTCATGTCATTTTGATGAAAGGAATTTTTTATGGTAGAGTCTTGTGTAAGGTTTTAATAGCAGTCTCATAAATCTCAGGTTTTTAGCATCAATGAAAGTGATGGCTAAACTTTTTACAGCTTATTAAACATCTATATGAAGGGAATATGAAGTTCTTTCCTATGAAGTGCATCCATTTTTGCAAGCAAAAAAAAAAAGTTGCCTTTGAACTTCATCTTTGACTAATAAGGATATGATGAACAATAATTGTTCCTTGTTTCTAGAATTGCTTTAGTTTGAACTTCATGCTCACCTAGGAAAAAATTTGGTTTTTTTTTTTTTTTAGTTGAATGCCATGACAATGAAGAAACAGCATCAGAAGTATAGAGCACCCGTGGCATTTTAGGGATAAAATGCAAGAATGTAAAATCTGTCATCCTTACCAAATTAATGCATCTTCAGACCCAATAGCAGTGGATATCATATAGCAATGCTCAGAAACCCAATAGTTGTTTTTTTTTTTTTCTCTCTGAAGTTAACCATATGGTAGTATCTTTTCTGATCAGGTTTTTCCTGTTTCAGACTACTGTAAAGCAAGACATTTTCATGGCATGACATTTTTCGCAAATTGCCACTGGCATTTAATGCATATAGTGCACCCAAGAACTTTTGCATGCATTTTATTTGGGGGGATATAACCATCACAACATTCACAAAATGTAAATGCACATGAAAATTTCTGGTTTTACAGTATTGAGAGTATAAGTGAAGAAAACAATTGCTTGTTTGCTTGTGTTGTGCTACCCTATTGAGATGGGTGGGAAGGGAGTGAGGAATTGTGTAGAAGAGCATCATGGAGATATAGCAGTGCTACTCCTTGAAAAGACCAGATTGAAACAGTCCTGATCTTCTATGGATCTTGCATTTCATTCTAATTGGGGGCTACAGAAGCTTGAAGCAGAAATCTTTGATTTCCAAGCGGAGACGTCAGATTTAATTGTTCTTGTCTGTGGGAAATGAAACTTATGATTCAATGGAAAATCATTCAAACGTGTAGTCATGACCACTCCCATCAGTATGATTCCATACCCCCTTCCCTTCCCTCTCCCCCCTTTCTGCCCATCCCCCTCCCCCCCCCCCCCCCAACAGGAGTAAGCCATTTCATTCACAGATGTCACACATTCAAAATGGCAAGTTTTCAGGAAATAACAGTCAATCATATACACATGTTCAGACACACACACACACACACACACACATTCACACACATAGATTTTTTAATGGCAGGGTATATTTCTAAGAGGGAAGTTGAAGAGAGCTCGGGTTCACTGAAGTTTTTGAGAGGTGTCCAGTGCCCTGCGGAATAAGGCTGTACATAATGTAATCTTCTTGTTCCATAGTAAATGTTGCCTTGAAGAAAATATGGAGTCATTTGGTCTGTTTCGTGATTTTGAAATAAATAATCTGGTTGTCATGGCAATCCAAGCCCCTTTTGATTAGCTGTCAGTGGGTTACAATGAAAATGACATTTTTTATGTGGGAATTCCAGGTGTCTCTTAGCCATCCGTGAACTAACTGGACAGTCTGTGGCATGAAATCTTCATAACTCTTCTCATAGAATTGATTCAGTGGGCTCACATTTAAGTTAATTGATTGGAAGTGTCTGCCATTTCAGAGGGATAATTCAATGCTAAGGTTTAAATAGGAAACAAACACACAATTACCATTTTGGTTGTGGCATACGTTTGATTCACCTCAACTTTACGGGGATTTTTGTTGCATCAAAAATGTATTGTAGAAGGTATGAAAGGAAAGATGGCAAACAGTGTTGTTCATGTAGTAGTGTATAGTTACTGCATGCCATAAAGGACCTGATAACAAATGCATTATATTCATGAATATTTGGGGCTGTGACATTGGCTACTGTGAGCTATCTGTTGCTTTTGCTTCACCCGTCAATTTACTGTGACTAGAATTTATTCAGCCTGCATTGGTTGTTGCTATGTCGGGCAATCTGCAGGGATGAATATGTTAAGTGAGTTGATGTAATAAATTGGAAGTGCTGCTTGGCATTTGGTATTAGGAAGTTATACCACTGAACCCTGTGCAAGCAGGTATGTATTATAATCAAGTAGCTTTCAGTAAAGAATTGAACTGTTCTTTGCATTTTTTTTTTTGAGAGAGGAAAGAAATGTGTTTGTATAAAATTGTCAGAAGAGGGAAAGAGAACTCAATGTAAAGTGATCAAGAGTCACTTTCTTTCCCTTCAATCAAAAAGTAATTTCCAGTGTATTTGCCCATATTTATTACTGTCATAGAATTTATGTGTGAAGTAGTTATCTGTTTTGCAGTATGCTTTCATAACTTTTTTCTTTCTTTTTTTTTCATTTTGATGCTCATGCATCAGTCGAAAAGTGTGTAAAGCTCTCACCCATCCATCATACTTCAGTGGGTGAAATGCTTGAAATTTGTGCTAAATGTACTCCTGCATTTTCTTCAAATACTTTTTTAATTTCATGATTGTAGTAGATATCTTGAATTTGCCACTGTAGCTCTCAAGGGAAAAAAAAGACTTCTTCATTTCATCCATGTCCATCTTATCAATTTTGTACACAATTGATCATTAAAAGACATGTAATTTCCCTTTAGCTTAGAAATTTGATCTGGCCAGTTTTACATTGTGAGCCATTTACCATAAGAACAAATTGAACAAGAGGCTCAGAGCATCACACTTGTCATCAAGATGTAATGTGAGGTAGAGCATACATAAAGGTGGAAACTGAATGTGCTGTGGACTTGTCCAAGTGTACTTGTGCTCAAGCTGATGATGTGCTGGGTGTGTTCTCACTTAACCCTAACTAGGCCGGGCTATTTAGGTAGATTATAGAGCCGGGGGTGGGGGGGGGCCTCCCAGGCCCCCCTCCAGATCTCGGCCGTCGACCGCGCGATCACGACGAAAATTGGCACACACATTGCCTATGATGTACTCTAAAGAACCATGAAATTAAATTTTGAAAAATTATAATTTATGCTAAATTATGCTAATTTATGCATAATGATGCACATATATCAGACAATTTGGTATAAATCACTAAATAAAGCTCAAAATGGGCACATTTTTTGTGTAAATATTCTTTTTAGTATCCTGAGCAAATATAAGAGAAAAGATTGTGCCATCAGAAAAAAATTCTGAAGTATTTTATTGTTTTTTAATTTCTTATGTATTTCTTTGTTTTTTTTTACTTTATATTTTTCATTGTTTTTTCGATGAAACTTGTCCTTGACATTGTTCCGAACAAGGAAATATGTTATTAATTGATATTAATCTATAAAACCCCCAAATAATCATGCTTTTGTGAAATTTGCCTGTAAGCACTGTTTGCATTGAAATTGTACACGAATTCACGTTTTTGAGCAATTTTTGGTCTGACATGCACGTACATATTTATGCGTAGCTTCGGAACCGCGCGCCCGGGCATCACAAATTTGGTGTCAAAAGATGCGGGAGACTCGAAAGAAAAAAGTCATGAAACGTCGCGGCGATAGCTTCTCGCGTTAGCGATACATTGCGCAGAACGTCGAGGGGGAGCCTCGGAGCCCCCCCCGGCCTAGTTAGGGTTAAGGCATGAGTTTGCTTTATGCACAATTAACAACACCTATGAGGCAGAGAATTTAAATGTTGTTGGAATGAACATTCATATGCCTTTTATTCTTGTTGTACGAGATTGCATTGAACTTGCCCTAGGACATTTCAAGTATATGTCTTGTTGCTACTGAATTTTCATTTTAATTTTGAATAGCAATGTGTACAGTAATGCAAGGAGTCTCTAAGCAGGATAATGGCAAGCAAGTTCTTTCTGTTCATGCCAAACTCGCCTACAAGACCCAAGTCCCTAGGTCACCCTGGATGCCGTGGGGGTTACAGTGGCATGTGACAAGCATATAATGTCAGGACAACTCCCAGTTAACCCATTGAATCCCAGAATGACTTGACTGCAAAATTACCACCTCATTCGCATTAAGTTGGCAACTCTAAATTTTACAGTCCCTTGCCCCTAATTGGAGAGAGGTGTGATGAACCTGGCTAAATCTCTGCACAAAAGAGAAAACCTTTTTTTTTTTTCTTTTTTAACTTTATTTTCAAAAGTGTAGTACCCATTCCAGAGTCAAGAGTAAATTTAGCTATTAAGAGGCAGGTGATAATTCTGCCACTGAAATAATGATACATCATCGAGGTGGGGCTCTGACAAAAGAGATTTTTTTTTTCTACCTTATGAAAAACTATCGATGAAAAGTCAAAATCATTCTAGAAAGACACAACACTGAACTACACTTGTATTAGTCGATATGATTTTGAGGGCCTGTTGGGCTAGGCCACGATTAATTTGCATCAAATGCATGCACAGTCTTCAGCCACTGAGAAATAACTTGCTACGGTTAAGTAGAATGTTGTACTTTGATACGTCTTGGATTGCAGTCCTGAAAGATGACTTGTAAGAAGGTGACTGTGAACTACTTCCTGGGGTTGAACATGTTTGAATGAAACCTGGTTGATAAGTTGGGCAATTAGTTCATTCCCTTTGCTGTTGGTACCAAGAGTTTCAGTCCCCTTCGGAATCAAGGAAGTCCTGAGAGAAACTTCTGGAATCATGGGTGCTGTAGGGCTATCTTCATTTTATGGACGACCATTTGCATTGCAGTGAATCGGTTCTTCTTTTGTATCCCATCACCACATATCTGGGTATTGTTTTTCCTTGGTATCGATGCGTCCATTTTCTTCCAGTTAACTGAATATCATTAAAAAAAAAAGACAAATAGTTCTAGGATGCTGATTGTTTTTGTTGGTTGCTTTGTAAGAGTTGTCATGTTCATTTTCTCCTCTTGAAAACAAACGCAAAACGCAAGACAACAAGAAATATGCAAAGTTTTGAGAGCTGTCCTGATAAAGAATATGAGAACATGGGATTGTGGTGATGACTGTAGGACTACTCTTTTTGAGTATCTTACTGATTTAACAGTGAACACTGCACACTGCATGTCAGCGTGCCATTGTATGTTAATCTCGAATGACGCCAGCAAGCCGTGAGCTTGTTTGGTTGTAAAGCATGGCGTAGGTTGGCGGAGACCAGAAATATTGAAAAACATGCATTCTGAGGGGATCGTAGGATTTTTGTTTGTTTATTGTTTTTGTTCATGTGAGAGTGTCTCTGTCAAAGGTATTTTTCATTTTTTTCTCTGTGCTGGTCCTAGATATGGTACTTTAGATGGTGTCTGCCAAGGGTGATCACATCACTATTCTATGTTGACTGTGATAGAGTTTACACAGCCAGGTCAGTGGGTAACATGCAGTGTGGCTGGGGCTTCACAACACTCTCTGTCAATGTGTTTCTAAATGCCCAATTTGGAGACCCGTAGCAAAAGAGTGGAAAAACTGACTGTGTTGTGAATCCAACTTGGCAGATTGCCATTGCTTTGTTAACTCCTAGTTATGTACTAGTGTATCCTCTATTTTGCTACCCCCCCCCCTTCTCTTTCTCTCTCTCTAACTCCCAACTGATCTGTGCTGTTATAGTTTATGGTATGACATAGAACATTGGCATCAAATTGCTAGCAGTTTGCTTAGTCTGCTAAAATCAGACCTGAGCTCAGATAATGAAATGGTTGTGCTCATTATTGTCAGGAGGGTTTTTTGAGCACTCCAGGATATGCGAGTCACACATGGTCACCTCTGCGGAGTCATGGACGAAGGATTTTGTTTTGTTTTTGCACTGGAAGCAGCGCAGTGACCACAAGAGCACCGGTTGCTGATTCTTCCTGTCATTCGTGCAACAGCAAGTGTCGGGTCTGGAGAGAGTAGACTAGCTCACAACGTGAGCTGTGTCACGCCAACCGACTCAACTCGGGGAGAGCTCTGCATTGGCAAACACACAGGGCATGAGTTGCTTGCAGCCTGCCAGTGGTTGTGTGGGCGGAGGCTGCAAGATCAGAAACAGAAGGACGCAGTCCCTCTCTCCCTCTCTCTCACCCTACGTTCTGTTCCATAATGACTTTGCCTATCAGTGCTCGGTGCAGTTCCACCAAGAAGCCCAGTGTAGAATCATGGCACTGTAGCAGTGAGGTTGGCAAAGCCGACATGGAGTCGTGTGGGGGCTGTATTCGTAGAGATGTACGATTGGCCACCGCTGCAGCCAGCCTGAATGGCATTTGAAAACCACAGAAGTCAGTTTGCAATGATATGTCTGTTTTGCGTGTTAACGAATAGCAGTATATGAAAAGAAGGGAGATAGTGAAGCGTCATTTCACAGTTATGAAACATGAATGAATGGGAACACCTTGTTTGAGTATTGCTTGTATATTCCTGGCAAATATCTATGGTGGTAGTGCAACTGATCGCACAGAATACTAGTCGAAACATTCATACATTAGGTTTATATCCTACATACTTTTCTTTATTAGGAACATCATTCATCATTATATATCACTTCTTTTCAGAGATATCACATTATGTCAGTGATTGTAAAATTTTTGAAATTATGATTTCATTGCACTCTTATCCACACTTCTCTTTGCCTGACCTAGCATTCTCTGCATTGAAGTAATTTTTACTGGATCAAGGTGACCAAGAGTCATGTGCCCCAAAGTGATTTTTCTGAATGAATGTGCGTTTTTTTTTTTTTTAAGTTTGGGTCATATGGACAAAACAGTTCCACGCATTTTATCACAGAATATATTTTGCAATATCTTGTAATTGAGTCTTTGCTCAGGTAAAGGCTCAGAATGTCATTTATTACTCATTTGCTTATGATATAAGACATAAGACATTTTCCAGTGGATGAAAAATGGGGGAGACCAATTAAATCAATTTATATGTAATTTATAGTAGTTATTGTTTATAGTGCCATATGTAAATGCCATTTCCACTATTTGATATATACATGCAACTTTGCTACAGGAAAGCAACAAAAAATTTGACTGTTTTCATTTTTTTAAATCCATTTTCTTCTTGTAAGTCAAAGTCTGCTTTAATATTGGATATGACATCAGAACTAATGTTTATCCCAAGCAAAAAATGAGGTTAAAGGCTGTAAAGAGGAATTATATGTATGTCCTTCTTAACATATTCAGAAGAGAGCTCGAGTACCAGTGAAATAGATGAAGGACTACAGATGAATAGTGTGTGGTGTTGTCAGCAAATTTGGGATGTTGGCTTCAACTCTATCAATGCTATATTGTCATCTACTCTCCCCTTATAAAGACTCCCAAACAGAATGCACAAACTGCTCCAGACATGTGAGAGTCCTGCAGTGCAAAACCTTGCGAGTATCGTGTTCTGATTTATTTGCAGGTAGTGTTTCACGAAGGCTCGTTTTGTTTTGTGGAAGACAATGGCACACTAATGTCCAGTTAGAAACTAGGAAAACTGGGATACATCCCTCAAATTCTGCAATAATTTTCAACACTATCTTTTGAGTTTACTGTGGCTATTTCTCTCGGTGGTTTCAGGAGTAAAATGTAGATATTGTATCATGTTTTATTTGTAAAACACTCCCTGAAAAAGACTTGCCATATGAAATTTCAATTACTGGTACTTTGCTCAGTAAGAAAAAGAACACTGTCAGGAGAATGAGGACATCATGTAGTTTCACTGATGTTTACGTTTTGAAAATGCAATATTTTTTTCCCCAGCATGTTGCTGCTCAGAGTATTTCATGATCAGTTGAGTCATTAGTCAATGATTTAGTGATCTTGTGCGTGTCCCAAGAACACAGACATGCATGTTGAGTAACCAGTAACACCACACACATGGACACATACACACACACACAGAGTCTCTCTCTAAAACAGTACCATATATTTTTGTCTTTAACCCTTTAGGATGCAGACATGGAAAGCAGTGGGCAGAGATCCTTCAGCCAGTTTATCCCATGGAGTGACTAGATTTTTTTCAGTAATCATTTCTGGTGTAACAAAGACATTGCATGAAGAGTTCTTGCCAGGGAAAGAATGTGCAGGATTGTCGTCTTGGGACGTAGTCATTATCAGTTTACAAAATGCAGTGTGTACATTGACTATCCTATTCATCTGTATTCATCAGTTATTGGCAGTTTCCTTTAGAAGCAAAGCCAAATGCTTCTGTTTAATTGTTGATTTATGGTGTTTTTTTAGTAAAAAAAAAAGATCAAAATGTTGGTTGATTGTCACTTGTCTGTACAGAATTCCTAACTCCTGAATCTGAGTGAGACACAAAAAATAGAATTCAGTAACATGATGAGAGGATATGTGTCAAGAAACAACAACAGTAGTTATGTGGTAACGGTACAAGAAAAATGTAATTGAAAGTGATTGAAGTGTAAATCCAGCCCCAATAGCAGGTATGCTGACTGCCATGCAATACAATGCTTCATGTATAGAGGTCGAGTTTCAGTGGAGGAGAATGCGTTTGAAAGACCGCTGACTTTTTGCCTATCGCTTTATCAAGAAGAGAAAAAGAAGACCATAGTTTACTCTAATCTCTTTTGTGCAGAATATCAATGTGTATTGTGCTGCATCACCATCTTGCATACACATGCCTCATCTTCTGATGACAGGAGACATATAAAATTTGAAATTTTGAAATAACATTCTGACATATTTTTGTCCTATTTCAAACAAATACTTCTATTGCTTGAACCTTTATGCACATCCACATTTGGAAAATTTTGCTTCAATGTTACATTTAAGTCAATTCACTTCAGTTCCATCCAATTCAATTCAATTTCTTTTATTTCCAATGAACAAAATGTGATGCATGATACAGAGTATACAAGCAAGTAAAGAAGTACAAGCTATAAAGTATAGTACAAACTGTATGTGCACATGAATGTATAATAGTATGAGAAAAACAATGCATACTTTTTGCAGAAATGAAATGTTTGTTTATTTTGTGCTTTGGAAAGGAGAGGGTTATGACACAGATATTTTGTTGTTCTTGTTTTTCAGTTTTAGCCCATTTATTTTCAGATATCAAGAAGACTTTTGAATATTGGAATCCTCAGCCAGTGGCAAAGTTTTTTTTCTTTTTTTTTTCTGTGCAGTTTCACATACATTCGAAGCAATACTTTTCAAGGTAACTACAACAATTCACTTCTGACACACATATGTGTGACTGATGCTTGATATTCTGAACTTGCTCACTGAACGAAATTGACTCTGATTTAAACGATCACCGATTGACTGGAAAACAACCTCTTGGTGAGAAAACATGTGACTGATTCTTTGATGAGAGGAATTGTACACAACAAGTAGATTGTAGATATAGATATACACTGTGTACTGACAGAGGAAAGTGCATGAGAACAGGCATATTGGAAGTCTAGGATGTAGGGCTGTATATAATATGCACTCTTTTGTGTAAACACATTCAATTTGCATCTTATTTTGTGGGTGAATGGCATATAGCAGAAGGACAGTCTGTGTCCAGTTTAACTCATCAACTGCCTCCTGGTTAGTGAACTTGCAGTGTCTTCCAAGTATCTTCAGATAAAAATGATGAATTTCTCTGGGAATTTAACATCATTATTATCACTGTTATTATTAAAAGATATGTACAAATCTAGTTATCATAGAAAGGTATGGTGTGATGTATTTTTGAGTTGCTAAAAATACCTCCCCCCTCCCCCCCCCCCCCAAAAAAAAAAAAAAGAAACGAAAGAAAGAAGAGAAAACTCTGAAAAAACAAGGAGATCCAAATAAATCTTTGAAACCAGTTTGAACTACGTGTTGGTACTGCAAACATGCAATGAAGAACCCCAAAATAGGTTGGTTTGAACTAAAAGAGTTGAAAATAAAGATATGTGCCAAATTCAGTGGGGTTTAAATGTAGATAGATATATGGTTATGCTATCCTATTAGGCCATCATGGTAACATCCTTGATTACATTGTAAATGACTCCAATCCCTGTGGTATGTATTATTCCTGTTTTGTTTGGAAGAAAATTCATGGCATATTGCTCATGCCTTTTCTCTTCTAATTATGATTCCAAAAAGTATGTGTATGATAAGAGACCCTTGCACCTACACAAAGGCAGACAATGCCTATTCATACAGACTTTAACGTTTTATGTACAAAGGAAACAATGAAGGCTACTCGAATGATGTCACTCCGTGAGAACTGTGAAAAAGTTATAGTATCTTTCAGGTTCAATTCTCAAGCATCCTCAGCAGGCCCTAATAAATCATGCAATAATATGTTGTCTACAAACTGGCAATAAAACCTGTTCAGAGATATGGCTGTAGTATGGGAAATGTAGGAGATAGAACACCGTTGATGACTCTGGTGTCCATGGATGCCAGGCTTGACATACACTTGTACAACAATGTACATGTATCTAGCCTCATGGACCTTACTGTACTGCCAAACCAAAAATTGCACCATTCATTACAATGGCACACAACTTGGCTCCGAGTTGAACTTGATGAATGCCGTGTGGGGGAGTTAAATGTCTGCTGCCCTCTGTTGATGTCTTGTAGCACTGTGTTGCACTGGAGGAAATGGCATATTACAAGTACAATGTAAGTAGGTGGCACATAGGGGAAACGCACACACACACACACACACACAAATCATGTACACTCCATCTGTAGTTGATCAAAGTGTGCACTGACCACAAGTAGTGTTTGATGTATGCTGGGTTCATAGGTGCAAAATGACTAAACAGGTTTGCCAGATAATGTTGTGTATTGTATTTGTCAGTACCAGCAGTAATGACAGTGAAAACACAAGAAATTATGTAAACTGGGGGGGGGGGGGGGGGGGGGTGGTTCCAAAGAGAGGAGCAGTTTTCTTTTCAAGTCCATGCAAATTGCTCAGCTCGCACAAGGGGGTATTTCTGCCAGTAACTATGGAAACTTTGCATCTCTTCCTATGCCATTTCCTACCAGCAATTTGATAATCTTTTCTGCCTTACTCAAGTAATGTGAAAATTGCCCCCACTGATGCCCCCCCCCACACACACACATACACTCATTGCACACACACACACACACACACACACACACACACTGCCTTTTAAGAGTGCTGAAGTCTTAGGAATATATCCCCGTAACAGAATCATGGGTGCTACTGAAGCTCTGACACCCCATCTCCTGGAGACCTCTGGTGCTCTTCTTGCAACAGATAACCAGGTCCACAATATTCTTTTGCATTCAGACATGATTATGTAATCTGGGCACAAAATGTACCACCAAAATACCTTCTCCACTCTCATCATATATGGCTGCAATTGGCTAGTTTACTAATATACAGTGTTCATATCTGAAGATATCATTCCCTGTAGATTTAGCAACCATCCGTTTATCCGCATGTTGTTACTCGGCACGTTTCCATATAGTTAATGGGCAATAGTTATCGCTATGTGAGGTAACCGTCTGGTAAATTTTCAGATCATCAGGAACAACCAGACTTAAAAAGTAATGCTTGGAAATTGAATATGTTGGTTAACCTGACCTCTGTCCATACAACTGGTCAGTTTAGAGACATTGTTATCACTGGACACTGCTTGGCCAGATGTCCAATGACCAGCTGTTCCAGTCAGTCACTTCCAATTCAAATTCTCTTTTTAAAGCTTGCATTTGAGCAATATTGACTTTGCTACATGGGTTTCGTCTGTAACAGACCATAAAAAAAGCTCTTGGTAATCTGTACTTCTGTGACAGAGATGTGTTTATGAATTGAAAGTGCTGTCAAACATATCTCTTGGTGGTATTTCTAATATATCATCACCAAGGTATACTCTCTAATGTTGGCATTTGAGTTGTTCTTCTGAGGACAGCTCACATTCCATATGGTTGTATTTGAAAGTTGACATGTTCCACGTCTGGTACCTTTAGTGACTTTCATTTCAGGCAGCTCAATTTTGTCTGTTGGTTGGGAGAGACAGTCACAGTATATATAGTGGTGTGTGTGTAGCAGCCAAGGATGTTCCTTGCTACCTCTATTTGTTTCCAGTTCTGCTGTAACGTATGCAGAAAGCAGAGGATTTGCTCATGCAAACTTGCATCTTTACCCATTGAGGACGAGCTGATATGCTATATCACGCATTTCCCATAGACACCTGCCCGAGTATACCCGGGACTAGTCTCCAAGGGGTTAATCAAAGGAAGTAAGAAGACTTGTTGGGTGCCATTGTTTCAAGGAGATCAGAGTATTTTCATATTGACTGGTAATATCCAAAGAGAAATCAATTCAGTAATGTAAAAAATCTCACCCAGGTGATACATCTTATCAGTTGGGCTCAGGAACAGTTACTGGACATTAGGTATTAATGGAATGTCACTTGAGTCAAAGTATTTTCGGTAGCCGTGTTAGTTTCTGCATGCAAGAGGTTGAGTCTGATTGTTACATAGTGATTATGAGTAGGTAATACCTGTCATACTGAGCACATGTTACTTGGGCTCCCCTTGTTACGGGACATCAGCGAGATGATTATTACTCAAATTAAAATCGACGTCAATGAAGGAGGAGTTGTGATGAGCTAGCCGCACTGACGTTCGAAAGGCTGCCCTGAAGGCATTTTGTGTTTCATGCAGCAGTAAATCAGAGCTTGGCATAAAGTATGTCTGTTGTATTGAAGCACACTGGTGTGACGTGTTCCTCATGAATTGGTGCCAGTGCAATACAGTATAGGCAATGAGTGGGACTACACAAGATGGCCTTGTATTGCACAGAAATTGCATGCATATATCTCATGCTCATTGGTTTGACTGCTGCATTGAGCGATTTTTATTGAAAAATACCAGTTAACTATGATGGCTATCATTTTTCACTTCTCTGCTTGCTTGTAAATTAATCAATACCTTGTCAATTTTCAAAATAGAAGAGAAATCTTTTTCATTTTTTCCTTTTGTTTATCATATTGCCAATTTGTCTTAAATACTGTGAGAGATGAGGTATATTATTTCTATGAATCATCACAT
This sequence comes from Diadema antillarum, assembly GCF_040938485.1. Classification (NCBI taxonomy): domain Eukaryota; kingdom Metazoa; phylum Echinodermata; class Echinoidea; order Diadematoida; family Diadematidae; genus Diadema; species Diadema antillarum. The sequence continues at coordinate 223,252 of NW_027272364.1, read as the reverse complement.
TTTGTCTGCATCACATTTTTACTGCACGTTGTATCCCTAATTTTTGTTTGCTAAAGTAGTATTGGTAGCATTTTGATTCCATATTCTTGTCAACAAGCAACTGCAAGGTCACAATGTAAATTTTCTTTGTAGTTTTTTTTTTGTAAATTTTTGTAGATATTGCCAAACATCTCCCCTGTCGTGTGTTATAGCCACCCCATCTAGAAACTACCGCCAGTGTTTCCATGTAGTGTTGAGTTCAGTATAGTTCCATGGTATCTATTCCTTCACTCGAGTCAAATTTTGTATCAGTGTCAATTTTTTTTTGTTAAAAATAATTATTTTCCATATATACATGTGTGTTGATTTCTCTCTTTCGATAAACAGTGAAAGAGATTGATTTTTTTTTTATTGTTTGACTTGCTACTGTGTTTGTAAATAGTGGTATTTTATTCAAAGACACTTCTGAAATGTTTGATTCTCTTTGTTTTGCTTAAAAGTCAAGTCAGGATGGAGTATTGAATTGATGACAAGATCTCTAAGAGTCGTGTTTTGAAAATCTATGAGTTACTTTGTATATTGAAGAAGAAAGTTGTCATATATTTATGATTTGAAAACAAAAGGGTATATGTACATTTGGCATACTCCGTAAAACCAATGTGATTTTCAGACAGGATTTAAATTTAAACCAAATAAGAGCTACCTTTTGTTAGCATGAGATCAATTTTTGTGTGAAGACTTTTTGAACACAATGTAACGTCATTGACTTTGCTGCAATTTTACAAAATGTGTCATGTCCATTCATTTGTACCTGAGACATGTGACCATGTATATATGTATAAGTCCCGTGTTTCTATTCTCTGAAGAAAACAAAACAAAACAAAAACAAAAACAGGGGATCACTCGAGGATTGATCTTTTTGCCTGTGTTTTCTAACTATAGGAAATCATGTTTAGAAATAAACTAATTTTACACATAGCTTATAGAAATAAATGCTGTGTCTCCATTGTGTGTTCTGTCATTACAGCAGATTTGACGGGTGTGTGGTTTGGTTTGACAATTATGATGTTTGCAGTGGGAAGACCTAAAACACAACAGCAGAACAACAATCCATGTGTCTTCTTTCCTGGAGACATAAGAATTACATCTTTCAGTGATAATGTTGCCATAATATCTTATATGTTTGGTGTTTTTAACCTTTTTTATTTATTTTTTTGTAGAGGGTGTAGGAGGAGAGTGATTACAATTGCTCATATTTGGCAAACTCCAACCTACTAGTATTCAGAAATTGAAAATAATGATGAGTTTCATGGTTTTGAGTAAATATGTTAAACTCCTGTGAGATTTATTTGCTATACTAAGTTAAAGGTACTAATATATGTATGTATATATATATATATATATATATATATATATATATATATATATATATATATATATATATACATATAGTGTGAAAGATGTGTTTTCAGTTGTTAAACCCCTGGGCTGTCGCATCTTAGTAGAGTGTAGGTGAGAGTGAGGATGAGACAATAGACGTAGCTTGAATCCTCACGGTTTGATTTTTATTCTCGAGCTTTCGGGCCCTGCCCTTTATCAAGACTGAGGATCAAAGACATCGGACAAAACTATGATGATGGATACAGAACATGATGTAGATATTGTATACAACAAATAATAATGATCAAGACAATAGTGAAAATAATAACGATAATGATGGAGGCAGAAACAGCAGAAAACAAAACTAATAGGAATGTATATGCGTCAATCATACATAATATAACAGATATATACATACAATCACAAACAAGCATACATATACACACGTACAACCAAACACATGTGCACACACATGCACATATAGATACAAATATGTGCGTGCATATTTGTATCTATATGTGCATGTGTGTGGGGTTTTTTTTCTTCACTTATATCCCTCACCCAGTGAGCCATGATGCATTATTCCAGCTTTATTTCTCTGAAATGCAGGCAGAATAGCCAGCAACATCAAAATTTAAGCATTGCTGATAATACGTTTGGCCCTTTAATGCAGGAAATTTAGAGAAGAAAGTGAGCATAAAGGAATGTGTTGTTGCAGTACATCAAAGGACTTTGTTACTGAGAAGCCCTTCGGTTTAGTTATATTGTACTGAATGAGTGCAAGAACAAAAGAAACAGACTGTTGAAGCACAAACTAGACATAATTTATCATGATAGTAGAGCTAGGAAAGCATGAGATATACCTCTTTTCATTAAAGCCCAAACACAGTTCTGGTACGCCTGCAAAAGTTGTCAAATTTCGCTCCCAAATGTCAACGTATGCTTAGGAAATGTGCAGGATAACGATGTTATAATAAGATATTCGATGGGTAACGACGAAAATGTGAAATATTAACCAAAAAGGTTCAGTCTCAGTACTTACCCGAACGGGGTCAGGCTAAACTCGGACTCGGGGATAACTCGGCTTCGCTTTGACGGCGGGATGAGTTGTAATGGTTGTCCCTCTGATTGTACAGTGTTGTCCTATGGGAGCAGCCTGTATAAACTAGCGCTTCGTGTTCTGGCTACTCGCAGTAATGGTCCGAGTTGTTACAACGCGCGCATCAAAAACCTCTTGCGCGGGGATGCACGCATGCAAAATTAGTGTGCGCCTATCAAGCACTTCAAACAATCAACAGCGCTTGATAAACAACAACAAAAACTCCAAAGACCGCGCGTCTCAGCAACTGATGACCGCGCGCTGTCATTTTTGTTTTGTTTGTACAGGATTGCGTTAGCACGCACTTTCCTGTCCATTCAGTTAGGCCTCAGTAGAATGTGGCGATCACGAACTGCGTGTGAATTGTCTGAAGTAGGGTCGAATTTTTCCCGAGACCGAGTTAGTCTGGAGCCTTCTGGAATAAAAGTCGGTTTTCCTACTATTATTATTTTTCTCAAAATACTCCAAACCGACTCATCATTCCGGCAAACCGCGTCAGCCAGGTAAGTTTCTTATTGGACTCTTTCGATATATTGCAAGAAAAAATGAAATGGTGCTAGACGGGTTCTAAAGCACTTACCGAAACTTAGTTTTCACTTTAAGATGCATGCATGCATGCACACATACAATATACATACATACATATGTACATAAATGCATACTATGTACATACATACATACATACATACATACATACATATACCAAGGTACATGACCACACACACACACACACACACACACACACACATACACACACACAGTTTGTCCTGAAGGAAGAAGTGTGGGGGACAAAATTTTAAGTGAAACACTCAAAGAAACTGCATGATGATCACCTCAGTTCCAATAGATTCATGATGTAACTTGATGTCTCCTAGACCTGGTATCCATGGTCTTCTTGGAAGGGAATGAAAGAGGAAGAGAATCAGAAACAAAGGGGGGGGGGGGGGAGGTGCAGTTTCTAATGTGCTCTTTAGACCAGGTAACCATTTTTCCCCCTCTGATGTGCAGTCTATTTACAGTAGGTGTACAGTTCTTCATCTGACTGAACTTGGAAGGGGAAAAAGAACAAGTACTGATACTACCCATAATACAGGTCGTGAACTCTCATATTTGCATAGCTGTATATATGTGTGCCTGTGTACATATATTCGTATTCATATGTTGTGTGTGGGTGTGTTGTGTATAAGTGTACCACCGTACATATGTATGTGTTGTATACAAGTGTTGTATGTACATGTATGTATACATGGTCTGAATCTGGGTGTATGAATGGGAGTATGTGCGTGTGTGGGTGTGTGTAGGTTGGGTGTGGATGTGTGTGTGTGTATGGGGGGGGGGGGGTGGTGGATGTGTGTGAGTGTGTGTGTGGGTGTGCTCTCTTAAATGCCTAAGGTTCACCATAGGCACACACATTTGCTTTGTTACCTCAGGTTACATACTAAATATATTAAGTGTGTACCAGGTAGCTTGATTCTGGGTGTTAAGCTTCCAATAGTAGTGTATGCTGCATCTGAATATAAACATCTCATGTTTATGCAATGTACATATTTTCTACCATAGGCCTCCATGTCAAATTAATCCCATGGAGTGACTTAAATTCTTGGAAAGTTTTAAAAAAGTTCTACCTCTTCTTCCTTATTGGCTGGTGTTTTGTCTTGTGAACAGGTTTGTGTTGGTAAAAATATGGGCATCCCATTGCTGTTCATACACAAACTTTAATAGCATCTGCATGCTTTTTAGTTTCATTTTGTGATGTTTGATGGGCCATGGGTGACATAGGTGATGTACCAACTCTTGAATATCTTTACAGCCTTTAAAGGGACCTTCAAGATGATTTTAACAACTTCACACCATGTAGTACATAAATCAAGAATACCATGTATGATATCGTGTCATTTATTGTGGTCCTTGAGCAGATAAACCAATGCTCTGAAAAACCCAAAACATATTTACTGACAAGGATGATGACATAGGAGGCTCACATATTTCAGTAATGCAGCGATGAATGAATTTTGAAAACATCCCTTATCCCAATCACCATCAATTCTACAACTCTGTATGTATAGGCCTACTTAGTATACTCAATCTATTGATCTATCTATATATAATATACATAATATAATATACAATCTATATATATATATATATATATAGGCGTACCTGTGTTTTGGTGCCTTGTCTGCTACCGGCGGTTTCACGCTGTCGCGATCTTCAGGCAGACTGACAAAGTGGTGTGTTTCTGTGCTCATGTGGCGCGGTGGATCGGTTTGACGCATGGATGGTTTTTCTTTTCCTGTGTCTGCATTTGGATATAAGTTCGGACCTTTTGTTGAGTGCATTTTTGTTTCGGATGATGATGGCCTTCTCATCGAGAAGGCCATCATCATCCGAAACAAAAATGCACTCAACAAAAGGTCCGAACTTATATCCAAATGCAGACACAGGAAAAGAAAAACCATCCATGCGTCAAACCGATCCACCGCGCCACATGAGCACAGAAACACACCACTTTGTCAGTCTGCCTGAAGATCGCGACAGCGTGAAACCGCCGGTAGCAGACAAGGCACCAAAACACAGGTACGCCTAATATGCTCTGCTTTACAGCATTGAGCACTTTTCGACCCTCAACAAACCATATATTCCCGACGGATATATACCCAACGGATATATATATATATATATATATATATATATATATATATATATACAGGCAGCCTACAAACATATTAAGCATTTATATTGATATCTATATCACTCTACTTTGTATCTGTATAGGCCTATATGATATCTATATGTATACATGTAGGGCTTACTAATACAATATATTCATAGATATACATGTATATTTGTGTGCGTATGTGTGCATACATTACAAATATTCACGGTGCCTGCAACCTTGATAACAAGTCAACTTTACACATGTATCTGGAGAGCTCGAAAACTTCTCGTTTGATTTCCCTGTCAGGTTCATATATAGCACTCATAAGGGGGGGGGGGGGGGGATGTGGGGCTACTCTCAGCATGTGACTGACACATGGTCATTTAGAGGGAGATGTTGTCATAGCCCCATCTTTACTTCCGGTTCCTTTTGACGTCAGTGTCAGCTGTTTTTTTTTTTTTTTTTTTTTTTTTTTTTGGGGGGGGGGGGGGGGGGAAGTCCCATTCTTCCTCCGTTTCTATTGGATCAGAAAATCGTGGATTAAAACATGTGTTCTGTTCATTGACTTGAATGTTAAGTCACTTACACAGTCTGCATTAGATTGTTGAGTTTAATTCAGCCAACAAACACATGCAATGCATGTTTAAGAAGTACTGTAAAACCAGATATATTCACGGCATGGAACCTTTCTGAATTGCATGCCATTGGCATTCAGTGCATGTTGTAGACCAGAACTTTTGCATGCATTTCACATTGTACTTTTGCAAATCGTGGCTTCTCATGACATTCGCAAAACTTTCATGCACGCAAAAAAATAAAATAAAAATAAATAATAATAATGATAATCTGGTTTCACAATATATAGACTAAAGATAGCAGAGTCAATCTTGCTTAAGTCAACCTCACATGAGTTGAATAATCGCCTAAGTTGAAGATTTTTCAAGTCCTCTTCTCTTTATTATTCTATTGACTTTAATCCCCTATAAGTCAAATTTTCTCCAAGTCGAAGTTATTTCATCAGTCCATTACATTTGACTTAGACAAGGTTGACTGTATTGAGGTGATATTATGATTATGATCATGATTTTGCAATGAATAATTAAAACCTTAGGCAATGAGAGCAGCATTTGATCATAATATCACAATCCTTACTGAGATTACCTATCCCCTGAGTGGATACAATAGATGTATATGTATTGCTAAATGCTGTAAACTAAATTTCAATCTAAAAACGTGCAAAGACTGTGCAACATGACTTCTAATGTCCTACATATATTTAACCACCTTAGAAGTCATTTTTTTATTTGATTCTACTTTTGTTTTAACCCTTTACTACAAAAAATAGAACTTCTTTTACAAACCGTATCACAAAAGGTATGAAGCACTTGTTTTGAATAAATGGTACACACTGTTTTCCCTAAAAGGAAAATGAAACCAAAACTTTATATACATGTGGATTGAGTGAATACAGCAATATTAGTAGAACACATCAGCAAAATTTGTGGAAAATCAAACAATCTATAGAAAAGTTATGAATGTTTAAAGTTTCAGTACAGCCATCATTGGACGAGAAGACTGCTACAATTCGTGATGCAACTTATGTATGATATAACGAAATATAAAGAGAATTCCACAAAATGTCATCTTTATGAAAAGGACACATTCCCTCCACTTACCACTGACATAAGTTAAGGTAGTATGATTCCCCCTGCTTTCCTGAAAGAGGTATATCAAGTGCTCTTTCATTTTGCTGGAAAAGTGAAAATATGTTGAATTGTCTCGCTATATTGCTGTCCATACATGAAATCACAGTGTTGTAGTTTTCTCATCTAACCATGAGTGCACCAAAACTGCAAAAACTCAAAACTCTTGAATGGATTGACCAATTTTCCTCAAATTTTCTTGATATGGTCGACTAATATTGCTGCTTTCCCTCAATTCTCAATTTCAACTCTCTCTCTTCCTTTTTTTTTTAAAGAGAATGACAATAATCTACCATGAACAGCAGACATTGAAAAATTTACAACAGGAGTAAAAATATAAAAATCATAAATATTTCTGCATTCTCATATAAACGTTCAAACAGCTAACAATTTAATTTGTAATGGCATACAATATCTATGGCAGACTACGCCATACTTACCTACACCATTAATGCTATTCCCTTACCCTATCCGCTATTTACCGCAAAGGTTCTCTTCTGGAGAGAACAACTCTCAGAAAGAGTCTGTGACCACAGACAAGTCTTTCGTGATGATAGACTATCCTAGGGCCACAGCAGGAAACCCCGCACTCAGTATTATATGACGGCCCACCATGGTGAACATCTCTTTTCTTTGCCAGCGCCCGATTCATTTAGTTAGTCAGGTGCACCAACAGGATTTATTTGGTTCCCCTTCACCGGCTTCATGGAACCTTACCACCCTGGAACACCCTTAAACGCCGATGAAGATGGCTGAATCGACTCCCAAACCGGGGCGCTCTATACGTGAGACTAGGAAAACCACCCCTACCGCCCACTACGCTCTGTGAAAATGGATGGTGGTGGCGCGTGTATTGATGAGTAACACAATACCACCAAAGATAGACCCCCATGAGTCAACCACAGATTGAGAAAAAAAATTGGGAGGAATCCCTACAAAGTAAGGACAGACCGGTGAGCCACGTGGTCAATAAAAACAAACAGGCAAAATTGTTGGGGAAATTGGAATCAACAGCAGACTTTCACTAATTGACTCACAAATCTCTGTGGAGACAACCTGCAACATGCGGGAAAACTAGCACTGGGGCAGAGGTTGTCCCCTTGAACCGTACGCAAACCCTCACGTACACTTACGAGGAGAGCGGAGGTTGTAACTACTAACACACAAATTTAGAAAATGGCGGTGAATGGTAATAATGTCCCATAATCGAAGGCTACGACCGTTCCAATTTCAGAGACATCGGCACCAATTCAGTTCACAAACCCTACAACGGCAGCCGGCCAGGTGGCTCCCCCAAGTCTTCCAGATGGCTTTCTTAACCCAAAACGAGCAAACCAAAAGTATTTCAGAATCTCAACTCCATGCAATCGATCAAGTGACCAACATGAAGCTGATAGACTAAACATTACAAGAGAAGATCAGCTACACATTTCTGACCTGCTGCAGAAAATCGCCGAGTTATAGTTCAAACAAGCATCCCGTACAGCAATTCTCACCGCTTGCCTTCAAAGATCCCATGTCTTGGAACAACTGCAGATTGAGAAAAAAGCATCAACCATACTACAAAACCTTCCAGTGAGGGAGTTGATCTCTTCGGGGAGAGATTTCAGGAGACTCTAAAATCATCTATCACAGCTTCCAACACTGCAGATAAGACTGTGCATATATTGTCTTCCTCTCAAAGCTCAGCCTATCGTCGTCAAATACCCAACCAATACACCTCACACTTCCAAGAAACATTTGCTCAACCACATCACCCCCCCCCCATAATTCTTACCATCTTGTGGGACTGTCACAAGAACTTCCACAACTCCCACCAGTAGGGGGAAGACTAAGACTCTTTGCAGAGAGATGGGCCCAAATAACCAGACAAGTTTGTACTCCAAAGCATTCAACATGGATATACAGCATTCACATAGACACAGCTTACTGCAAATCATTGTTTTGGCTAAAATGCATCATCCCCCTTCAAAAGGATCCCTCCCAAAGAAGGATCTTACTGGGAGAAATACACACTCTCAAACCCAAATAAACCATTCGCGGCATAAAATCAAGCAACAATCTCATCCTCCCTCCAGTCTTCCTAACCAAAAAAAAAAAAAATGGGTAAATACAGGATGATAGTCAAGCTCAAACAACTGAATCACTTCATCCCAAGTCAACCTTTCCAAGATGGAAAGTCTGTATAAAATCCTCCCGCTAATCCAACCAAACGTGTGGGCAGCCTCAATCGATCTGTCAGACGCATACTAACACGTCCCCGTAGCCTGCCCATCACAAAGACTCCTGGGGTTTGCAATAGGAAGAAGTACAGATGTCTACTAAGCCCTCCCATTTGGACTTCGCTCATCCCCAAGAGTATTCACCCTTATAGTAAGGACAGTCGCAGCTGCACTATGCAAGTAGGGAATAAAAATCTTCTGCTACTTAGACGACTGGCTACTCCTGGCTCCCTCTAAACAAACACTGATCAGGAACACCCACTACACGATCTCCCTGGTCACCAGCCTCGGTTCATTCTAAACCAAGAGAAATCACAACTAACACCAACCCGAACCCCAGAACTTCTTGGAGCAATAATCAACATTCTGCGTCACAAAGAGCAACACCAGCACTGCACAGAATTCTGAAGGTACAAAAAACAGCTTCCAGCCTACTCTGTGCCCAGCAATCTTTGGTCAAGCACTGGCAAATTTTCTTAGGACTGCTGGCAAGCCTTGTTGACGCAGTTCCCCAATGTCGCCAGGGAATGAGAACCCTTCAACTACATCTGTTGCAGTTTCACTGCTGCCCCTCGCAGACACTATGGAGAATGATCCCCCTGACCCCACAGATTCGGGAAACCATTCTATGGTGGCTTCAATCTTTCACATTACAGATGGGAAAACTATTTCAAGACCCCCGTCCAACCATGACAATTCTAACAGATGCCTCAAAAAAGGGCTGGGGAGCAGTCCTAAACTCCAACCAAGTTGGGGGACATTGGAACTCAGAGGAAAGCAGCTGGCACATCAAAAAATTGGAAATTATAGCAGTACATCTCACCCTCAAACATATTCAGAGGGAGGTAGAGGGAAAGTCAGTCCTAGTAAAGTCAGACAACAAAACGGTAGTAGCATATCTCAATCATCAGGGAGGAACCTGCTGAAGAACACTGTGGTACCTATCTCTGAAAATCCTAAAATGGTGCAACAACCAGAACAATTGTGTCTCTGCATCTCACATCCCTGCCATAGACAACCACATTGCACACTTTATATCATGATGGAGATATCTACCAACAGAATGGATGCTCCACAAGGTAATAGCTAAACAATCATTCAACCAGTTCAACCAACCCTCCAACGCCCTGTTCACTTCAACACTGAATAAACAAATACAGAAGTACTGCACAAAACACAAAGACCCCAAGGCTCGGGCAACAGACGCATTCTCGATTCCATGGAACAATGTCCTAACCTAATCTCACCATGAAGGTACTAATCAAGGTCCAGGAAGAGAAAGCACACACTCTCATGATAGCCCCATGGTGGCTCCGTCGTCCCTGGTTTTGCACTCTTGTAAGCCTTTTGTACGACTTCCCAGTACTCCCAGCCAGGGAAGACATTCTCAGACAGCCAGGAACAACGCAGTGCTACCCAAACCCATCCAGGCTGAGGCTAACACTCTGGCAAATACACATGGCAGCAGCACTTGAGGCAGGACTTTCAGAAAGGGCTGCCAATCTTACAGCACAATGCCTCAATGAGTCAACCACAAACACCTACAACTCCAGACCTTTGCATTACGTTAGATGGTGCAGGGAGACTGAGACTGATCCACACAAAGCATCTTTAGGTAAGATTGCAGACAGGTTTACCATTGGAGCAATGTACAAAGGCTTTGATAATGGTGAATATGTCTCCTCCTCTCTCATACTAACAAGACTAATGAAATCTATCTTCCTCATCAGACCAAACAGGAAGACAGTATCTCTGCCCTGGAGCCTTCCCAAGGTTCTCCAAGCTCTCAGCACGGCCCCCTTCCAACCTATGTACATGACATCGCTCAAGGGATCTAACTATCAAAACAGTTTTTCTCCTCTCGGCAGCTTCAGGTCAGCGCCACAGTTCCATGCATGCCCTCACAACGATGAAAGGTCAAATTCACTGGGAGAAAAATAAAGTCAAACTTCTCCCACATTCACAGTTCTGGCGAAGAACGAAAATAAGTCATCACAAACACTGGAAATGATACTTGTAATGATTAGTACACATTTGCACAATCATTGTACTAGTTACTAAGACTAGCCACACTAGCCACCAGCTGGTCACTCCTTGACCATCTCCACACATTGCATGTGAATCTATACATCACCAGCAAAAATGTATCTAAAAAACGCATGATTCATTTAACATGGATGGAATGAAGCCCCCAGAGCCATTTTCCTTACAAGGAAATATACCTGAGAACTGTAGAAAATGGAGGCAGAGATTTGATCTGTACGTAAAAGCCAGTGGACTCAATAAGAAGGACGCTGAAGTACAGACATGCACACTTCTTGTGATTGGTGAAGACGCATTAGAAATATACAATACGTTCACATTTCCAGCTCCAGTGTGCACAACAGATGCATCGTCAAGTGCAAGTGGGAGCCAAGATTTTAGCCCATCCAGCCCATCTATGGAGCAAATATTGGAGAAGTTTACAGAGCATTTCGAACCTCAATCAAACATCACATACAAGCGTCCTGTATTCAACACTCGATTCCAAATGGGAAGTGAAGCAATTGAGCATTTTGTGACCGACCTAAAAAAGAAAGCAACGTCATGCAGCTTCGGAGATCTCCATGACAGTCTCATTAAAGACAGAAATGTAGTAGGGATCAAAGATGATTCGACGCGGGCAAGACTGCTACAAGAGAGAGGCGTTACATTGCAAAGAGCAATTGACATTTGTAGGGCGTCAGAACTCACTGCACATCACATGACTGAACTGAAGCAAACCTCCACAGATATTCATGCCATATCATCGAAGTCCAAAACGACTAAGCCATGTCCACGATGTGGATGTAAACATCCACCGTGCAAGTGTCCTGCCTACGAAAAAACGTGTCATGGCTGTGGAAAGCCAAACCACTTCAGCTCAGTGTGCCGATCTCCATCAAAGAGAGGTGAAGCAGCTGGATGTACGTTGAAAAAGGGCAATCGAGGTGACAGCAGACACCAACTGATTCACGACATACGAACTGATGATGAGAGCGATGTTGATGGATCATCCTCGGATAGCGACAGTCTCCACATCGATGCTGTTGGACATGAGAAATGCAAAAAGGAATGGTATGTAAATCTTGTGTTTCTTTCTGAGATAAACAGGCAGAGTTCAAAAGCAAATGACAACATGAGCACAAAACATGCCAAATTCAAGATAGACACAGGAGCTCAATGCAACATACTGTCGATGGAAAGTTACAGAGCACTGGGTAAGCCAAAACTGGCGAAATCAAAATCAAAGCTGGTCTCCGACACTGGCCACTCCATCAAAACGAAAGGGAAATGCATTCTCACTTGACTGCGAAAAGAAAAATATCACAACGTAGAGTTTGAGGTAGTAGATGGAGATGTGCCTTGTATCATTGGACTGGAGTCTTCTTCAATCCTAGGACTTGTCAAAAAAGTTGACACTGTCAAACCAGATGATTGTTTCAGCCAGTATGATGATGTATTTCATGGCCTAGGTTGCATTGGTACCCAACAACACTTAGAGTTAGACGAAAATGTCAAACCTGTTGTCCATCCACCCAGAAAAATCCCTGTTGCACTCAAGCAAAAAGTGAAAGATGAGCTGAAAAGAATGGAAGACATGGGTGTTATTGAGAAACAAACAGAGCCTACAGGCTGGGTTAGTTCGATGGTAGTAGTAGCGAAAAAGAACAAAGACAAAGTAAGAATCTGCCTAGACCCACGAGACTTGAACAAAGCTCTAAAACGACCACACTACCCAATAAAGACCATCGACGACATTACTGACAAACTAGCTGGCGCCAAGGTTTTCAATACTCTAGATGCTAACTCTGGTTTCTGGCAAATTCCGCTAGATCAGGAAAGTTCCAAACTCCTCACTTTCAACACTCCCTACTGTAGGTACAAATTCACTAGACTACACACCTTTTGGAATAAATTCAGCACGTGAAATATTCCAGAGAATCATGACAGACATATTTTGTGACATAGAGGGAGTCGAAGTGTTGGCCGATGACATTCTCATCCATGGCCCCTCCAAAGATGTACACCATGCTAGACTTAGAGAAGTGCTGGAGCGGTGCAGAGTGAAAAACATACGCCTCAACAAAGAAAAGTGTCACATCAGGCAAGACAAAGTGATGTACATGGGACACATCATATCACATGATGGCCTAAAGCCTGATCCAAAAAAGATTGAGGCAATCCAAAACATGTCTACTCCACATGACAAAGAGGGAGTACAACAATTCCTCAGTATGTTCAACTACCTAGGGAAATTTATTCCCAACATGTCAGAAAAATCGGCAGCACTCAGACAACTGCTAGAAAAAGATGTAGAGTGGCATTGGAATGAAGAACAAGATTAGAGTTTCAAATCACTAAAACAAGCTGTGATCAATCCCCCAGTACTGACCTACTATGATGTCCGAAAACCGGTCACATTTCGCGTTAACGCATCACAGGCAGGCACGGGTGTCGTATTACTGCAAGAAGGACACCCAATTGCATTTGCATCGAAGGCGTTCACAGATGCGCAAACCCGCTATGCCCAAATCGAGAAAGAGCTCGCCGCAATTGTTTTCGGCTGCAAAAAGTTTCATCAGTACATTTTCGGATGCGCTGTGCAGGAAGAAACTGACCATAAGCCTCTTGAGGCTATTTTCAAGAAGCAGCTGCATGCCTCACCACCCAGACTGCAAAAAAATGTTGCTGAATCTTCAAAAATATGATCTGCATGTCACATATGAGAAGGGAACAAACCTTATCATTGCAGACTGCCTGAGTAGGAATTTTCTATCGGAAATAAGCGATGATGTAGACATTGAAGAGATCCCAATATGCATCACAAACTGACTTCCTATTGCAGACGTAAGTTTAGACGAGATTTGAGAGGAATCAGAGAAAGACTCGGTAATGCAAAAACTAAGGGCAACCATCATGGCAGGATGGCCCATGAACAAAAAAGATGTCGACACGAAATTTGACAATACTGGGAGTACCGTGAGTTGCTATCTGTTAAAAACGACCTGCTGTGCAAAGATGAGCGACTCATTATCCCAAAAGCACTCCGCAAACAGATGACTGAAAAGGTACATGCGCATAGGGAACATTAATTTGTTATATGCGCTATAAAAATGTTATTATTATTATTACATAGCCATGCTCATCAATAGAAAAACCAAGAAAATGGCGCAAGACATTATTCTGGCCCGGCATGTCATCACAAATTGCGGACACAGTTGCTACATGCGAAATATGCAACATGCACAGACAAGAAAATGCTAGTGAGCCCATGCTTGGTCACACAAAACCAGACCATCTGTGGCAAAAAGTCGGCTCTGACATCTTTAAGCTAAATGGAAATTTAGGAATATGACAACATCATCTGTCATTCAGCACTGCAAAGTTCATTTTGCCAGATATGGCATTCCACGTAAAACTTGTTTCAGACAATGGCCCATGTTTTGCTTCAGAAGAGTTTGCTCAGTTTACTACTGAATACAACTTCAAGCATGTCACAAGTTCCCCAGGCTACCCAAAGTCAAACGGAAAGGCCAAAAGCGCTGTAAAAATTGCCAAAAACATCATGCACAAGTCAGATGATATTCATTTGGCTCTTCTACAGTACCGCAACACGCCAATCGAAGGCTTGAATGTATCCCCAGCTCGGTTTTTCATGGGTAGACGTACGAGAACAACCCTCCCCATGAATGACATATTGCTCAAACGCAAAAAAAAAAACCCAGAAGAATGTAACTCAGAAACTAAAGCAACGACAACAAAAACAAAAGAAGTTCTGTGACAATTAGACACAAGACCCCTTCCCAAACTTCTTACTGGAGACACAGTAAGAATGAGAAACCCAAAGAATCCAAAAACATGGCAAATAGCCAAGTCCTGTAGTTGTGATGTATATAAAGAACAAAGCTCGTACATAGTACAAGCAGGAACAGCACATATCAGGGGCAATCGCAAAGATCTCATAAGAACCAAAGAGAGTCTGAATCCTTCATACCAAGACTACAACTACAGTGACAGCAATGACTCCACCCCAAGACCCATAACCTACCTCAACAGACCCCGACAGTGGACAATACCCGACGATCACTGCCCACTGACAACTACATCACAAAGTATGGCAGGCAAGTTAGACCCCCTTGTAGATACACCACAAGCCAGTAAAAATATTACCCTTATCTCCTTCATTTGGGAAAGAAAGGAGAAGATGCGTTGTTCATTGTTATTTCCACGAGTATCGGCTATAATGTTGCATTGAACACTGTTCAAAACATTTTATTAATTCATTGCTTTTATTATCTTACGTTGCCCATTCAAAATTGAAACTGTGAGAGGCACAATTTTGCTCACTGAATAATTATGTTTTGCCATATGTCTGTTAGGTACAGCAGTTATATACAAACTGTACATGCCTGTGTAACCAGAGTCTGGAAAGATTCATAAGAATTACATTCCATAAGCCATATCAATTTTCAAAGGAGCAGGCATGGAGGACATCTTAAAAGCTGCTTACTGGACCAACACAAACACCTTTATCGCCTGTTACCTGCCTAATATACTTCACACTGAGACAGAGTTTGCTAGGGCAGTTCTGTCCTTTTCTGTGCGCATCCTTACCTCAGTTTACTTAAATGAATGCCCATTAATACTGAAGTTTCATGTCATTACATAAAAGGTGAACAGGGAAAATGCAGCACACACAGATTATACATTGAATCTAATCTAGCAGGACATGCTCCTCACAGTCCTGGCATTGCCCTATGGACAGCCCTACTTCCTCACAGTATTGCTTCCACCTCCCCTGTTGTAATGTGGTATTATAGCATTAATAATGTAGGTAAGTATGGCTAGTCTGCCATAGATATGAATTTTCAGTAGTGAAAATCATATCTACTAAGTAGCCATACTTACCTACACCACACCCTCCCTCCCACCACCCCTCATAAGTGTCAGATCTGGTGTCGCAAGATAGAGGAGGTGTTCACCATGATGGGCCGTTATACAGTACTGAGTGCGGGGTTTCCGCTGTGGCCCTGGGATAGTCTGTCATCACAAAAGACTAGTCTGTGGTCACAATCTCTCTCTGAGAGTTGTTCTCTCCAGAAGAGAACCTTTGCCTACCAGTAAATAACAGGTAGGGTAAGGGAATACATGTATCATTAATGGTGTAGGTAAGTATGGATTCTTGGTAGATCTGATTTTCACTCCTTAAAATTCACACCACAATGTGTATGTGCATGCAAAATTGCTCAGGTGATACATTCTGCAATCAAAACATCTCATATCATGTGTAACTTCTACACCATTTCACACTTTAAAACATGTATATTTTACACATGACACAATCATTTGAGTCCTTTAAGGCATAAATGTTTATTGATTCATGATCATTCAGTATTATAATGTTCATGCTATACAGGTAATTTACATCATACAGGTACACTACATGCATCATTCACATATTTTGCAATGGTTTTACTTTCTTGAATATTATTCAACTTGCACAATTTACATATCTCTGTAATCAAACAGTGTTCAAGGAAATGATAACATTTAAAAATATTGCCTCCCGGTACACAGATAAAATCATATGTGTACATTCGGTGAAATGATGAGCACAATATGCTCTCCCCTCCCCCTTTTTTATTCAACTGTACCAAACCTTCTCCACCTGATTGTGGGTGACCCCAAACATGGAATGGTGCAGGCTGAAGACATCAGGCAGGCATTTGTTGAAGTAAACACCTCATCACATTTAGTGGCAGATCTTGGGGAGGGGCGGCAGCAGTGGGTGCACCCCCCCCCCCACTTTATTTTGTTAAAAGAAAATAAGAAAAAAATGGGGGTGCATGCACCCCCTTTAATTTTGTAAAGGAGCACTCCCACAAAGCTGAGTTTTTCAAGCTTGCAGCACTAGATTGGGATAGCGAAACAAAGGGCTATTTAGATCGGGATGTTATAGAGGCTGTTCTGAAAGCCATCAATCTTAGCCTGAGGTTGAGGTCTTACTTGGCAAACTAAAGGAATCTCACGTTAGACATCCTCAAGACCATCTTGAGGGTCCACTACCAAGAAAAGGATGCTACAGAGGTGTACCAAGAGCTGGCAAACATCACCCAAGGAAAGACAGAGAGCACTCAGGATTTCATCATGAGGGCACTTGATTTTCTACATCACATCTGTGACAAAGTATGAAGCTGCATGAAGTCAGTCATCTGCAATGCAGTTGTGATGTCTTCAACACTTCCGACATTGAGTCAGCAAGGCTGCAGGCAGATGTCAGTGGAGAAGTGGGCTGACACGACAACGTGGGCAGTGCCATCAGGACAGAGTCTGGGACCCAGGAGGGACAAGACTACAGTGAGCAGCGGACAGCTGGCTGAGCCAAGTGACCACAACAAGCATCGCCAAGGATGACTGACTGATACGGGGAGCAAAGTCTTATCAAAGGGGGTTAGTGAGCTTCTCTTGGTCAATTTCAAGGCAAGGCAGAGGGAGTAAACACTATATTACTGCAATATAACTGTTGTATCCTAAGTGTTGTGACAAGGTTATATGTTAAAGGTAACATGGAGGAGAAAAACATTTTAAGTCAGTTATAAAGGATGCAGGATTTGAGGCAAAAGTGTGAAGAGTTGGGGCTGTCACATCAAGGACTGAATAGGAACCAGTTGGTTCAAAACATAAAGGAGGCGAAGAAAAAGCAAGCTCTGTCTCAGTCAAGTGTGGCTGTAGCACAGCTGGGAATGAGGCCCAAAATACTGCTGTGCACACAGAGTCTATAGAAGAAGCACACATGCGATTTAAACCAGAAAAGTTGCGGATGCAAGGGCGGCTGGCAGAGTTCTAAAAGGAAAGCGTGAAAATATGCCTAATGCAGCACCTGGGAATGTAAGCATGGTGGAAGGGGGTATTAGGCGGCAACCCTTTTACAAGGAGGGGGAAGATGAAGATGTGTTCCTGCACACCTTTGAGAAAATGGCACATTTGAATAACTGGCCTAAAGATGTATGGGCACTACAATTGGCCCCACTATTGTCAGGAAAGGCTAGTTAGGCATGCGCCAGGCTGTCATTCAAAAGAAGAAGGGACTATGACGCGGTCAAAGCAGCAATACTGCGTAGATAGGCCCTATGATCTGACTCCAGACACGTACCGGGTCAAGTTTAGAGAGTTGAGAGTCAACAAAGAAGAGACCTACTCAGAAATTTCTGTTAAGCTCTCCGACCTGTTAGGACGTTCACTACATGTAAGTGATTGAAATGGGTGACAAAAGAAAGAAACACCACGTTTCACACAAACATGCTCCAGGAGTGGTGAGAACGGGAGAGTACACTGTACATAGATGTTGAAAGTGTAGAGTGCAAGGAATTGGAAAGAGGACATCAAGTCAATGACCTGTGACATATCCCCATCTGAGGTCAAACTACCACACTACCTCTCAGATGCACAGACTAAACAAGTGAGTTGCCTAATGGAGGAGTATAGCAACATACTTGGTAACAAACCTGGACAGACGGATGTAGTGAGAAATGACTTAGTAACGACAAATGACTGCCCACTCAGACAGAGGGCATACCGACTGCAACATGCACTACAAGATACAGTTAAGAAGGAACTGAATGAGATGCTGGGGGTGGGAATTATCTCCCCTTCTGATTCCCCATATGCTAGTCCACTTGTCATTGTGAAAAGAAAGATGGTACTCGCTGACTCTGTGTCGACTATCGCAAACTAAACCAAGTGACTGAATTTGATGCCTACCCAATGCCTAATAAATATTGAGGCCATCATTGATGAGCTAGGAAAGGCAAAATTTATGACCACGATTGACCTGACAAGAGGGTACTGGCAAGTGCCCCTCACTGATGATGCAAAGGAGAAGTCTGCATTTACTACACCATTTGGCCTCTTTCAATTCAAAGTAATGCCTCTTTTGGCACACCAGCTACAGTACCTTTCAGTGGCTTGTACACTGTAGATCAGGTGCTGCATGGATTAAGCGAGTTTGCAACTGCATACATAGATGACATCATCATCTACAGTGAATCTTGGGAGCAGCATCCGTCCCATGTCTGGGAAGTGCTGGAAAGGTCGAGAGCAGCTGGCCTAACAGCAAAACCGAGTAGGTGTGAAGTGGCCAGGAGGGAGGTGCTCTATCTTGCGTTCGTTTTGGGAGAGGGCTGTGTGAAACCCAAACCAGCTATTCCTAAAAGTGGAGGCAGTAATGAATTACCCTCAACCAGCTATGAAGACGGAAGTCAGGTGTCAGAGCCTTCTTGGGCCTAACAGGCTACAACGCGAAGTTCAGTCCAAATTATAGCAAGGTGGCAGCCCTACTCTCAGACCTCACACGTAAAAGTGAACCTAGACTAGTGAGGTGGAACAATGAATGTTGCCAAGCATTTGAGCCCCTGAAGAAGTCCCTTGCTTGCTCACCTGTGCTCAAAAACCCTGACTTCTCCAAAGAATTCATTGTAAAGGTAGATGCTTCAGAAAAGGGAATTGGAGCAGTTTTGAGTCAACGGAATGATGAAGGTGATGATCACCCAGTGGCATACATAAGCAAAAAGCTACTGCCAAGAGAGCAAAAATATGCCACCATCAAGAAAGAGCATATGGCAATCGTGTGGAGCATCCAAAAATTCCAGCCATACTTATTTTGATGACAGTTCCTCATGCAAACGGACCACAATCCTTTGAAATGGCTCCACATGATGAAAAATCAAAACCCAAGCCTGATGAGATGGAGTCTGGCACTAGAGACACACTCAATGAAACTTGAGCACAGTAGTGGTAGCAAAAATGGGAATGCAGATGTAAAATGTCTGATATGGCATGATATGACGAGAACTTGCACTTGCAAGTCATAGAATCAGTTAAAATACAAATGTATGTATGTGCTAATTTTATGTTAGCTTAAAAAGGCAAAGTTGGGTGTCCAAGCAATTGGCTTTTAACTCCTCAAACAACTGACCATGGGAAGTACATGTTATAAAGTCAGACCAGTACTGGTAATCATGTAATATTTGCGTTTTGAATGAAATAATATGTGTATCAACTCTGCCCTGCCACCAGTGAAAGAGAGCTCATGGTTACACCCTAGACATGACGGCCCAATTCATGAAGGTGGTACAATCTTGTCCATGGTTTAAATCATGGATAAAGACCATGGGGCGCCAAGAGTTCCATGGAATATTTCGTTACGAAATCAGTCATTTCGTTGATGAAATGATCATTTTGTAACAAAATGAATATTTTGTTGACGAAATGATAATTTTGTTGACGAAATGACTGATTTCGTCACAAAGGAAATGGTCCAGTGGAAAGATTCAACAGAACACTCCTGGCGATGCTAAGGACCCTGACCAGACAATAGAACGAAGACTGGAAGCAGTATGTGAATAAAGTTATACATGATTGCATACAACATTACTCGACATGGATCCATGGGTTATTCCGTACACTTTGTACTCTTAGGACACATAGGCTCTAAATACATCTCACCCATGGGATAAGCTCTGGGTAAACTGAGCCAACCAAGGACCTCCCTGTATATGGGTGAAGGTGGAAGGAACGGATGAAGGAAGCCTACGACATTGCCGACCACAGCACCCAAAGATCAGCTGAAAGGGGGGTGGGGCACTATATGTGCACATCATTTCACCTGCTGTACATATGTATGCAATATACAGTCAACCTCGCATACCAAAAATTAGTCGGAACTTAAGAAACTGCTTCAACGTACACGAACTTCGAGGTCCGCGTACATCAAATTTTCTTCGACTTATCCGACGTTTATCGATGTTCAACATGGTATCTGTTATAGTGCCTACCGATTGTTTGCATGCTTGTCGATTTGAATTGAATTGACTTGACTATGAATGAATTGAATGGAAATCGATGTTCTTCTTTCATCGATTTTTTCTGGTGGACAATTAAATCACCTATCACCATTAAAAAAAAAAATATAACGGTACGTGATCGAGTGCAAGACGGGGTTGCAGAACATGTGTGCTGAATGTACACTGCGTGTGGATGTGGAGTGTCTACAGAATACTGTGTATGCATTAGCATAATACTTGTACACGTCACGTGCAGAAACCCGTCAAAACACAAACTAAATTTACCAAGCAGACAGTTACACGATAATCACATTCTAATCTTTGCAAACTTTTATTATGTTTACGACATGGGTGTACATGTAGCTCACCAAGAAATCTAGAGCTACAGGGAGCAATGGCAATGTCGCATCACTATGTACCGGTCTTCCGTGTGTCTATACCAGCAGCACTCACAGTCAGCGAGTAGTGCCTAGCTAGCTATGCTGTTTTGACGACATGAACACGTGGTTATATATGGATGAGAAACTGAGAAAATGAAAACTATAATGTAGAGAACAGCAATGCACCATACATGTGGCGAACATCATACACCCCACGTTCACATTAGTCCCCGTGACGCGGGGAAAGTCCTGCCCTGTGGGACTTTCTCCTCGAAAACCATTACGTGAACGCTCGCTGGAACTTGTCCCCTCGTCCCCTTGGGTACGGGGACAAGATTTGGAGGGGAGAGTGACCTTGTGCTCGTAATTGATAAGGCCCCACCTGTTTTCAGCAAATATGCGCATACGTGAGATCTGCTGTCAAAAACCACTTCCGCTGTGTCATCGGTCATCGCACGTGTTGTGAACGTAAACATCCACATGTGGGTTTTCCTGGTGCATCAATGCACCATTCCCCGAGTATAGGTACTCGAAAATGTGATTTGTGTGTTTGGATCGTGCATTGATAAGGTATGTTTTGATGTGGGAATTTTGTCGTAACATATGTTCTACTGGAATACTTAGAGAGAAGATGCCAAAGGCAACAGCAAAAAACGAACAGAAAAGATCGGGAAGAAGACGACAAGGGACGTTAGTGGAGCGATCAAGAGACTGAAGTTTTACTGGATACATGGGCAACATCAACAATAAGAGATATGTTGGATGGTCCCAGGAAATTAGCCACACACGTGATGATATGTGACAAGATGAAGGAGATATGTTTAAACCGATCGGTTGATTCTAAACAGAAACGCAAGAAATATCTGAAGTAAAAATATAAACTTTTAAAGGACCACAGCACAAGAAGTGGCGTTACACCGAAATTCACAAATGGTTCGAAGAGCTAGATGCCATTTTAGGTTTTTGGCTTTCTACCAGAGCCTGTAATCATTGCACAGGCAGGTGCAGATAACCCAGAGGACCAGGTTATCATGTCAGATGAAGAAAATGACAGTGACTCTGACGAAGATGAAGGTGAACTTCAAGCCTCAACATCAGGACGCGAGTTGGTGCTGAGCATTTCTAGCAGTGCTACTGGCACCAGCGGCAGTGGCATGGACGACAGCTTCCCAGCAGGAGAAGGTATATGTATGTTTGCTTTGATTGAGCATTTCTAGATTTTCTTGATTAAAAGAAAAAAAGTTGCAATGTAGGTGACGTTACATGCTATTTATGAATATGTCAATTAAAATGGTGTGAAAAAAACAAACAAACAAACAAAACAAAACAAAAACGACAGGTAGAAAAAGATAAAAGTGGGTCATGCTATGGATGATTGGTTCTACCATGGACCCAGTTTCCCCAGCCCAGGTTTAAGGAGCAAATGTCCCATGAGACATGAGTTCATTTCTGATACTTCATTTGTGATACAATCGAGTGTGAAAAGATTTGTGACATGTCTTCGCTGTTGGAAATGCTGAGCGATGTTTGAATTTCGCTTCGAGCGACATGCTGGGAAAAATAATAAGTTAATTAAGATCGGGACATTAGATTTCCCTCCGAGGTAACCGATCTTTGAGTTAGTTTTTCGAGCTACGCAAGACACGCAACGCATGGAAACTCCATAGGAACAATTGGGACTTTCATTTTGCCTGTGAGGTAAGTGATATTCGGCTAATCCGACGTCAAGGTAAGCGAGGTTGACTGTACATCTGTAGTCCATTGTGTTAGTTTCATACGTTGCTGTTCATGTAATAACTGCTTCTTATTTTTCACACAATCTTGAAATAACTAAAAAGAATAAATGACTAAGAAGAAGGAGGGCATAACACCACCTTTTTTTAGTATGTTTATAAATTCATTGTGTATAACTCCAAGACGAGCTTTTGTAAACACTGCCTCCTAAACTGGGATGATACTTAAATTTTAGTCCACTACTACAGTTCAAGATCACATGACGAATCTCTCGTAAAATTATTTTGCAAGTCCCATTTTGCAAAATACTGTGCAAGGAAATATATGATGCATACAGTATATTACTAATTTCACACATACTGTAAGAGAATTACCATATATTATTGCAAAAAGCACTTACAATACAGGGGCCGCGGAATGTTTTTCAGTTTGGGGGGGCTGCGCAGCCGCTTAGACGCACCGGCGTAGCCTGGATAATGATCTTGTGATCTTGGGATGGCGGTGGTTACTATGCGAGGGAGCCAAGCGACCGAGCCCGAGCGAGCGGAGTGAACGGGGGGGGGGGGGGGGGGAGGGTGTGGGAGGGGGATTCTCCCCCTCCCACAGGGAGAACTTTTCGCATTTTGATGTTGTAAATGGTGCAATTTGATGCATCTTTTGCGTCTTCTATCGACTTGAAACCCCCGCTTAGACGCACTGGCGTATAGCTTGGATAATGATCTTGTGATATTGGGAGGGAGCTGGTTACGATGCGAGGGAGCGAAGCGACTGAGCCCGAGCGAGCGGAGGGAACGGGGGGGGGGGGGGGGGGGGAGGGTGTGACCCACGGTGAGAACCTTTTGCATTTTTATGTTGCAAATGGTGCAATTTGATGTATGTTTTTGCGTGTTTTATCGACTTGAAACGGCCCCACTTGTTTAAGGTAGCAGGATATTTTGATGAGGATTATTATTGAACAATTTGCCTATAAAGTGGTAGCATTTAAACAAACTTCTTGTATTAATCTATTGTTACAATTAATTTCATGAACGTTGTCTGTTAAGCAATCAAACAGAAAAGGCATGCTCACGAGGGTGTATAAGGGATATTTCTCCTCCCACACGAAGGTGATTTTACACTATCAGACCTGAAATTCAGCAATCTGGTGCAAACTTTCGGTGCAATACTTGGATTTTTTTTTCTAGCTCCCCCACCCCCCCCCCAAAAAAATATTTATGGAAATGATTTGGACTTTTTTTTCAGGAAAGTGTTAATAGCAAAATCACGGCATTTAGCTCTTATTCCGCGTGTGCATCATCTGTGTGTATGTATAAAGTCTAATGAGGTAGAGGGGGAGGGTGTGGGAGGGGGATGCCCCCTCCCACTCGCCGGAGCTTTTGCGTTTTTAAGATGAAGATAAAGCGATCTGAAGCACACTTTTTGTGAGAAATTCGGGTAGTGTGATTTTTCCCCCGATTTTTTCCCTTTCTTTCTTTCTTTCTTTTTTCTTTTTTTTTCACGATCCAAAAGTGTGGGGGGGCTGCAGCCCCCCCAGCCCCCCCGCTTCCGCGGCCCCTGCAATACCGGTAACTTTTGCACTAAGACTAGCATTATATTCTGGGCTCAAATATCCTTAGCATACAGGCTCATGGAACATATGAAAATTGTGACAATTTCATATAAAAAGCATCTGAAGAGCAGAATCGACTATCAGTTTTTTCCACATTAGTGTCTTTGTCAAATGAGAAGTGGAATAGAACTACTTCATACGTCTTGTGTTGATCTACTGATGATACACTATACAGATTGCTCCATAATCCTAAATAAAGGTATTGTCAAACTTTCCATTTTGACTTATAACCTACAAATGACATTTCTGATCAAATTAATTTTTAATCTCATTTCTTTATATTTCCTAAAGATGTCAAACTGTCCACATCTACAAATATATTTCTGTGAATCATTCTCCACCCCCCCACCTCCACCAAGGGGGAAGAAAAAATTCACTATGGTCTTGCAATAGGATCTCACAGTGTGTGAATGATGGAGGGGCATGCAATAAGCATCAACTTATTGCTGATTGTACACTCGCCTTACCTGCTCCTCCCAGACTCACAAGTCTCATATAAAGTGATTATTTTGTCTCTTTCTGTCCTGTCTAGTCGCCTCAAGCCCAACCCCTCCTACCTCTCATCATCTCATCTCTTCCTGATTCCTTGACCTATCCCACTCTATCTCTCTCTTTCCTGTATATTTCAAACTCTACAAGCAGCATTGTCACCGACAAATAATTCTGCACATATTAGAGGACAGATCAATGCAGTCTTTAACGTCAATATAATGTGCAGTACACTCTGAACTTATCCTGTGTGTATGAGCTGCTCTCATATGAATCAGCAAAGCTGCAAAGAAAATACATAGATCATTTGGTAGAAAGCAGAAAATGAAATGTTGGGTAACACAGTCAAACATAGACTTTCATCACGTGTAAGGGATGAGCTGATGATGATTCATCAACTGGTAGGTGGGTTGAAGAAGAGATTGGGGTAGAATCTCAGCCCCTCCACTGACTCGTCTCGACACGCCTTGCCAACCTCCTCAGCTGCCATCAGTCTACCGTGGGAGAAAGAAGGAAGAGACACCATCAGGGAGGTGACCATAGCACACAGAGACATCACAGGAGGACAAAATTATGCCTAACTGGTTACTACAGCCAGTGAATGAGTGAATAGCTGATTCCTGTACAGTACACTTACACGACATGGGTTAAAACTGCCGACAAACTGCAGGAATTACAGAGAATCACATCATTGAACATGCATATTTTCAAATATTTATGTTTACTTGCTTGAGAGATAAACACAAGACATCATCAGCTGGGAATAAGAAAACCTAGTATGTTTACTAGTCCTTGAGTAGTCCATGTTAATGATGTTATCACTACAGATTTTGTCCAGTTTTCCTAAATGCTTTCTAAACTTAACATCAGATGTATCATTTCATTTGAATGCTTTATTTGTGTGAGAGACAAGCACATGTATTATCTGCAGGGAATAAGAAAACCTATCACTCTTTGAGTAGTCCATGCTGATGATGCTCTCATTGTAGTTTTGTCCACTTTTCCTAAATGCTTTCTAAACTCACGGACCTACAACAAACTTTACATCACATGTATCATTTCATTTGATTGATTCATTAGATTAGTTTTGCAATTCCTCATAATCCTCTAGAGGCCTTGACAACTCACCAAGAAATGCCTATCAAATATTTGTAGAGAAACACTGTTGCTGTGTTCAATTGTATGTGAATTATCATCTCACCTTCCTTTTGCCAACATCACTGACACTCCAGCAGTTTGGGCAAGTTCATCAGCACTTATTGAACCCAAGTTTTTCAGCTTCATGAGGCAAGGAAAAGGACAGGAACAAAGTTGGGCAAAGAATATGGAATGACATGGATCATAGATACAATGTGTTTCGACACATCTGTGAACATATACTAAACATGAATGTTGTAATAGATATTGCAGCTTTTCACAACATGCAGTGCACCGAGGACATGATCACAAGTGAAGCTCCCATGATTTGGGGTAGACTGTGGAGGGTCTTTTCATTTTGAGTTCCTTACAGCAAAAACAAGACATACAACAGTTACCAGTAAAAGGATCAGGCTTCACTTCTCATAAATGAACAAACCAGAGTGCAAATCTGATGTAATGTGAGCTAAAACTTGTGTCCCAAATGATTAACAGACACCGAATCTTCTTTCATGGTCCATCCTCAACGATAAGTAGCAGTTGTCCAATACCATATCAAACTACCAAGCTGTTAAGCCCATTTGGAAAGCACATATCAAGCTGTACTGGGGAGGGGGTGGAATGTGAAGGATATTGGAAGAAGGGTTCAGTACTCACCAGCTCTGCTGTCTCATTAATTGCGGCTTCCTCTCCCTGAGATACAGATTCCAGCACCATCACACCACTGGTGAATTTCCGTAACCTGGAAAGAGCAAATACATCTCAATGCTCAAAATGTGACTTCTTTTGACAATGCTCTTTTTAAAAATATAACTTCGGTTCAGGTTTAAGGTCCAGGTTTAAAGGCATAATTTACCATTTGCAGATGAAACAAGAACCTAGCATTAGTGCTTTAAAATAGTTCTAAAATGTGAGTTAGGGATAGAAACAACCACTGTAAAAATCTGAATCGGTAAAATCGATGTGAAGTATTGTTAAATATACAAAATGTGAACAATAGTTATAATAAAAATGTTTCCAGACTAAACCGCCTACAGTTACGGTTTACAGAGAAAAATACACATATATCTCCTTGTATTTTAGGCTTTATCGCGAAAATTTTATATGATAGGATGTTCTGTGGTACAACAGACCTACACATGTGCATTAAATGTCATATCTTGAAAATTTTTTAAATCACTGTTCCCAAAGGTAAAGAGGACCTTTAAGCCCTGACTGAGAAGGAAAGATTGTCAACTTGGGTTCAGTCACTCTGTACACAATTATAAGTGACAGACCAGGATATATACTTGCTCTTCACTGCTCTTTAATGATAGTTACATTTCTTCTGTGGAGTTCTCCAAAAGACAAAGGCATTTTGTGACCTAACTTGAGGCACTGTTTAATAGTAGACGGGTATACATATGGACTAACTTCAGGATAGAAATGAAACATTCGCCCTACAAACAAGATCCTCTTCTTTTCTTTGGAGTAACTAGATGATGTGCTAAACATTCAAGGACCTCAAAGGAGAATCCAAAAGTAATCTTACTCTTCACTCCAATATATGTAAATGTTGTTAATTATATCAAATATGCGTATCATTCTGCTGTCAAATGTCATTTGTCAGTGGAATTTGATAAAACTAGCACAGCTTTAGAGGAGGGATATAACTCTATGATGACAGAAACAGCACTGGGTGAAAAAATATAACTGATTTAATACCAAACTGGATAATTTCAACCCAGATGATGATAATGATGATGATGGAGGAGTAAGAGATAGAAAGAAAGTGAGAGTGATATTACAATACAAGGGTCATTCAATAAAGGTGATTCCATGATAACAAAGTCCAGGGGACCGGCAGTTTATTTTTGTTAAATTTGAATTTGTTTAAATAGGCAAAGTATATCAACATAATATAGATGATAATTTTGGGACCTTAATTTTTACCTTGTTGTAATGAGAATTTTGCTATAACTGTATTCGTTATAATAGGAATGTCCTGTATACTTTTTGACAGGGCATCACAGCAGTTGTTATTACCTGAGTGGAAGCCGCAGCCTCTCAAACTGCTGGCAGGCATCAATCAAGTCATCTGGCGACAGAAGCTGTGAAGAGACCACGACAGCATTTATTACTCTCACATCTGACTGAACACAAGCAACATGTATACTAAAAGAGGACTTCTTTCTCTCTTTCCTTCCTGCAGTCAGATAATCTAATAATACTCTGTGACTGATAAAGCACAGTGTTTCGTACATGTAGAAGTTCTAGCTCCACTTTGAATTAAAAAAACCCCAACAACATTAAACTTTCAAACAACAACAGCATGTTTAATGATTTTGATTCACCTCTTGACTTACTGTCATCCCAATGGCCACGACTTTCATAGTATTACTCTAGTTTCGGTTTTTAATAGAAGGAAGATTGATACATCTTTCTCTACAGACTATTCTCCTTTGATACAGACACAGAGCAGCTAATCACTTACCTCCATCCCTCGAGCTCTGTTTATTCTGCAGTACACATCAGTAATTGCCATCATACCTCCATTCTCCTACAGAGTGTAAGATCGCACAAACAAAGAGAAATATGAACACATCAATACTTCGGTAAAGTGTTCTTAGGATTTCACCCTTCAAGCACTAGAAGCCTAATATTTGTGGTTTGATATTTATTGTACGTGTTTCACAATGTAAAGAAGATGTTTTCTTTTATGTGAGCCATTTGTTGTCCACACATGATTGCTCATTTCAGTTGGAGAATTTTCAAAACTGCTGAAGTAATAACTAATTTACAACTCTTACATTTTTTAAAACTCTTGAATTGGCCACACAGATTAGAAGATTTAAGTACCAATTTCTATCTGAAATTGTTCAACATTTGTCAATTTCTGTTTTTTCTGTAGATTTTCTGAATTTCACCAGTTCCATCCAATCTCTCTCCAATATAGGATACATATTAGTCAAATTAAGAGTTGCCACTTTAATAAGAACAAGATGATGATTTCTGCAACAATATTTCCTGAGGACTTGATGGTTTCAGTGACAATGTTCACATGGATACCGTCTCCGGTAATTCTCTGACAAACAGAGGGGACCTTGCTGGGAGTAGTTCTCCTGTACTGAGCATCACCAGGATTGACATGTTGCTACATAGCATTTTTATCTCATCAAATATCACTAAATTGAGAGAACAGTGAGATCAATAATGACGATTTGCTGTGCAATGCATAGAAAAGATTAGTGCAAGTACAAGCTGTAGTAGAAGCAGCAGTAGTTGCAACAGTAGTAGCAGCAGTAGCACCAGGAGTAGTAGTAGTACATTGTAGTAGAAGTACACGTGTAGTAGTAGGAGTAGTAGTAGTAGTAGTAGTAGTAGTAGTAGTAGTAGTAGTAGTAGTAGTAGTAGAAGTAGTAGTAGTAGTAGCAGTAGTAGTAGTAGTAGTAGTAGTAGTAGTACAGTACTCTTCGCGTAATCGGGTATCGCTTAAACGGGTACTCCGTTTAATTGGGTAGTAATGTCAGAGTCAGTTCCAATGAACATTAAAATTACCTGATAATCAGGTTGCCACGTGTAGTAGTAGTAGTTACTAGTAGTAGTAGTAGTAGTAGAAGTAGTAGTAGTAGTAGTAGTAGTAGTAGTAGTAGTAGTAGTAGTAGTAGTAGTAGTAGTACAGTACTCTCCGCGTAATCGGGTATCGCTTAAACGGGTACTCCGTTTAATTGGGTAGTAATGTCAGAGTCAGTTCCAATGCACATTAAAATTACCTGATAATCGGGTTGCCTCTCTGCATAAACGGGTAAATAATTTTCTTCTAATCTAATTTACACCCACATTTTATCACATATAACACTTTAAGAAATCATGCATGTCAAATTTTCCACGGCTAATCGCATTCCCTGCTTAATTTACAAAGAAAACCGATCATTTGGGGAGTGATTAAACATGAAAACACATGTACACGTACCAACTTGCCACACGTAAACGAACATTACACATGTAGCTGGCACTCAAAATTGCATAGACAGACAGGAGTTGAACACACTTGCGCTCCTCCCTTGCTCCGCAACAACATTCACAATACGAAAATTTTACAACGAAAATCAGGCCATGCACCAGCTTCATAATTTTGCTTTTCCCCAGTCAATTCTCGAAAAGTAACCCGACGTTCTACGTTACTAGTGCACGCAAAGAGACGTGTTCATTTCGGAAAACACATGCGTGTTAGCGAGGACTCTATACGTCAAACGACAAAGTTTTTTGAAGACATATTTGTCCATAAAAAAAGTGTAAATTATTGCTGGTGACTGAGCACATGTAAGATATGTATAATGTGCAATGCAAGTACGCGTGTTAAGCATACACTTGTACAGTGTAGGTGCTTGGTGCAGTGTACAATGCATATGAATACACATTGTGTGTGTCCATTGTGAATGAGACACGTGTTCTTCTGTTAAAAGGGCATTGTACCGGTTTTATATTTTTTTATATGTTGTTCTTTTAATTCTAAAAGACCTAGCTGTGCAAACAGAATCAAAATTTCATAACGATTTAGTCCGTAATTTCATGTTGAAAATCAAAATTTTTGGGCGAGAATTATGCTAATGAGCTGACGAGCCCGGATGTCGTGATGTCACAGGTGCCAAATGTTTCACTGATTACAAGCCCTCGCATACGCGTGCGTTAAATCGTGCCGAGTAGCAGACGACGCTTAGGCCCAATTTAGCTAGCAGGCGGCACTTGTGTACTGTCCTATCCATGCAGCTGTCTCAAATTTCGCTGAACCAAATCGCACCAAAATTACAGGATATACTTCTGAGCATATTTCAAAATACCGTATTATATTTAAACGAAATCGGTAATCAAGAAGTATCAATATTGACGCTGAATTTCAAGTTGTCACTAAAAAAAAACATTTTCACAAAATTGGCAAAATATTAAAATGACATGTTTGTCACAAATGTATTGAATGTTTACCTTCCTTGACCTATGTTTAATTGGATGAATAGGAGAGCATGTACTTGGGGATTTAAGAACTTTAACTTGACTTTGACCATTTCATAAGTTTATGCACTGAGTAATTTTCAAGGTATGGAGAAAAAGCGCAATTTCTGTATTGAACAGTAATTTGTTATCATTTTCATCTGGCCTTTGATTTATAAGAGAAGCACTGTCAGGCAGAACATACATAAATTCAGCATGTACTAAGTTTCAAGATAACTTGAGCCACTTCCGAGATATGGAGAAAAAAGTAAGTTCAGCACTTTCACTTGATCTTTGACCTTTTGACCTTTGACCTTCTTGGCAAAAAAAAATCCCAGAGAATCTCTATTGGGTTAGACATGCATACATCAAGTTTAAAAAAAAAAAATATCCTGCTGGCATTGCATAAATATAAGGAAAATAGTAAGATTTTGAAGTATTGCCCTTGACCTTTGACCCCTGACCTTTGACCCCATGAACCCTAAATTCCCTAGATAACCACTGCCAGTCAGTAGATGCATATACACTATGTTCCATGAAGATACCTTGAACAATTTCCAAGATACAGAGAAAAAAGTGAAATTTTAACATTTTACTTGACCTTTTGACCTCATGACCCCAAACTTTCACCAGAGAATCTTAATTGGGTAGTACATGTATACACTAAGTTTCAAGAAAATATCTTCAGGCATTGCATAGATATGGGGGAAATTATAAAATTTTAAGCATTTGACCTTGACCTTTTGACCTTTGACCTTGAGCATGTGCACCCAAAAGTTAATAGGCACAACTTCACCCCCTAATACACATACATGCCAAGTTTCATTAGGATACCTCAAAAGGTTTTGGTAGTTACCCTGTCCACAAAATTCATTACGGACGGACGGAAGGACGGACGGACGGACGGACGGACGGACGGACGGACGGACAAACTCACTCTTCGCGAGAGATCTTGGTAAACGCGATATGCACAATCTAGAACTGAAGTTAGCCGACTAGTGCTGTGCGAACGGGGAATTTATGCGGGAACTACATTTTCATCTGGCCTTTGACCCTAAAATTCATAAGATAATCACTTTCAGGTAGAACATGCATAAATATGCAGTAAGTTCCACGATAAATTGAGCCACTTCCGAGATATGGAGGAAAAAGTTAGTTCAGCACTTTCACTTGATCTTTGACCTTTTGACCTTTGAGGTAAAAAAAAAAGAAAAAAAAAACTCTCCAGAGAATTTCTATTAGGTTACACATGCATACACCAAGTGTAAAAAAAAATAATAATAATCCTGCTGGCATTGCATGAACATGAGGGAAATAGTAAAATTTTGAAGTGTTGCACTTGACCTTTGACCCCTGACCTTTGACCCCATGAACCCTACATTCTCTAGATAATCACTGCCAGTCAGTACATGTATATACTATGTTCCATGAAGATACCTTGAACAATTTTCCAATTTACAGAAAAAAAAAGAAGTTTTAATACTTTTACTCGACCTTTTGACCTTTGACCTTATGACCCAAACTTTCACCAGAGAATAAAAATGTCATGATTTTAGCGATTTGTGTGATTTATGAACTTTATTTTTCATTCAACTTAGCTCAAATAATTTATAAATTGATTTTTTGCTCCCGATTACTTGAAAGATTTGTCTCATGATATTAGATGGCTAACTTCAGTCTGTGCGTGCGCAGGCAAGTAGGGCTACTACGCCGCGATCACTCGTTTAGTCGTACCGAGCAAATTGTTTTTAGCGACGACAGGAAAGTCGACAACTTCACTTACGCTTCTCAACTTGCCATTTGGTTCCAATTAGCGTGAGCAAGTGGACATGAGTCATAAAATACTTCTTGTGATTTTGGTGCAATTTGGTTGGGTGAATTTTGAGATATCTACATGGATACGGAAGTACTCTAGCACTATGCCTACACCAGCGCTTGGATCGCGAAGCGGTGGCACTGTTTGTATCTACGTGGTCGGGCCACTCTTCCGAGGTATGGGTCCTACTAAAACTAGATCTAAGTTAGTCCTTGGTGTTAATACGACCACCATGAGATTTATCTCGACCACAAAAACATTGAAAATCCATAAAGCAGATACCTTACCTGCAAAATTCAGCACAGAAACAACAGGGCCTGCAGCACAAGGGCCTCTAGCGGCAACGCTAGACCTTGGAGTCTGGACTTTCATCTGGACTTTCTTCAAGTTCTGGCAGCAGGGGTATGTATTGCACACTAAACGTTTACGCTGTGCCTGTTATTAGCGCTGTGCACGTACAGCTGTCGACGGAGCGGCGAGTAGAATCTTCTCGGTCCTTGACTGCTCACTAGTCCTAGTCCTAGTTCTAGTCTAGAGTCTATATGTACTGAGTGCCGTTTTCTTCTAACTAGGCGTAAACCGTGATTGCCGTTGACTATTTTTTGGATTTAGATTTTAAGAATCACTCAGTCCTCATCTTCGTTAGATAGTTTGAACTGTGATGTCGAACCATTATCGCTCATCATCAATGCATAGTTAGTGCAATGTTACTTACAGACAGTTTTCTATGGGCAGCACGTTCGGACAATGATGCCAATTTCATTTTGCATATCTGGAATATTCCCCACAAATTTGATCTAAATAAAAAGCTTTTGAAGAGATTCCTTGTAAAAATTAATAAATATTGTTTAACATGTTTATTTCAGCTCCATATTGCAATCTTACTAAATAACAGTTTTTGCAGTACTTCGTGTGAGATTTCATCAGTAAATTGACATGTGTAGAACTTTTCTAGTTCGTTTTGCTAAAGTCGGAGGTTGGCACCTGTGACGTATGCCAAATTTTGTGGATCGTTCCTTGGCTTGCTCGTTTTCATTTTTTTCAAAAAATCATTACAGGCTTATCCTGGGTTTTAGAATCCTCTCTTTCCAGTTGTAGGCATCAAAAAATGTAGATTAGAATTATCAGACAAGTAGAAAATGTCAGTACAGGTTTCTTTTAATAGGGTACTCCGCTTAATCGGGTAAGAAACACTCTGCCCGAGCCTACCCAATTATGTGGAGAGTACTGTAGTAGTAGTAGTAGGAGAAGTAGTAGCAGTACAGGTAGTAGTGCTGATAGTAGCAGTAACAGTACTAGTATTTGAATAGTGGCTGTAATGTGTACAATGTGTACAAACTGGGAATTTTACATCCTGCCTTCCAAGAAATTGATAAAACAAATACTAGTAAATGTACTCTAGCAATTGCTTCTAGCGTCATACACAGTCTTATAAGCTGACAACTGAGAAGATAGCAGATTACAAGCAAATTTGAAAGAAACGAGAGCAGAGCTTTTGACATCTCTACACACCTCTACAGGCGACGTCAGGACATCTGCCAGCTGCCTTGCCAGTTCCTCATGGTACTTCAGCCCTGAGCCGTGGGTCTCCCTCGTCACGGGGTTGGCTATGCCAAGACTCAGCAGGTAGGACTTGAATTTCACCGTCTGGGCACGGATAAATCAACAACACATCTATCAAGTACAGTGTACCCCTTTTGCTTTAGCTATCTAAATTGACACATAAAAACATATCAGAAAAAAAAGAAACTTTATCTTCAAGATTTGGCCAAGGTAAAAATATTGATTTCATACTCTATACATCCAAAAGTTTCTCAATGTTTCATTGGCTATCCATGCATTATGTTGTTTAAAAAGGAAATAAACTGGCCTCTACATTCTGTCTCCTGTCAGGTAGACACTCAAATGATTCACCCAAACAATGACCAGTTTGCTGACAAGATTTCTCCAT
Source organism: Diadema antillarum (assembly GCF_040938485.1). NCBI lineage: Eukaryota > Metazoa > Echinodermata > Echinoidea > Diadematoida > Diadematidae > Diadema > Diadema antillarum. Next base: position 188,262 of record NW_027272364.1, on the reverse strand, counting down.
TTGTCATCTGCACACAACAATGACTTTGTCAGCATATAAACACCTATGCTCTATGTAGAATATCATGACTTCACTCTTTCTCAAAAGAAACACTTCTTTTTTTTCTTGCTCTTGATTGCAAAATAATATGGAGTAGAATCCTTCACAAAGTTTGAAAATCATTTCAGTTTGGTCTTTCCATGTGTAAAGTGAATGTACAGTTTTATACTCAAGAAAGTTTATCACCACAAATCTATGATAGAAAATCAAATAACTTTCAAACAATCATATCTTTCTTATCGTTGTCTGACTTTGCTCAAGTTTGCCAAGTTTGCATTAGCCACTCCCTTTATCTAAATTTCCTCTCTCTGTCAGGTAACTCACACAAATCTACACACTCTATAGAGTACTGTAGTGTGATGTCATAGCCATTCGTTGGCATGGAAACTGGTTATAAACAATCTCACATAACCTGAATATCTGTGAACACACTAACCATTGTGCTTGTACCCAGTTCCAACACAATGCCCGAAGCCTTGTGCAAGGGTATTTTGTGAGAAACCAGCACTGAGCTTTAACCAAAGACTGTACGGCATCGTCACTTCAGTACTTTATTGCCTTACTATACTATGATCCGATACCAAATGAGGTGAACTTCCAACAAATATTGAATGAATGATTACATAAACATTACACTGGATCCTACAGGAGTTATTGTAACGTTGCATGCAAAACAAGGAGTTCAAAACACAAAATATTGACCACACCTGAGCAACACATATATTCTATCTTCAGTGTACCTCAGATCAGACTTTTTCTAAACCTTGTGAGGAATATATACCTTGATATGCCATATCCATACACCAAGTCTGATGAAAACAATCAGATTTCTCTGCACTACTGCAAATGCAGCAGAAATTTTGAAGACACACTCACTTTCATCTTTACTTTCAGCTCTTTGCTGAATTTTATTCCATGTCTTATCAGTAAACTGTTATAACTACAATGTCTGTTGACTGTACTGTCATATTTCACATGTGCAACAACAACAACAATAATAATAATAACTAGAGAGGGGCCGTCAAAGGCGGCAGACCCACGCCTAAGTACAAAGTCGGAGTAAACATAATGTGCATTCGGTCATCTACCAGAATTCGGCCACTTAATTGCCAGTGTGCTTTATCACCAGCCAGTGAGGCCACTTAATTGCTATCACCAGCCAAGATCGTACACTGAAGTGTACGATCTTTGGTTCTACAGTCACATCACACGCAAATCACATCATTACACATACGGTATTAACACTCATTCACGTACAGGAAAGTCCTTAAGTCTCCTCCAAAAATCCATCGAAAATCCCAAATTCCACCGTCAAAAGTGCAGAATCGGAACTTTTCCAAGCGCGCGCGAATTAAGTCCAGTTTTAAGAGTATTGTCTACGCGACAGGTCGCGGAAAAAGCGCTAAAAATCGAGAAATACGCCGTTTTCTTGCGGGATATTTTGATTATAGCAAGCCGAGAGTGTGATGATATCAAAGGTCGTATGAGTGTACGATCTTTGATGGTATCCACAAAAGCGCAAAAGAAAAACAAAATTTACGTACCCCCTAGGCAATTACCCCTATGATTAGTGTCTACGGGAATTATTCAATGCAAGGGTTGAATGCAAATGTCTACTGCACCAGTATTCGGCCACCAACGAGCGCCGCAACGTCCCCGGTGCAATTTTGCACCAACAGTGTAGAGCGCGATGCATTTTCAGCGGCCTTGCACACGCATTGACATTGAGCACGCATATCGTGCAGTGTGACTGCGACCGAGCAAAATGCTCCTCCAACGAAAAAAACAATCAATGTTAATTTGAAAAATCATCAAAATACGGGCCAGTTTGTGATGACGGAGAACGAACTTTCATAAATCTAGAAGGACATAGTCCCTCAAATAGGCCTAAACGTAAATTTCGGAATTCTTACGAACATTTGAGCAGCGAAGTCGGATCGTTGGGGAGTTTATGTTTTCGTATGGTAGCGGAAAATCGCAAAGTGAGAAACGGGAAATTTTCGGAATGGTCACTATACCATGGGGTCAAAACTTCAAGGTCACACAGAATTTGCAAGGGTCAACCGATTATCACCAAAATCTAATCGATTCTTTCCTGCCATTATCCAAACATCCCCATAACATTTCGTGCAAATCCGTTTACCCGTTCTCTTGTTATCTTGTACACAAACAAACAAACAAACAAACAAACAAACAAATAAACAAACAAACAAACAAACAAACATACGGAACCCTTTACATAACCCCCTGCCGATTTTCATCGGCGTGGGTAACAACTATTTCTTATTGAGCGCTTTTACAGGACCTGATCAAGGCACTGTACATACATCAACATACAACATTCACAAAGTGTAGGAACAACATAATTACAATTGAAACAGTTCAGTCTTGAGTTTCCTTCTATACATTTCTTCTGAATTACATACTGTAAAAGTGGATATTTTCGTGTGACTAATTTTTCGCACTCGGCCGGGTAAGAAGAGTTTCGCGTGATTTTAATTCCGCGGGATCAAGACATCAACTACGGGAACATATAGCAAGCAAAATTATTTGCATGCTTTTATTTTCGCGCTTGTTTCTGGTTGCGCGAAATGCGCGAACATTTCAACACCGCGAAAATTTCCAATTTTACAATACATAGGTGGAGTTGCTTTGGTAGACAACAGACAACAGATCCAGCGTATGAAAATGTACGTTCGAAAGCTTTGGTTTTTGCTTGTGGGAATTGTAGGCCTGTCTTATCATTTTGTGACCGGAGTTGATATCTGGACATTTGATGAAACTTTTATTCTAACTGTTTGAGTTCTTGCACTCAAAATAAATAAATAAATAAAAGAATAAACATTTTGACAGATGAAATGATGGCAACCTTTGCTCTGAGGCATAAAATGGCACATATTTTTTGTTGACATTACCTCATCATCCGTTATGTCTCCTTGCTTTTCTTTGATCTTGTTTGCGATGACCTTTGTCAGGTCTACCATCTCCTTTGCCTGTATGAGAGTAGGTGGGCGGAGGTGAGAGATATTCATACACAGGAGACCATACATGCATGGATGCAGAGTTTATTTCAAGAGCAAAGCAATTAAGTAGCATACGTGAATACAGTCTAATAACATGCATACTGACTTGATATATATTTTGGATACACATCAATAAGAACTGAAAAAATTTAAGTATAATGGTAAATGGAGCAAAAACAATATTTGTGAAATATTTTCTATAGAAGCCAATACATAGAGGACCTGGGAAAATTAGAAGTACACAGAAATAAAAGTGTACAACTTGTATCAATCTACAAACTGGCAGTACATTTCAGAAGCTTGATTCATTCTCAAGACACTCAAGTATATTTTGGAAACATGCATTCTACAAGATGGATACACACACACACACACACACTGACATCTTTTTTTTTCACTATTCATCCATGGTTTCAGTTTCATTTTGACTGACTTGCATTGCACTTTAAATTTATTCTGTATTTCCAAAAGGGAGAGGTAAACATTTGGAATTGTTCTACATAGAACACATACATTGCCGTCAAAAATTTAATCATCTATTTTAGGTTTGTAGCACTGGAATTCAAATGGTAGAGCACTAAAACACATGCATATCCTCGATACACCTGAAAGCTCAAAACAGAATCATTGTTTTCTTTTAAAATGCTGGAAATATATACCCAATACAAATGGGGCATAAATTATCAGTTTTACATACCTCAGGTACTTGAGGTTTAGAATATGACAGATGAGATTTATTACATGTCTCTTTCTTTATTTCTAACAGGAACAACAAATTATCATCAACAACAGATATTGATTGTTTCCATTAACTTGCATTAAGTTTAATCTTACCTTGGTCATGAGCTTGTTCAAATCTTCAAATGCCTATTGAAAAGAGAAAGGTGCAAATGCAAGATACGACAAACAAAGCGGTGTAACAGATGCAATCAGAGGCCTACTGGCTGTATAAAGATGAGAGCAAAATGCCAGTCAAGTGTTTCATGGGTTGAACATCAAACTGTAAATTATGTCTTCCCTTCGTTTGACTACGCTCTGACAGAAAGGAGACTTCCATTGTGGTGGATGCACGTTTAGCAGTCCAATGCTCTTACACTGACAATCCTTTACCCTGTTCCCTGCCTGATTGTGAAATCTCTACAGATTTTACACATCTACCAGGTTCCCATAGACAGAGGGTTAAAGGTGGCTGCAGTATATATGCAGATTATCAGCACTACCAACATGAAAGAAAATAACTTTGACATGTAGATAACAATGCTTGCATAATGATGTTATACCCTCCATGAATGGTGTAAAAATTATCATTTCTATACACTTCGGGGTTAATAGAATGTAACATTTAAGAGTCATTATTTGTCCCTTTATCTAGCAGAAACAACTGTATCAACAAATTACTAAGTTGACTGATAACATGTAGATAACAATACTTTACAATGATGTTACATACTTTTGAAAATATTCTGAAGTACAAAAAAAAAAAGTATTTATATGTACATATATTTCAAAGAGATAGATTTAGGACATATCGGGTCTAAAAACTTGACCTTCAATTCTAAGACATGTCCAACATCTCTCATGAACCCACATCTTTAACCACGTTACCTTGGTGATATTTTGATCTGTCTCTTTCCTCTTCTCCTCAAGCTTTCGCTCGATACCCACGATGCCTTTGTGGATGGAACGGGGCTGCAAACAGAGAAAGCATCCAAACTCTGCTGAATATTTCTCTTCCTGTTCTTGAAACTTTCATTTTCAATCTGTTCTCGACCACAACAACTACTGTATATGCCCAGTGCTAATGATCAGGACTTCCTGACAATCTTGTGAATGGTTAAATCGCCACTGTCAGGTACAGTATTAAATAGAGAAAAGTTTGTGTCCACGTCACATTCATGTTGAGATCAGAGTTAATATTTTTGTGCATTTTCAAATTCGCAAAACGCGACTCACAAAATCTATGAATATAAAAACCTCACAAAATATTCAGCGTATTCAGTAATCAATGCGTTCATTACATTAGAGGAAACCAAAGCCCAAATACAAATGTGGATTGAGTGAAAGCAGCAAAATTAGTCGAGCATATCACTGAAAGTTTATGGTAAATCAGACAATTGATTGAAAAGTTATGAATATTTAAAGTTTTGGTGACATCATCACTGGATGAGGAGACTACTACACTTCATGATGTCATAATGGACAACAAAGAAAATATAGAGGATTTTCAATATATTTTTACTTTTCTAGCATGATAAAGAGCAGTTGACTTACCTCTTTCAGAAAACAGGGGGAATAATATTACCTTTAACATACATGTATGTCAGTAACAAAGCAGATGGCATGTGTACATTTCATGAAAATTCAATTTTGTGGAATTCTCTTTTTATTTTCTTTGTACTGTTGTCCAAAATTAAATGACGTCCTGGGGTCATTACATTATCTACTACGATCATCCCTTAGGATGCTCTTCTTTTTTGATATGTAAATCTGGTATGCTTTCTTCCAGTCCATTTCCCAGTCACCTACCTGAGCTGTGGGTTTTGCTGGCTGGGCGGCAGGCATGAATTCCCACAGTCTTCGGCACAGCTGCTCCGACAAGCACCTGAAAAACTGTCAAATTACACGTGGGAGGTGTCAGTATGTGTTCACTTGCAAGATAGCTCATGGCCAAATAGATGGGTGTATTTCAGTATTCGAACATGAGTAAGGTTCCTCTTTCTGTCTGTGTCTTATATGCATGGTACATGTGTGGGTTGGCATGTGGCATTAATATCTCATCTCCTCACTGGAAAGCTTGCAGCTGAATGGGATTTGGAAAAAAAAAAAAGATCCCCAAAAGAAAATCTGCATTACATTGGAGGTTTGGGAGCTTTGCCATGTATCAAAGGACATTAACATTGACAATGCTATTGTTCTTGAACATATCTGTATGTGAAAATATAGGCAAGTACAGTGTAAGGCTAGGTTTCCGCTTAAAACTTCACATTTCTCACTTTTTATTGCCCACTGCTCATATTGTTGGGTGAGAATGAGAAGAGCGTTAAGGTGCCTCGAACACTATGACTTTAGAGGCAACTCAACGTCCTTCTCATTCTCACCTGACGATATCTAGTGCAAGGTACTGACAGTGACTTCCTAAATCATGATTATACACACAAACATCAATGAACGATAATGAGAAAACCTACTTCAGTCAAACCTGCCTTCGACCACCTGTCTATAGCAGCTGACTGCTGTATATGGCCACCAAAAATAAAAATTCCCTCCCGAGAAAAAGCCATGTTCGAGACCATGTCTAGTATTAGTGAACATACCCTTCTATAATGGCCACTTTTTTTGTCTCCCTGAAGTGCCGCTATAGACAGGCTTAACTGTACTTACTTCTGTCTTGCCTGCCTCTTTGAAGGAGAGTCTGATGTAAGTGTTGACACTGCTCATTGCTGGTCCTGGCGCCTTGTTGGGAGGGGCAGGTTGGAGGTGGATGACCACTTTGGGACTAGCAGGTCACATGTACGTAATTGGAAAATTGAAATGGAAAGAGATAGTGAAAAATTGGATACTCTCAAAACAACCCAAAAACATAATGCCTCCAGCGACACTTTGTGGTAGAGGCATAAAAACGCATATTTCATAATTCATCACCCGATATGTCATACGGATCTACAAACAGATTTCATTTACCGAAGTTCTCATATATCTACATACAATACAAATAAATGAAAAGGTATATTTTCAGCATTTGTGCAAGCACAGTAGAAATCTCATCTGTTCTCATTGGAGTATTGGAGTTTTCTTTACACACATTTTACAAGCACAACACATACATCACTACATGCTAGATTTACAACATGGCACACACAGGTAATTGAGAACGCAAAGCCAAGAAGGTTTTGTCTTTGTAGGAGTAGCAGTGTACACTGCACAATGGATTTTCGGCAAAGAGAATTCCAACAGAATAGGTCTGCTAAGTTTAGCAGAACTGAAAAGATGGAATAAGTGCTCAGACACACTTATGTAGTACCGTAAACCGGAGTGGCTTTGGACAAATTTGAACTATTTTTATTAATATCTTCATTAAGAACAAAGGAATTCTGGGGTTAATGTGGGGGTTAACAAGTACTAATAAAGAGGATATCATGCCATATAGAGATTTCTTCAGTTTATTCTATTTTATGCTAATTTTTTTTGGTCAAAGTTTGTCCAAAGTGCCCCCGGGGTTCGGGGCAACTTTGGACAACTATAGCGACCTTGTCAATATACTCTGCAGGATTGTTGAGTGTCTAAGGAGAAACTCCCTATGGGGGTAGTTTTGACTACTAACAAGTTTTTTAAAAAGTTTTAACAACTTTAACAAGTTGAAATGTTTCATAACAACCAGCAAATATGACTTACAAAATACAACAAAAAAATACACATTAATGAATTATACATTGTGTATGGTGGTTTTTAGAAGCAAAATTCTGCAGTAATGAACATGTGAAGAATTTCAGTTTAAAGCTGATAGGCATTCACAGATATTTGCTTGCACAATTTTTCAAGATACTAGTACTAGAATTACTGGTGCCCCTACATTTGAAAATCTGAATTTTCAAAAAACCTAAATATTTATTATAGTTTAGAACAAAAATTAAAAAGGATGCTACTTAAACAAGGCACTGCATAAATTTTCTTGCAATTAGGATAGTAAGTAACTTTGATCACATGGATAGTGAGGTATTATACAATGTACGTGTACCATCATTGAGTTGTCAAATTCTACAGATGTTAATAAGGTAAACTACTATTTAAATGGGTCATGGATCATTTTCATGTCATTTCAAAGAATAATTTGGGGTTTTACCCCAAGAAATGCATGTACACATGAGGTTGGCCAGATTCAAGTACTGGGGTATGTAGTTCTACAAGAAAATTTCGTAATTTTCTTTGAATGATGTTCATTGTAACTTTAGGTCAGTTTGAAATGTTTGCAAAATAATGCATTTTTTTTTTAATGCCTTTGGAAAGAAAGAACAAAATTGTGTCTACTGGAAACACAAGGTTTTTATTGGCCCTAGTTATCACAAATTTAAAGCCAATGTCTATTGGAAATACAAAGTTTTCCTTGCCCTAGGAATCACAAAAGTAAAACCAAATACAGGAAATATTTGCTTAAATTCTTGGACCTAGGTTCACAAACTGAAAACCAATGTCTACTGGAAATCTTGTGTGCCTGTGTGCCAATTGTTCAGTCTGTTACACAAAGTCCCTCTTTTAACGTTAAATTCTGCACATGCTTTCCTGATCGACATTCCATTTTTGCAAGCATTCACAGCATCTTTTATGCTTTCTTCTGAAGAGTTTCTATAGTCTCTTGACCCAGATCGTCTTTTACATGATCTCCCCATCCTAACTAATTATTTCATCTGTAAAAGAAAGAAAAGACATTGCATAGCCGTCGAACATTTGGTACTTTTGTGGTGTCCAAAGTCACCCCGTAAGTGACCCCAAATCCAGGGGTGAAATTGGACATGACCTATTTTGAAATTTGTAAGGGTGGTCAGGTATCCTGAGTATACAGGTGGGTTCATGACCACTTCATGTTCACTATCCAACGAATAGGCTTAAGCTTCCATAGTTCTGTATTCCTAGAGTACCAAAAGTTCGACAGCCACAAAATTCAAGCATTCCATGGACCCTGCAAAGAAAAAACCAAAAAACATATAAGGTAATGCAATACACAAGAGAAGTGCAGTCATTCAAATATTCACATATCCCCCTTTCATAACCTACAGAAATATTTTCAGAAAACCCAACAGCAAAACAAATGTAAGTGAAACGATCTTTTTTTTCTGAAATGTCCAAAGTCACCCGCCTGTCCAATGTCCCCCCAGTTTACGGTAGGAGCTTTGTAAGTGCAACGTGCCAGGTTCATTATCATCATACATTTCTTTGTGTGTGCCTTTTTTCAGTTGTAATGCTGGATCCAATCCCTGGATCAATAGCAAAACATGTATATATTACGTGCAATATATTTAACATTTAACACATGTTGATAAACATTTGACAAACAGTAATGATTGAATAAAGGCTGCAATAGAATGCACTCGAAGCAACTCTAAATTTAGAATATTTGTGGTGTGGAAATTGGAGTGAATTTCTAGGGAATGAGAGCTCTAAAAAAAAAATTATTTGGGAGAGATGTTGAAGTATGTTCTACATTATTGTCATCCACAAAATTACAAGTATGGGATTTCACTAAAATTGACCTGGTGAAAAAAAAAAAATCCTCTTGCAAATGATCTACAGGTAGTCACACAAGCTAGATATTGATGTGCTGCTGCCCTTTATGCTGCCCTGTTCTTCAGCATCCCTACAGGGGTTTATTCATCTTATTATTATAATAATTATTATCATCATTACCATCTTTATGATCACTATCAATTTTACTATCATTATTATTATTGTTGTCATTATCATTATCATTACATGTATTATCAATATTATCACAATCTGTTATCACTTCAAAGATTATCACAATGCTCATGGTAACAAGGAAAAGTAGAAATTACGCGGTGCGTAATATATGTCCCCGCCGGAAGTAGCATTTTGTAACAAAATGTGCAATATAGGTAAAAAATCAAGGTCAAAGGTCAAAGAAGTCAAAGGTTAAAGAAGTCAAAGGTCAAAATTCTGTGTAGAAGTGTTGAAGCCCTCACCTAGTGCCATCACATAAAGCAAACGGAATCGAAATCGGGTTAGAAATGGCGAAGGAGTAGCATTTTGTAGCAAAATGTACAATACAGGTCAAAAAATCAAGGTCAAAGGTCAAAGAAGTCAAAGGTCAAAATTCTGTGTAGAAGTTTTGAAGCCCTCACCTAGTGCCATCACATAAAGCAAACGGAATCGAAATCGGGTTAGAAATGGCATTTTGTAGCAAAATGTACAATACAGGTCAAAAATCAAGGTCAAAGGTCAAAGAAGTCAAAAGTCAAAATTCTGTGTAGAAGTTTTGAAGCCCTCACCGAGTGCCATCACATAAAGCAAACGGAATCAAAATCGGGTTAGAAATGGCGAAGGAGTAGCATTTTGTAGCAAAATGTACGATATAGGTCAAAGGTCAAGGTCAAAGGTCACGACTGAAATTCTGTGTAGAAGTTTCAAAGCTCCCATGTAGTGCTATCATATGAAGCAAACAGAATCAAAATTGGCTCATAAATGACAGAGAAGTAGCAAATTGAAGATTTTGATCACACACGGACGCACACACGGACGCACACACGGACGCACACACGGACACACGGACGGACGGACGGACGGACGGACACACGGACACACACACGTACGGAGCCCGTTTCATAGTCCCCTGCTCGAACTCGTTCGGCGGGGACAATAATCATGCTTTACATTACAAGCAGCAGCAAAATATGTTCTGTATGGGGTGGGGAATGTATGCAAGATTTGTGGATCTTACCTTTTACCAGATTTTTCTGGATCTTCTTCAGCATAGATGACTAGGCCAAGGTGCAGTCCTATCACTCCCTGTCAAAGAGCAAAGATGAAACAACATGCAGCATGCAACTATGAAACACTTTCACTGTTTTAAAAGTCAGAAATGGTTTCTTTCAAATGCAGTGTGTTACATGTTTTGTATTTCATGTTCCTATCATAATATCATTTCCAATTACACAGTTATAACAGGAATAAACAACTTTGAATCATAAATTTTAAAAAAGAAGATATGTTGATAGTATCGAAGAATTACCAAAAAAGTTCTTGTAAGAGGCTTCCCTCACTAGGTATATATGATTACATAATAGTGACTGAGCTAATCACGAAAATTATGACCTTGAATATGTGACTGAACAGTAGAGAGAGAGAGAGAGAGAGAGAGAAGAGAGATAATGATGAAGGGCAAGCAATGAAGGCTGAACAGTTATGAGTTTTGAAATCTCTGCCTGTAGTCTGTCGGAATTGTTTAAAAAAAAATTATTCATTTATCTATTCAGTATTCTTTACTCAGGGTAGCCCCATCAGTGGTTTATACACTGCTATTCTTTGGGACCCTGTAGCAAAATAACAAAGCAAAATCAATTCAAAATACGCAGAGTAACAAATCTTGGATATCCTGTTGTACAGAGCAATATAGCGATGCTGTGTGTAAGAAATAAGTATTTGCTGTGAATACAGAAATTCATTACATTAAAAAATTGTGGGAACATATTCAACGAATGAATTTTCAAATGCCGTGCCTTGGCATATTGAGATGTCCTATTGTCTTGTTCTCATCATCCACAGGCAGAATGGAATATGGTCAAGAGGAATGCTACCATGATTTACAGCAACTGACATATTTCAATGCACAACTCTGGAACATTCACATATGAGTAGAATATTCTGTCCTCTTAATCTTTCCGTATTTCTCAAATAATATACCACAGTTTATGGGCAAAATCTTTGAGAAAAACATAATTGGAAAGCATTAGGAGCTTAAACATGATTTTTCTGATGCAGAAGCCAAACAAGATACCAAATTCAGTGATAAATCTGCAAGATGAACAAACTGTCACTTCAATATCTGGTTTTCTAAATTGGTAGCTTTCTAAATAAATTAACTAAGTCTTAAACACTTCAACAACAAGAAGGTACTGGATACGTCTCACTAATCTATCCTGGCCGATTACGGTAAAATTCTGCTGAAAGAAACTAGCAATAACACCAATACTATTATTCCATATGTCTATTTTTTTTTAATAGCATGTTAAAATGCTTTTTTTTCTGCAGAATTTGAAAAGGTATGGCAGATTTCAATCCTTCACTATTTGAAGAACTTGAAAGCCTGTGACATACAGCATTTTCATCTCATGATGTAGTTTGTTTTTTGTTCTGCAATGAACAAAAGAACAATCAGAACTATCACACACACATTTCATAATTTAGCATTTCACGAGTCACACAACATTGCACTATTAAACTGCCCATGTAGTTTCTTCATGGTTTGTTTGTTTTGCTCATCAGGCGATAGGTTTGTTGTTAGCTGTCAAATGTGGACTGACAAACAGCATATAAAGAGTATGAAGCATAAATTTCCAATATTCTGATACAACAGGGATATTCACATGAGTCTGGTATTGAGACTAACCTGGCTCTGCACTGTGTCCTTCCATAGGAGTCTGTGAGTTGTCACGATGGCAATTCCATAGTCAAATTGGGTCTGAAATAGAAAAACAACAGTCATTTCATCTCCTTACTATGTGATAAGTACTATACTTACTATGTGCGATAAATGAGAGGCCTTGCGTGCTTGCATAGTCTGGCCTTAATCCATCTCTGTCTAGTAAAAAAAAAAAAAAAAAAAAAAAAAAAAAAAAAAAAAAAAAATCAGCCTTGTCCAGCCTCACTGGCCAAGGGTTGCCACTGGTTCCCCAGTAAATACAATTTCTTATTTTAAACTTTGTGTAAAACACAAGCAAGCAAGCAAGCCCCCCCCCCCCCAAAAAAAAATAAAATAAAATAAAATATATGTAAAACTAGTGTGCCCCCTTTGTCCCATTTTATTATCAGAATTGCCCTTGGGCACTTTACAGCGATACACATACCAAGGAAGGCGAGATAAACAAGATACGAGGTGAAAATGGAATATCAACAATAGATTCAGAAGAAAAAAAACCTCGAAATGTCGCTATGGTCACTGGTATGCCTCCGCCATAATGCATGGTTCTCCTAATACCTAATAGGTCTATAGTATAATGTCTTGACATGTGTGATGACAGTTTCACATAATTGGCAAAATAGTAAAATGACAGATTTGTCATAATTATGTGCTGAATGTTCACTTTCCTTGAACTAGGTTTAAAGGGAACGCAAACCCAAACAGCAATGTGGATTGAGTGAAAGCAGTAACATTAGTAGCACACGTCAGTGAAAGTTTGAGGAAAATCGGGCAATAGGTGCAAAAGTTATGAATTTTTAAAGTTTTGGTGTTGGAACTGCTGGGTAAGGAGACTACTGGAGGTTATGACGTATGAGTGGACTACAATATAAAGAAAATATAAAGAGAATTCAATAAAAATTCATTTTTCATGAAAATCACACATTCCATCAACTTGATACTGACATGTGGTAAGGGTAGCACTGTGACTTATTCCCCCTGCTTTCTGAAAGCGGTTAGTCAAGTACTCTTTCATTTTGCTAGAAAAGTGAATTTTTGTGGAATTCCTTTTATATTTTCTTTATATTGTTGTCTGCTCATACGTCATAACCTGTAGTAGCTTCCATGATGCACTCACAGTCACATATGCACAACTACAAGTGTTACCCCGGGGCGCTCCTTCACAGTTATACTTAAAGGACAAGTTCACCTTCATAAACATAAGGATTGAGAAAATGCAACAATATTAGTAGAACACATCAGTGAAAGTTTGAGGAAAATTGGACAATCGATGCAAAAGTTATGAATTTTTTAAATTTTTGTGTTGGAACCGCTGGATGAGGAGACTACTACAGCTTGTGAGTCATATGCGTACAACAGTATAAAGAAAATATAAAAGAAAATTCAACATATTTTCACTTTTTTCGCATAATAAAAGAGCAATTGACTTGCCTCTTTCTAAAGGCAGGGGGAATAATATTACCCATAACATTTATCGGTAACGAGTCAGGGGAATGTGTACTTTTTTCAAAAGATGGAATTTTGTGAAATTCTCTTTATATTTTCCTTATATTGTTGTACACATGTGACATCTAAGTTATTCATACACTGCAGTAGTCTTCTCATCCAGCGGGTACTGCACAAAAACTTCAAAAATTCATAACTTTTGAACGGATTGTCTGATTTTCCTCAAACTTTGAATGATGTGTTCTACTAATGTTGCTACATCCTCTCAATCCTTATGTTTATGAAGGTGAACTTGTCCTTTAATACTTCACGTTCAGGCTGGTCGCAGATAACTCACACCAGATACGAATGTACAATGATACTAGAATGTCTAACTCCTACCTTGCTCACACGTAGACACTCTTCTCTAGCCAAACACACACACACACACACACACACACACACACTAACTATATACTACAACCCCTGTTTGATAATTTTTAATCAGGCCTATACTAGCTAGACCACATCTGTTTCAAGTAAAAGTAGAGTTTAACGCTAGGGCCTAATGTCGATGTTAGCCCTCTAGCTAGGGGTAGGCTCTAACGTTAACATTGTGTTATCTGTTAATAGGTCTATGCGTCTACAACAACAGTCATGTCATTTAGATCTAAGTTTTAGTAGTAGTGTAAGTGTTAGATTCCCTCTTCATATTATTAGAAGAAAAGTATTGTTAGACAAAGCAATATTACGAGTACCTGGTATCACTGCCACTGGGTAATCAGGGGCGGATCCAGGGAGGACCGCAACCGGCGCACGCCCCCCCTTTATTTTTTGTTGAAACAAAAGAAATAAAAAGAAAAAAATGGGGGGAGGGGTGCGTGCGCCCCCCCCCCCCCCCTTTAATTTTGTAAACGCGCCCCCTCTTTACGAAATTCCTGGATTCGCCCCTGGTAATCACACTAGCCACTATCAACTTGAACAAAAGAATGGCTCTGCAAGATTTCAGAGCATTTTTTTTCTCATAGTCACGTATAGACTCTATTCCCTACCATTTGACTGTTCAATTTTTTTGTGTTTGATATACTGAGTAGCCGAAATTCTATTGCCCCATCTATTGAAATATATGTTGGAAAAGGTATCAATCACACCAGCAGCGCCAGCGCAGGGAATAATGCAAGGTAAACCTTGAATCTCGTCCACACCAGCACCAAGATAACACACCTTCTGCATTCCATCATATAAACGAACACCATGCTGTTGCTTCACGAAAGTTTCATGGGGAAGTAGTGCGTCATTTGTCCACTCAAACCTATCCATCTTGCCGCAAACAGAGGAAGACGCACCACGCATCTACTGTTGACAATTCTTTGGGTCTGTTCCGTAGTAGACTAGTTCGTCAATTTACGGTATGTCCAATTTGCTTCTCAAAGTTGTTATGTTTACTCACATAGATATTTAATTTCTCTATAATTTTCTGATTAATAATATTTTAGATTATTAAACAATTTTTTAAAACAAATTTAGCTAATCTTATCTTTTGTAAAAAAATATATATATTTACGATAAAGGTATGTTTCTATATTGACAGATTTAAACTTGTCTGCTACCAGATCTAGGCCCTAGATGAGAGTATCCCACATATTCAAACGCGATGCAAAATCGCTAGAACCGGTTCTAGAGATATGACTCATGAGCCTGTAATGTAAAGCTTTTATGTAATGTATGTTTTAGCATGGGTAAGCAGGATCAACATTCAATCCCTGGACCTGGCGACGAAAACGACCTGGACGCCTTATTCGACCAGGTTGCTGGTAAACTAGGATGGTCGACCTCCGGTCAACAAAGTATTGATGCCCTGTTCGAGCGGGTAAGCGTGATCCTGTGTATGGACCTCAGTACTACTGACACTGTATTGTATTACAACTGGCCTGGCCTGGGTTACATACACGGTAGGCCCTGGGTTATCCGCAGCAGCGACCCCATACTAGTCCGGGAGCCAGCGGGGGTCAGCCTAGCTGAAAAGGTTACCAATTTTTATGTATATAGCAATTTAGTACATATGCCCCTAAGTATGGAAATGCACGTCTGGCTGGTCATCGGTGGTGGGTGTGGCCAGGAGAGCCAAAAAAAGGACCCCTCAAAATTAGGCTAGCCTAGCTGGAAAAGTAACCCCATGAAAACAATTGGAACTTGTTCGTTACACTTACAGGATAAATGAATGACCACTGCCAGACGTTTTAGGTGGTGGGGGGTAGCCGCCAGACGCTCTTAAAGGCCCAACTCCAGCTAGGCTAGCCTAGCTGAAAAAGTAACCTCATGAAAACCACTGGAACTTGTTCGTTACACATACAGGATAAATGAATGACCATTGCCAGACGTTTTAAGTGGTGGGGGATAGCCGCCAGACGCCCTTAAAGACCCAAATTTTTCCAGCTAGGCTAGCCTAGCTGAAAAAGTAACCTCATGAAACCCACTGGAACTTGTTCGTTACACTTACAGGATAAATGAATGACCATTGCCAGACGTTTTAAGTGGTGGGGGGTAGCCGCCAGACGCCCTTAAAGACCCAAATTTTTCCAGCTAGGCTAGCCTAGCTGAAAAAGTAACCTAATGAAACCCACTGGAACTTGTTCGTTACACTTACAGGATAAATGAATGACCATTGCCAGACGTTTTAAGTGGTGAGGGGTAGCCGCCAGACGCCCTTAAAGACCCAAATTTTTCCAGCTAGGCTAGCCTAGCTGAAAAAGTAACCTAATGAAACCCACTGGAACTTGTTCGTTACACTTACAGGATAAATGCATGACCATTGCCAGACGTTTGAAGTGGTGGGGGGTAGCCGCCAGACGCCCTTAAAGACCCAACTTTTTCCAGCTAGGCTAGTCTAGCTGAAAATATAACCTAATGAAACCCACTGGAACTTGTTATTTACACGCACAGGATATATGCATGGCCGTTGCCAGACGTTTTAAGAAGTGGGGGGGGGGGGGGTAGCCGCCAGATGCCCTCAAAGACCCAATTTTACCAGCTAGACTATAGCCCTGGCTGGAAAAGTAACCTCCTGAAACCCACTGGAACTTGTTCTATGTTTGTATCTCACCTGATAAACACTGTCGACATAGTATTCTGGTGTTCTTTCAATAACTTTCCACACTTTTGAGCTATATGACCACCAAATTCACTCCTCAGATCATCTAATGATTGCTGTCAAGTGTTAATATTGGTGAAGTCCGACTACGTCAACAGTCAAAAAGTCAATGAAATAGGCCTTTGCCATTTGAAAATCTCTTTAATCACAAAGTCGATACGTGGACGAGACATCACTTCGCTTTTGCCTTGATTTTGTAAGCTTCCGTTTCTAATTCATACAGCACCAGCATACATGTCTGAGAATAGCGGTAAAGAAGATTAGAGTCTTTGGCAGCAAGTGCAAAATTAAATTCTGTGCCTTATTTGCTAAACAAACGTGGTAGGAGGACAACGACCTGTTAGGCAATATGGCGGACCAATAGCTCTATATTATTAGTGTTATAGAATAAATGACAATGATGTAGTTCTGAAGCATACTTTTCATTATGCTTTTGCAATGACTCAATGTATACTTTTAATCGAACTAAGTATATATCCATGACTTGCTCATGAATTACGGCAGAACGATTCGGTGAGGAAAGTTTTCTGTCATGTCATTACGGAAGAAGTGAACGTGTCAATATTTTGCTATTTGTTCCATAATTATTTCTGAAGTGGTTAAAGGTATTTTCCTAAAACATTTTTTCTTTTATATAATACCTACGTTGCATCCAAATGCCTATTCGTTGAAAAAATGCGGGTCATGTATTCAAAGGTCAAAGATCATAGGTTAATGGAAGTAGGGCATACATTGTATACAACATTTCACTAAGTTGTTGGGTTTTTTTTTTTGTTTTTTTTTTTTTGGGGGGGGGGCATGATTCAAAGTGTCCTAAAACCTTGTATAATACATGTATTTAGTTTTGTAGTCACGACTCTTGCTATGTATGACGCCAAACTCTTCCCGCTCATACAAATGCAGCCGTTTCAGGGAAATAATTATGATAATGATTGGTAATGCTGAAGTGGTTCATAACATTCCATAATTGATACTATGTATAGAACAGAAAGTGAATTTGACAATGGTATATGATATCCGCAATTTACTCTTTGACAGGTTCTATCATCCGATTAATAATGTATAAATTGAATATACAGTAGTCCCCTATTCAGTAACTACAGGTTAAGTTAGATAAGCTGCATTCATTTTGCACGCGACCATGGCGTTATAGCCAAAGATGATTGAATTCTGTAAATCTCTGTGTGCCTGCACAGGATTGGAAAACGAAACAACTTTCTGTGTATAGAACAACGAAACAGAAACTGGTGCATGCATTATTCTCAGTCACTTTGTTATGCATAATGATGGTTTGCTCATTGCAGTTCCGGAATCTCAGCTCGAGGGACTCGAATTGATCCCAAATCAGTCGGCATGCGTGTATCACCCAAAACAATATCTGAACACAATTATAACTGCAGTCCTCCATAGTCTGTATTGGTTGCCGATAAGGGCTGGTATCAAGTTTGATTTTCATATCATTTACAGTACCTTGTATTTTAATGTTTTCATCGAAATGCCCGTATACGATATGCGTATCTCAGTTAACTCTTTAAACCATAGTTGTAATCTACGTGCCAAGAATCTCATGTTTTCAATAAGCGTGAACTCCAAGACATGTCGAGATAAGGACTTTAAGACAAAAACGGTTTGGGATCGTCATTATAAAACGAATTCCCCTTTTACAAGACACGTTTTAGATTTTAGATAGAAATATGGATTCGTTTGAATGCATACAAACAGCTTCTTAAATCCTCTTACATTTTGTTTTTAAAATATGGTGTATACTTTAGAAGTGTAAGAAGCATGCTCTTGTTTTAGAGGCTTTGAGTACTGGTAAGAAGCATATGTTATTCTTATAGATTATGTGAATAAGTACGCATTCAAGAACGTTTCGAATAAAACGTATCTAGACAACTGCATATCATATTCTCACCTCTTCCTTCATGCAGATGTATACTCTTGCCGAGAAGGTTAACTGTTTGATAGATATAGTGCTCACCTTATTGAAAAGGTAATTGGGTAAATTTTTGGTTTCAGTATATTATTCAAACACAACTAAGTTAACTTTTACATTAACATTTTCACAACTCACAAATTCCACACGCACACACATTTCATGATTCACAAGATTCAAGTTACACTAATCCTATTTACTTTGCAGAGTGCAACAACAACATAAGTTATATACTGAGCAAATAGGCTTACATCAGTTCGCACTATTCAAGGTTTAGAGTAGTTAAGGAACTAAATCGTACCCGATTATGTGATGCTAAGTTGCATCTTGAGATGATGGGCAATATTGCCCCTATAAAGGAGCAGGCAGTGACACTGACTTGCTCCTTTAAAGGAGCAATTTTGCAGCAGTCATGGAGCAAATAAGCACCACATAGGTGCAACATCATACCAATAAGGCACAAGATTGCACCCTCAAGAGAGGGTACATTCTTGCATCCTTCGGGCATAAAGTTGCACCTAAAGGTACGAGGTTGCGCCTTTTTCAAGGGGGCAAAGTTGCTCCCGAGGGTGTAACTTTCACCCTTTCTTGCGGGTACAAAGTAGCACCCAAAGTTTCAAGATTGCACCCTCAAAACAAGGCAAAATCTTGGAACTTTGGGTGTTTCTTTGCACCCTCGCGAAAGGATGTAAAGTTGCACCAAGATGTAAAGGCTACTCGGGGTGCAAAGGTGCGCCGAAAGGTAAAGGGTGCAAGATCGCACCCTCAAGAATGTGCAACTTAGCACCACTCAGTGTGGGTGGGAAGATGCACCCTCAAGAAGATGTGCAATCTAGCACCACTTAGTGTGGGTGGAAAGATGTACTCAAGGGAACATTTTCACACCCTCAATAAAGGGTTCAACTTTGCACCCTCTCTGCAGTATTATTTTATACACACGTGAATTCCTTGTTCCTGTGAGCTACGTTTAATATGAGCGTGACCCAGTATTAGACACGTGTCAAGCCTTTGCAGACACAGAATTTTTTTCTTCATATTGTTTAAAGGTCATTTAAAACAAATTTAAGTATATATTTATTTCTTTTAAGTTAAGAGGAGCAAATGTGGAGATCATGACCTGTGATACATGTTACGGGAAGTCTATATCTTTATGTGTACTCGTTTTTTTTTCAACTACAAGGAATTACCTATGAGCTAATTGGATAAAGAAGCTGAGCATTCTTTTTTTTTTTTCATCAGTTAATGTCAGTGCTGGTGTATTATTCTTGAAAAGTTGGCATCTAAATGTCCTCCAAACCAAGTACTTACTGTATAAAATTATATTCCTGTGAGTTACGTTTCTTATGAGCATGACAGATCTGTAGACACGTGTGGTAGTGGTTACAAACACTATAGTTTCCTTTGCTTTCATCGTTATCAAGAAGCGATTTTGAACAATTTCAGATGTTCTGGTTTTTTCAATTTCGTTACGAGAAGGCAATAATGATTTCATGTAAAACATGTTAAGGAAAGTTGATAGTTTGGTTATTTTATCATTACTCATCTTCGTCTTCTCAACAAGAAGATGATACACATGAGCTCATTTGCTAAAGAAGTTGAAGGATGTTTAATTGCTGGTAGCCACGTAGGGGCTTTTGTCATAACATTTTGCATCTTAATCCCTCGAAGCTAAGTACATGCAGTATTAGTTTATAGATAACATAATATTTTTGTTGTTGCTGTGAGCTTATTCATATGAATTTTAGACATGTTTATCATATGTTTCTGTCATATGCTTTACTGAAGAACAGCAAATGTTGAGTTTATTGGCAAGAGAGGTTGATCATTACTTTACATTTAAGTTCATTGAAGTGCCGGAGCATAAACTTGTCTTGAATTATTAGCATCCAAAACCCTCCAAACCAAAAACGTGCAATACTAGACACGACAGGAATTCCTTGTTGTTGTGAGTTATGTTTCTTAAAAACACTGATTTTTTCTGCTTTTACAATGTACTATGTTCAAAAACACTCTTGAACAATTTTCAGATTTCGTTTCTTTCTTAAGAGAAGAAAATGGTGAGGTCATGTGAAGCATGTTCCTATATTTCGTTAATAATTTTTCTTTACCCATCTCCTCAACCGTAAGGTGATACGGTACCTAAAAAGTCATAGGCCAAAGGTGTGGAGCTTTACTTCCCCTTTTTAAAGTAAATTTAAGAGCTGGGGCATTATTTTTACAAAGTTGGCATTTTAAGCTATGTACACCGAGGACGAGTCTTACTGAATGGATTTCTTGTTGCAGTAGAATTGTATTTTTTATGAGCTTGATGGAGTATTAGACAATTATATAAAGTGTTTGCAAAAACTGTTAATGTATTCCCTTTTGCTAATGTCCAAAGAGTTCATTTGTTTAAATCATCAGGGGTTTATTTTATCATGGTCATAGAGGAAAGAAACTTAATTATAAAAAAAGCCTTCATATAAGAAGAGATACTGTAGGACACAATTTCATCAAAAGTTATGATTTTCAACATTTCCAAAATGCAATTGATGAATATTTCTCCCCAGGGCACAGAAAGAAAGTAGTTTTTGGTCTTGTTTTTATTTTTTTTACGTCAGTATGTTATAATACCCGCGGGTTTACGCCCATCCCACCAATTTTCATCCGGATACTGTACCCGGCCCTGTTTTTTTTTTTTTTTTTTTTTTCATTTTTGTTTTACACTGCAAAGAAAACGAGAACACTGATGTTTGAGAAAAATCCCGACATGTTTGATTGGGCAATTCTTTTTTGATGTCTATTATTCTTTCCAAATAAGTTTTTTGGTTATCACTGAGGACAAATACAGATACCCTATTTCTTCTACCAAAACCACAGCACTGTATATTCTCATATTTCTACAGTATTTCGTCTCAACACTTGCCCTATTGATATTTCAAAGCATGTTTCCCTGTGCGCTCAAGAAACTCCCCCATTAAAGGAGACCTCCGGGTGATTCTCAGATTTTTACATTTGTACAACTATGAATTAGTTATACTGAGGACAGAGTTTCAGAATTTGTGATAATTGGGATGAAGAATAAGAATATTTTCAAAAAATAGAACAAATTGCAATGAACAAGGATGATGACATGGGAGAGTCACCACAAGAATGCATGAGTTGGGGCTCAAGGAAGCAGAACAAAAGAATAAGGCAATGCATCTAATGTTTATAGACAGGTGAACTCGCAAGCAAGCGGTATTGTTATGGAATTACACTGCTATCATTTCTGAAATATGTGAACATTATAGCTGGTAAAATTGGGTCTTTGAGAGCGTCTGGGGGCTACGCCCCACCACTTAAAGCGTCTGGCAACGGTCATGCATTTATTCTGTAAGTGTAAGAACAAGTTCCAGTGGGTTTCATGGGGTTACTTTCCTAATTATCAGCTAGGCTAGCCTAGCTGGTAAGAGTTTGGTCTTTGGGGCGTCTGGCGGCTATTGTCTGGCAACAATCATTCAATTATCCTTTGAGTGTATCACAAGAACAAGTTCCAGTGGGTTTCAGGAGGTTATTTTTCCAGCTATATATAGGCTAGTCTAGCTGGTAAAATTGGGTCTTTGAGGGCGTCTGGCGGCTGCCCCCCCCCCCCCCCCCCCACCACCACCACCATTTAAAACGTCTGGCAACGGTCATGCATATATCCTGTAAGTGTAAAGAACAAGTTCCAGTGGGTTTCACAAGGTTACTTGTTCAGCTAGGCAAGCCTAGCTGGAAAAAGTTTGGTCTTTAAGGGCATCTGGCGGCTACCCCCCACCACTTAAAACGTCTGGCAATGGTCATTCATTCATCCTGTAAGTGTAACGAACAAGTTCCAGTGGGTTACATTAGGTTACTTTTTCAGCTAGGCTAGCCTAGCTGGAAAAATTGGGGTCTTTAAAGGCGTCTGGCGGCTACCCCCCACCACTTAAAACGTCTGGCAATGGTCATTCATTTATCCTGTAAGTGTAACGAACAAGTTCCAGTGGGTTTCATGAGGTTACTTTTTCAGCTAGGCTAGCCTAGCTGGAAAAATTGGGGTCTTTAAGGGCGTCTGGCGGCTACCCCCCACCACTTAAAACGTCTGGCAATGGTCATTCATTTATCCTGTAAGTGTAACGAACAAGTTCCAGTGGTTTTCATGAGGTTACTTTTTCAGCTAGGCTAGCCTAGCTGGAGTTGGGTCTTTAAGAGCGTCTGGCGGCTACCCCCCACCACTTAAAACGTCTGGCAATGGTCATTCATTTATCCTGTAAGTGTAACGAACAAGTTCCAGTTGTTTTCATGGGGTTACTTTTCCAGCTAGGCTAGCCTAATTTTGGGGGGTCCTTTTAGTGGCCCTCCTGGCCACACCCACCACCGATGACCAGCCAGACGTGCATTTCCATACTCAGGGGCATATGTACTAAATTGCTATACACATAAAAATTGGTAACCTTTTCAGCTAGGCTGACCCCCGCTGGCTCCCGGACTATACGGACAAATACGTACTATGTTACAGCGCCCCGCAACGGGGTTAGCCCTGGGTAGACAGAAAGATCCGTCTCACGTCTGGCCGGAGGAGTTTTTTTTTTTTCTTTTTGGACGTTATCGCTCTCCTCCGTAACCGTATTTAATTTATATAATTTATAATAAGGAGGGGATCCGTGAAGCCAGACGCAGTCTCCGCGGAACATTTCCTCGGCGACCAGGGCCCCATTTCATATAACATGAAAGGTTGATACAATAACATTAACAACTCTTGCTGGAATGACAATTTCAGTTCGGGAAACCCACTCACAAGGGGGGCCCCTCCTTATAAGTAACCCGTCCCCCTTATAAGTAACCCCGTCCCCCTTATAAGTAACCCCCGGGGCACCCCTTATAAGGAGTCTCCACGCTTTTTTGCAATGCAACGCGAAAATGAAAGGACTGCGGCAATTCGCTTGATTATGTCCATAAAGCTTCACAAGTTTCCTAGTTACTCACGAAATTTGAGCAAAATCGGTTTGAGGCATCATATCTAAAATCATGGATTTAAATGCGATGTCAAACGACCCATGCGAATGCTGAAATGCGAGCGATTACTGGCGTGAGTGTCGCCAGGCGCGGCGGCGCGGCAATGCTTGAGTGCAGACGTGGCTACTGAGTGGCAGACTCAGTCGACTGACTTACTTATAAGGGGGACGGGGTTACTTATAAGGGGGACGGGTTACTTATAAGGAGGGACCCCCCTTGTGAGTGGGTTTCCCGAACTGATTTGTCATCCTCATCGTAATGACAAGAATCCAGCTTCCTGATTGGCTGTAATTGCTATTGGAAGTTGCCATTCCAGCAAGACTCAAAGAGCTGTCATCCCAGCATCTTATAAACGGGGCCCAGATACAGACCGATCTTTCGGTCAAGGTAGGTCCCTTGGCCCCTACTGGTTATACTTATAGTGCAGTATTAAACAGCGCAGTTGTTGTAAACAATGGCGTTTCGGGCTAGCTAGCATGATCCGTGACTCTATGTGAGGGATCTAGGCAGTGGCAGTGCGTAAAGATTGGCTACTGCAGAGTGCAGTACTTCACTACTTGTTTTGTTAGGCTTCTCTTTCTAACTTCGCTGTCAGCACAGCCCCTAACTTAAGTTAATAACATTTACTGCCCTAACCCTCACCCTCGCCCTAAATTAAACTTAACGTTATTCCCTAAACTCTAACCCTAACCCTTGACCCCGGGCCCGGGGTGCTCCATGCATTGGACAGCTCCTGCTTCACACAATTTACTGTGAGACTGGTCGCAGTACACTGCTTAAACCAAACTCAATAAAATTTAATCATATTACTTTGTCTTTGATTTGTATCACCTTTTTTTTTTCAATTTTAGAATAGGAATGTGTGTTTAAACATCATCATAGTATTTAAATTGATTAATCTATTTAAAGGCATCGGCAAAAACGTGAAATCGGCCCCACCACAGTGCGCGTGCACCCGTGCGTATAGCAAGCAAGGTTAAGGTTAGGGTTAGGGTTTAGGGTTAGGTTAGGGTTGTATTTATGGTTAAATTGGCCTATAAATTAGTTGAGGGACTTTACGAAGTCCTTCCAAGAATAAAAAGTTGAAGACCTAAAAAAAAAGAAATGGGAGAAAGGGAGGACGAAAGATGCTATGCTGTGGCCCCGCTGCTGTATCTACAATCTTGCATGAACGCCATTTGGTGGGGCCGCATTCACGAGTATTAAACTGTGGAAGAAAGCCCCGCTGCCGTGCTTATGTACCGATGAACGCCACATGGTGGGGCTGAATTCACGAGTGTAAACAGGCGAGCCGCCGTAGTATTCTAATAGTACGGACACGCAGTGGTGGGGTCTATTTCACGAATATGCCTGCATATCAATGATCAATCATTCTTTCATGTTGATCTCCTGGTAATAATGACTTCCTAACTTTGAATGTTCTGATTCTGACACAGAGACTGCGGGTACTAAATGATGAATAACAACTGAGGTCCGGTGAGGATTCTACTCGATTGCTCTCACTAAAAAAGAAGAAAAAAAAATGCTCTGTACGGTACATACTGTATGAAATTGGCCTTTATGATACACATGATATTCTAGCTTGTGCAATAGTGAAATCTTGTGAAATAGTGAAAGAGTCTTGCTCCCAGTGGTGGTCCCGTGTACATGTGTTGTAACTTACACAGCCCTGTCTCCGTACACAAGTGTCGCGTGCTGGCACACTGGGACACTATACGAAGCACAGCATCTGGTCGACGTCGGGCTAACTCCCATAGGTTCAGTTCTTGCTGCCATGGATGACCTGAATTACCTGAATTAGGCTTACCGTTGAATATGATGATGCCCAGTATATGTCAAAGAGTAAAGACTTGTACAACATGCATCATTTTAGTTTAGTTTTCATACTGATAGTTTCCAATCTATTTTCAAATCATTGGGTTTTTGTTGTTATTTCATTACATACAGCTGTCACACAGCACAAAGAAGAAAAAGAAGGCAAGAAAGGCAAGTAGAAAACAACATGACGTGCAGCCCTCCGAGGAAGTCAGGTCTCTGCTGGAAGCAAATAAAGAAAGCTGCAGCAACTCTTCGGGAAAGCCCAGCAAACAGTCTTCCAGAGCAGACCCCACTCTCAAACTTACTGACAGTAAACGAGCTCATCATACAGACAGGCTGAATGTGTCTCCTTGTATCGCTGACCACACAACACGTCATTGCACAAACAAGTTTTGGGTTTGTGAGCAGGTTTCAAAAAGCAAGCTAGAGACAAGACATTGTGACTTCCCAGAGCAAGAGAAGGTGGGCAAAGATTCACGCAAGCAGGATTTAGACTGTGTAGAAAGCGAACTTCATTCCTGTCTAGACCTGAGCAGCGTTGTCAGTATTGATACAATCAAGTCCAGCATAGATCCACTGCCAGCAGCTAATGGAACCACAGTGGATTGCACGACAACAAAGCTAACTGAAAGATGTGCTGTAGACTCAAATGCCGGAGAAAATTTTGATAGTGCTGTGACAGAAGGTCGTGCAAACGTCCACTCCTTTCAATTATGCAATGATTGTAGCAATATAAAGGATGCCGAAACATCTGAGAGAAATAACAGTTTTACCGAGCCCCAAAAGGTGACTCCAAGGTCAAGTGATCGCCAGTCTCCCGAGCTGCTACAATGGCTCATGAGCCCCCCTCGCTGCCGCGGGACACGTAGCACTGACAAAATTGTGGGCAAACCAATCTCCTATGATGGTGATTGTGGTCAGCAGGCAGAGGGCCAGGAAGATAACAGTGACAGCAGTGATGACAAAGTTGAAGATTTGCTTCCCACGCACGTTTTGAGTTTGACAGAGCGGCTAGCTGAAAAACACAGAAGTCGTAAAATCAAACTTTCATCCTCTCATAAAAGCAGAAGAAGAAGAAGCTGTGCAAACCCCAAATCTGCTGCCGTCTTTCTCAACGAAGACTCAGACGATGGCAGGAAAGATGATGACAAGGGCAACCAGACGAAAGGAGAGAGGGCTAAAGGGGAAAGGGGAGCTGATGATGAAGATGAGAAGGAGGAGGAGGAGCTGGAGAAGGGTGGTACTATGAAATTTGATGAAGACTCAGATCCTGAGAAGAGCAGTAAAGAAGCTGATTCAAGATTGCTAAAAGAGATCAGGTAAAACACACACACACACACTGAGGAATTAACAAGTCACTCAGCTTGTTATTACTGCCAGTTTAGATTTAATGCCCTCTTATTCTTCAATCCTTTCAGTAGAACTAACAAGTGAATTTCTGCATTGTATGTTCAGTTTCACATGAAATTCTTCATTTACTGTAAAATTTTTGAGTTTCCAACTTTGTATGATGTAGTGTATATGCCAAATATCTCGCGAGGTTTTTATTTTCTCGAATTCCGTGAGTCAGGTTTTATTCGGGAAAGTAAAGACACAAAAATATTGACTCTGATCAGGGAGCCACCTCCCTGCTCTGATCCTGATTTGGATGTGACGTACGCTTGTACATTTCTCCTTTCAGTACAGGACTCCATGATCGCGAATTTAACCACTTGCGATATTGTCGGGAATTCCTGATTCGCGAAAATTTAGACTCGCGAAATATATGGCGTATACAGTATGCTATATAATTTATTACGCATGAAGAGATTGCGAGTTGATGACAAGGTTTTAGTGTAAAATACTGCCTCAGGAAGTACAATGCTTCATTATAGTACATTATGGGAAGATTTCTTTATAGCTGAATGAAAACAAGTCATAGTTTGTCATCGATACTACATGTTGCTTTGCTGAATGAAGGAGCATGCACTTGAATTTGACCTTTAGTTCAGTGGTTTTGGATGAAAATATATATGTGGTATAACCTACATAACCATGCTAACCCTATATTCCCAAAGATGTGAATGGCTACTATTATAATGCTTATCTGCAGTGCCAAATTACTTTTTTAATGATTGTGAAGACAAATTTTAGTCACAAGTGTCAATTCAAACAAATGCCAAGTTGCTCTGCTGAAAAGAAAGAGGTGCCATGTACTGAGTCACATGGTAAAATATGAATAGTGAATAGCATTGAAACAACTGTAGAATTATTGCCCATATTCATGACTCTTCATTCCACTGTTATTTTTAGATCAACTTGGATCTCGTACAGTATTTGCTGTTCATTTTTAATACACACAGAATCCTCCACATACAATACTTTATGTTGGCCAGATATTGCACCAATGACTTATTATATTTCCTTTTATGTTCTTCACCTAGTGTTACAAGGAACATGGACTCAAGCAGTGACGATGACTTTGAATCCTGTAAGTCTTGCTTTTCTTTGTCCTTCATGGCATTCAAAGAAACATTCAAACTTGAAAATGTTAATGTTCAAAGCATTGATCAAATGTGCAGTGTTTCTCAGAGACGTGTGGCTATAAATTACCAGCATATATGTTAAATATACTTAATATTTACCCAAGAACCATATGATGAGGAAGACGTCTGTAAGAAATTGGACAGATGTAACAGATTGTGAATTCATCTTTTTTCCTTTCCAATATTCAAAGAGTGTCTTTTAAGTAGAAAAATGGCCTTCAGAGTAAGTATTGATTTGACAAAATGCTTGCAAAATTCTAGATCCAAATACAGCACAATGTTATTGCGGTAAGAAATTGGGATTTTTTTTTTTTAATTGAATTTTTGTAGGATCCTCAAACCTCTTACATTCACTTTGAGTGAAAAAAACCCTATGAATATCACATTCTGACCATAAAACATCTACCATATTTTTATTATACCCCCGCCACACGTAGTGTGAAGGGGGTATATAGGAATCACTGTGATGTTGGTCGGGTGGGTGGGCGGTTGGTCAGTCGGTCTGTTGCAAAATCTTGCGTCGCGAGCTCCTCCTACAGTTTTGAAGCAATTTAAATGAAACTTTAGAGTAAATAATGATATTGAGGTATAGATGTGCAAGACATGTTTTTTGTGTTTGTCGGACAATGCGTTGCAATGGTAACCATAATTTTACCAAAACCTTGTGGATTGAATAACTTCCATAGTATTTAAGCAATCAATTTCCAAATTGGTATCTATGATGATCTATAGGTGTAGTCATGCAAGACACTCTTTGTGTTTGTACTTGACAAAGCGTTGCCATGGTAACCGCATGTTTTCTTCGAAATCTTGTGGAGTGAATATCTTCCACAGTTTTGAAGCAATTGAAATCAAATTTGATAGGCATTATGGCCTTGAGGCATAGATGTGAACACATAATTTTTGTGTTTGTCGGACAAAGTGTTGCCATGGTAACCATTATTTTACCAAAACCTTGTGAATTAAATAACTTCCACATCATTCAAGCAATTAAGGTCAAATTTAGTATGTATGATGATCGGGAGATGTAATTATGCAAGACACCAATGTGTTAATATAAGAAAAATGTGTTGCCATGGTAACCACTCATTTTTGTATCAAATTGAACCATTTAATCTGTGAAGGTGAAATTTGGTGTGTAGTTTTGCAAAATGTCCTTTGTATTTGTATCGGACAATGCGATGCCATGGTAACCGCATTTTTTTTTTAAATCCTGTGGAGTGAACTTCTTCCAGTTTTCAAGCAATTGAAACCAAATTTGGTAGGCATTATGGCCCTGAGGTATAGATGTGGAACACATAATTTTTGTGTTTGTCACACAAACCATTGCCATGGTAACCACAATTTTACCAAATCCTTGCAGATCGAATAACTTTTCCATCATTCAATCAATTAATGTCAAATTTAGTATGTATCATGATCTAGAAGTGTAGTTTTGCAAGACACCAATGTGTTTGTTTAAGGAAAATGTGTTGCCATGGTAACTACTCATTTTTGTATCAAAATAAACCATTCTAGCTATGGAGGTCAAATTTGGTGTGTATGATGGTCTTTAAGTGTACCGGTAGTGATGCTGGGGGAAAGCATGTTTCCATTTGCTGTAAGTTTTAAACTCAGTGTCATGATCAACTCTGTAATTGTACAGTAAACTAAAATTACTCTGTTTCCAATTCGACAAGTGCACAAACTTGGTATCAACGTCATTGCCCTCATGACATCACATACTACAAAGCAACACTAGGGGCGGGGGTATTAATCACCTTCAGTGATAATTCTAGTTTTTTTGAGGGATAGAATGGTTTTAAACTTCAAGTGATTTCATATGTATAATGACTATTGAAACAAAGTCACTGTGAGATACATCAGCTCTTGTAACATAAACTATAGTATGTCATGTTGATGTACTAAGTACCAAATGTGACTGTCTCCTTTTAATACTTTATCATAGTTTTGAATGCTATCAAGACCCCTCAGCAACCTGCCAGTGACCAGGTGGCTTCTGACGAAGAAGTCTTTGTCATAGCTGACGACAGTGACTTCATTGATGATACACCTCTTACAAGTAACAGTGATGACGAGGATGACGACGTTTTTTACCTGAAAATAAACAATCGTGATAATCCACTAACACATCATCTAAACAGCCAGCAGGAAAAGGTATGTGATATGTTAATAACTCTTTTTCTATCATTTTCAATCAATGAACTTTTTTTGGTGCAGATCAAAACATTTCTTTGTAATACTCCCTGTTGGATAATGATATCTTTGTTGTATGATTATGCTTGAAATTGCCCATCCTCACAAATATTTATTCACTCATGCATAGACATGCAGATGCCAGAAAGCCAACTTCATGTGTTCTCAGCAATTTGGTGTAGGCCCTGTGGAGCTTGCAGTCACTTAAAATTTGAAAAAGTTCTTATCATTTAAGCAAATTGTTCATCTTTCATTTGATTCATTTGTATGACTACAGTAGATAAGATTAAAATGTTTCTCCCTTTATGATCATTCCCTTTATAAGGTCATTCCTTTCAAACACAGAAAAAAGAAATATGATGATAGAGTGCTGAAGACTGGCAAAATTGCAGAGGAAACCCACAGATAGAAAGCACTGACTTGAAATCTTGTGTAAACATAAAGTCAAAGCATTAATAACTAGAGAAGCACTCTGAGAGCGCAGACCTCTGCCAATCATGCAGCTCATTTCCACCACTGATCTTGTTCTTCCATAGAGATATCAGTGATTTCCACCCATATGTATGTATAGCATTGTGTGCTGAATGTTGCCCGATTTCTCAATATAGAAGCCTTTGTTACATTTTTGTACGTCATAAACCCTCAGCTGCATGGGGCGCCTCACCCTAGCAGAAACTAGAGCACGCACTTTAGTGCGCGCATGCAAACCTCAATACGTGCAGCCTGAACTCCCAAGTTCATTGACCCTACCTGCCAAAATGTCAAAAATCCTTCATAAATTCCCCCAAAATTATCGGATCACTACCAAAATGTAATCATTTAATCATTCTAAACCTTTCCTGCAAGTTTCATCCAAATCCGTTGTTCTACTTTTTGAGTTATTTTGCACACGGACAAACTACATGGAACTAACTAACTAACAAACGAACACACAAACCAACGGTAACGAAAACATAACCTCCTCCCTTGGCAGAGGTAATTATCAGGAACTTTTAAGTTGAATTTGAGGATTTGGCACAATGGAGCACATTGTGACTTTTTCAAGTTTAACTGTTTTTAGCTTTGTACTGTGGGATGAGTGTTAATAGAAATATCCTGTAGGTAGTTTTATGCTGTATTTCCTGTGAAGATTGTGTTGTTGTAATCTGTACTAGTATGGCATGTACCGTTGCTGATTCAGATGTCTTATTTTTTTTTAAAATTTTTATCAGACTCCAATAAGTCCATTTCCTGTCTCTGATGACGACGATGACTTCACTCCTCCAAGATGGACTCCAGCTCCACAGCAGAAGAGACCCAAAGGTAGGCAACACACCACCTGTGTTTTGTGGGCTGTTTTGTACAGTACAAGTCATTTTTATAACATCCTCAGCAGCACAAATATCATATTGAGTTAATCCTGTAAATTGAATTAAAAAAACAAAACAAAAAAAAACCCAACACCCCCTCAAAAAAAACACACACACACTTGGGGGGGGGGGGGGAGAAAGAGATGAGATATCCTGATACTTTTGATGGACAGATATTGGTGTTTTCCATATGATGGCATTGTGTGCACATTAGTGCAGACTGTAACTTTTACCAAAATTACCTGTAGATTCAGTCAAGTCCTGGACATATCTATGATATGTGTGGAATTGAATGAGATTGTAGATACTCTTTCCAGTCACAGTTCTCTTTTCTACGATTCCCTCGTGTCCCTAGCCACCACTTCTACGGGCCTTTCAACATCAATACCCTCACAGAAGACATCTGCAAAGATTACATCTGCGAAGACTACATCGGCAAAGACCACATCCACCAAACCCAGACGTCCACTGCAGGTCAAGACTAACTCATCGTCAAATCTTCCCCCGTCTTTCGCCACCCCTTCCAGAACGAGTGGCACGGCAACGCCCTCCTTCCTCGCTTCTCTGTCAACCCCAAGCAAAGGAATGCCCACCAGATCCAGATATGTCAGTGACTTCAAGAGGAACAGAGACGAACTTACTCAGAGGTTGTTCAAGCTGTATAACAAGACCATTTTTGATGACAAGGTTCGTTTGATAGTCACCAATACACAAGTCAACTGTCTGGAAGTTATGATATCTGCCCACTGTATAAGCCATTATTTTCACGAGGGTTTAATTTTGCAAATCATTGTTGGACTGTAGGTTTAACAACATGCAAAAATGTCGCTATGCGCAAGGGTGATAGTGCACTTATGACAGCCTCAGTGTCAATTCATGAAAACAACATCTTGCGAAAATGTCTGTGACCTCCTTATTTCGCAAAATTATCTGTACGCAAAAATAGTGGCTTATACAGTACTTGAAACTAGCAATAATGTGGTTTTACAGTCAGTCTTTGATTGATGAATAAAATAATGAAAAATGAATGGATATTGAGATATTGAAGTTGAAACTACTCTGCAGTCCAAATGAAATCAACTTGGATTTTCTTGGTATGCCAGCAGGGTGAAAAGGGTGTTATAGTGTGGCTTTGCTTCGCGAACGAAGATTTAAGGAAGTCCACGTCTGCTGCAGGCTCGCAAGTGACTGATGAGTCCGATGCGGGACCAGGCAGGCACGGTTGCAGCGGTTGCACGGAAAAGTCGGTTAGTTGATGTTGGGTGTTGGGTTTTTCCTCTGTTGTCTTTTTCTGTTGAGTCGGGCCCTGCGATCATCCTCGAAGGCTGCTGTTGCTCGTCGAACAGTAAGGCGCCAAGATGTGCGATCAGAGGCGATAGCAGCCCACCGTCGGTTATCGATGTTGCAGGTGCTCAAGGTTTTTTTCAAGCAGTCCTTGTATCTCTTCCTGGGTCCACCTGTCTCGGTGTCCAGAAGAGAGCTCACCGTACAGCATGACCTTTGGAAGGCGATGGTCTTCCATTCTCGAGACATGACCAGCCCAGCGCAGTTGAGTTTTCATCAGTGTGGCTTCGATGCTAGTAGTCTCTGCCAGCTCAAGAACTTTGATGTTGGTGACAAAGTCATTCCAGTGGATGTTTAGGATGAAACGGAGACATCGTTGGTGGAAGTGCTCAAGAAGGCGTAGGTGATGCCGGTAGAGGGCCCATGACTCGGATCCGTACAGGAGAGTTGGTAAGACAACGGCTCAGTACACGCTGATCTTTGTCTGCTTTTTCAGGTGGTTGTTTTTCCAGACTCTCTCATGCAGTCTACCAAAGGCGCTGCTTGCCTTAGCAAGTCTGTTGTCAATTTCTTTGTCGACTCTTGCGTTTGATGTGATGGTGCTGCCGAGGTAAGTAAATTGATCAACTGTTTTGAGTTCTGTTTGCCCTATGGTGATGTGGGGGGACTGGTAATCCTGTCGAGGAGCCGGCTGATGAAGAACCTCGGTTTTCTTCAGGCTTACTTCAAGGCCAAATGCTTTAGCAGTAACTGCAAAGCAGGACGTTAAACGCTGGAGAGCAGACTCTGAATGAGCATCAAGAGCGGCATCATTTGCGAAGAGTAGCTCACGGACGAGTAGCTAATGCGTCTTGGTGTGAGCTTGCAGACGTCTCAGATTAAATAGACTGCCATCTGTGCAGTACCGGATGTAAACAGCATCTTCATTATTGAACTCTTCCATGGCTTGTTTGAGCATCATACTGAAGAAATGGTGAACAAGGTCGGTGCAAGAACACAACCTTGCTTTACACCGTTGTCAATTGGGAAGGGTTCGGAGAAATCACTGTTATACCTAACCCGGCCTTGCTGGTTTTCATGCAGTTGGATGATCATATTGAGGAACTTCGGGGGACAACCAAGGCGCTTCAGAATTTGCCAGAGTCCTTTCCTACTCACTGTGTCAAAGGCTTGGGTTAGGTCAACAAAGGTAATGTAAAGTCCCTTGTTTTGTTCCTTGCACTTTTCCTGGAGCTGTCTGAGGGCAAAGACCATGTCAGCAGTTCTTCTGTTTGCACGAAAACCACACTGAGATTCTGGGAGAACACTTTCTGCGACACTAGGCGTTAGTCTATTGAGAAGAATTCGAGCAAGGATTTTGCCCGCAATGGAAAGCAGTGTGATTCCTCTGTAGTTGGTGCACTCTGATTTCTCTCCTCTGTTTTTGTACAGGGTGATGATAATTGCATCCTGAAGATCTTGAGGTAGTTGGCCTTGGTTCCAGCAAAGCGTGAAGAACTCGTGAAGCTTGGTGTGTAGGGCTTTTCCACCAGCCTTCCATACCTCTGGGGGGATTCCATCCACACCTGCTGCTTTGCTGATTTTCATTTGTTCAATCGCTTTAAAAGGGTGTTATACAGGTTTGATTAATGCTCTCTTTGCCGGGGACTTCGGACAGAATGTAAAAATTTAGCTGTGGGGTTTTCTGTACCAATTGTCACTCAAAGCACATAAAGTGTTAGAATTGTAGGGTATTCATTGTCAACAATGCAACAATGCCAGCATTGCAAGAAATCAATAGGTTGAATGCATGATGCAGAATTGTTCAGGCGTGGATAAGCTATTGAGCTGTTCTTGATGGCGTGTAAGCTAAGTCTTAGCTTGCTGTTGATAGGTGAAATCCTTCCTGGGAAGAAATTTCTTCCTAAGTCAGGATTTTTTCCTAAGTGATATTCTGAAAATCTTCCTAAGTTTAAGTGTTTTTCCTGTACTTGCTTTAGGAAAAAACTTAGGAAGGGGGTGGGAGCATGCAAATTTCTAACTAAGGAAGAAGTTAGTATTCTAGAATGCACTGAGGAAAGAATTTCAGGAAAAATATTTAGAAAAGCTCCACCCCTGTCCCAAGTACGTTGTTCAGAATAGCAAGCTGCAAACATTGTGATAGGCGCACTTGTCATTAACTGCGCGCACATGTACTTTGATGCACGAAATGAGCGTGAGAAAGGGAACATGCTGCGCACACGTGTATTTGACCCTACGTCATAGTAATTTGCGATTGTCATTGGTTGGTCCCTTATGATACGGCATTTTGTATTGGCTTAAAGGACGTGGGCGGGGATAAGGATTGCCTATTTTGCATTAAGAAGTCCTGAAGAAGAAATTTCAGAATACCAATTCTGTCTTTCCTAGGCACTTCCTAAGTTCTGATTTAGGAAGAAACTTAGGAAGATTTTCAGAATACCACTCCACTTTTTTGACTCATAAAAACATTTCAAGCTATTGCTGAAAAAATGACCACTGAGTTTGATAGTATGAATATGTATGAATATCCATGAACAGAAGCATAAATATGGATGAATTTTCAGTCATTTATAAGAAACATTTTTATCTCAGCCTATCTCCTGGAATAGAATGATGATATGTGCAGGAATCTTCCAAGATCTATTTTTGGTTGAAGACAGCTATCATCCATTTAGGGTTAGAGAGGTTCAAAGGTCATTCTTGACATTCATCCCACTGTTGTCACATGATTACATCCATATATTTGCAGCTTCCTGCAGATTTTAGCATCACATGGAACACAAGGATGCGGAAGACGGCTGGATTCTGTTTCTACAAGAAGAGGCTTGGGAATGAGCGAACTGCCAGAATTGAACTCTCTATAAAAGTGTGTGACTCTGCAGGTAAATATGTCCCATATAAAAACTGTAGCAATTGACAAATTATACTATATTCTGCTGAGACAAGGCCATCTCTATGAAATGGTTTCAGCAAGGAGAAACCTTCATTACCTCCGCCAAGGGGGAAGGCTATGTTTTCGTTACTGTTTGTTTGTCCGTGTGCAAAATAACTCAAAAGTTGGGAACGGATTTAGATGAAACTTACAGGGAAGGTTGAGAATGACACATGGAACAAATGATTAAACTTTGGTAGTAATCCAGAAACTTTTATTGATTTTATGAAGGATTTTCGATATTTTGGTAGGTAGGGTCAATGAACTTGGGAGTTCAAGTTGCGCATTTTTGAGGTTTTCATACGCGCACGAAAGTGCGTGCTCTAGTTTCTGCTAGGGCATGGCGCGCCACGCAGTAGAGGGTTTATGACGCAACAAAGGCTTCTATATTGGGAAATAGGGCAATTTTCAGCATGCATACGTATGAGTGGAAATCACTGATCACTATGGAAGAACAAGATAATTGGTGGAAAGGCGGAGGTCTGCGCTCTCAGAGTGCTTTTCTAGTTCTATCTTTTTTTTAATGTTTAAAGTTGAAACTCTAATGTTTGTTATGCATATCTACAACTTGTAGGTATTTGCCTCACCTCTTTTGAATACAAGATGATATCTAGATGGAATTCTTGTGTATGATAACTCATTCTAAAGTAATAAGAAGCCATGCAAATAAATGGTAGGTGGAAAGTGTGTATGCACGATCCTGCATGTTGATTAAACAGCAGGATTTGTGAAAATATAAACATAGGTACACTCAGGGTAATCTGATGGAGTGGTCATGTTCACCCAGGATAGTCGGATGGTGTGGTCATACACACTCGGGGTAGTCTGATGGAGTGTTCATGCACACCCAGGGTAGTCAGATGGTGTGGTCATGTACGTACACTAAGGGTAGTCTGATGGAGTGGTTATACACACTCGGTGTAGTCAGATGGTGTGGTCATGCACACTCAGGGTACTCTGATGGAGTGTTCATGCACACCCAGGGTAGTCAGATGTTGTGGTCATGCACACTCAGGGTAGTCTGATGGTGTGGTCATGTACAAGAAAAGATAGTGAGATGGATTGGTCATGTACACCCAGGGTAGTCTGATGGCGTGGTCATGTACGTGCACCCAGGGTAGTCAGATGGTGTGGTCATACAGTACACCCAAGGTAGTCAGATGGCGTGGTCATGTACATCCAGGGTAGTCTGATGGAGTGTTCATGCACACCCAGGGTAGTCAGATGGTGTTGCTATGCACACCGAGGGTAGTCTGATGGAGTGGTCGTGTATACCCAAGGCAGTCAGATAATGTGGTCATGTACACCAAAGGTAATCACTTGTTCATGCACACTCAGGGTAGTCTAATGGAGTGTTCATGCTCATTCAGGGTTGTCTTATGGAGTGGTCGTGTACACCCAAGGCAGTCAGATGGTGTGGTCATGTACACCCAAGGTACTGCAAAAATGGTTTACTGGTTTCTATCGCGTACAAATACTTTCATGGTTTCCATCGGTGCCGACTTT
This sequence comes from Diadema antillarum, assembly GCF_040938485.1. Classification (NCBI taxonomy): domain Eukaryota; kingdom Metazoa; phylum Echinodermata; class Echinoidea; order Diadematoida; family Diadematidae; genus Diadema; species Diadema antillarum. The sequence goes on along the minus strand of NW_027272364.1, from coordinate 150,932 downwards.
TTCGTGTGTGTTTGAATTTGCAGTCGGCAAAATCTGTGAATTCACAGTTGGCAAAACCTGTTTTATTTTACACATGAAAACCCAAACTATAATCCAATTATTCTTTTATTTTTCAAACAGAAATTAAAATTAAATGCAGGTTTACCTGAAATCCCGTCTCTTGAGTACTTTACAAACATGCTTGTAAAGTTTTAATATCCTTAATAAATTTCCTTGATATCATCCAATCTTGTGTAGAATACGGCAAGGAGGAAAGTCTGATGTGGAATGTACATGAAATGTTCCCACTGTTGATATCTTGCTCAACAATTCCAAGTGTGAAGTCAAAATAAACAAACATATTTACAGGAAATGTTCAGCTATGATAGCCGTGTTTTTCTACTCCCACTCCCCTTCCGCGTCGCTGTCCTCGTTGTCGGGCAGCGGTGCCATCCTCACCTCAGCAACGGCCTTTGAAATCCGTCATCTTGAATCCATTTCCTTGTTTGATGACACGATGCTGTGCGTGCATACGAGCCACCTCGGGTGGTGGTTTGATTGCTGTTATCCGCAAGTCAATTGACTTCACAATGGCACTCATGTCTTTCGCATCTTCGATGCCCTTGGCCATGAGGCTCGAATACCACGTGTTGAATTGTGCATTGATTTCCTTTTTGTACGCACTGTTTGCCGTGGCATCTAGAGGCTGCAATGCATCGGTACACGCGGCAGGGACATACACAAATGCTGCTCCCAAGTCTTCGCAATCTTCGCTCTGACGTCATCCGTACGATGCGTTCGAAAAGCGTCAAAAATCAAGATGGGCTTTACACTCGCATCAAGCCCCAGACGAGCATGTGTTTTGTCAATGTATGGCTTGATCACATCTAGGTAACGAAGCATGGTATCGCTGGTCGACCAGTGACTTTCAGAGTGCCATATGTCCCAATCATCTGGAAATGGTGTATTGCGGGGATGGCACTGCTCAGTTTTCCCTTAATATAATATCTGGGGTGGTAGAAAATCTCCTGACAGGGTGCATGCCAACAAAGCTGTATATTGGCGCTTGTCGTCAATCCCTTTGATTGGAATTTTCTTCTCTCCACGCACATGCATAGTCCAATTGTTCGCTGGCACCACATCGACTCCTGTTTGGTCCCAATTTATGCAGGTGTATTATACTTGCGAACTCGACGTCCAATGCGGCGGAAAAACTTCCCACTCACTTCAGCAAGATCATCGGGACGATTCTTGACTCCCTTGGTCCCTTTCCTCTTTGTGAAGCCCATGCGATCCATGATGGAACGAGCACATCCCCTCCATGCTCTACTAGAACAGGCGGTTTTTTGTTTTTTAGTAGACCGCGTACGCCGGGCAAGAACTATATTTGTGTTGATAATGCCACCAATTGCACGGATAGCTCTGATGTAGGCCTTGACATCATCATCGTATTTCCCAAGTATCAAAGGGTGTCCTTGTTTAGCTTTGGGCAGCTCTTTAATTTCCACACTAGGATCAGCACTTTTGCATTTCAAATAGGTAGACTTCATTCCCTGAACTGTGCTTTCATTTAATGTCTTTCCAAACTCCTTGGGAGTACTTGCGTCCAGCTGAAGCCACTCCATACTCGGCGGCATAGCGTCCAATCTTGGCCCTGAGCTCTGACGGGTAGACCCCATAGGAGCCCCGCTTACGAGTCGTCGATGTTGTAGTACTCGTAGCTGGGATATGTCCAGTTTAGAGTCCCCGGCCCCTCCAAGCTCATCACCAAGAGAACTAACTTCTTCGTTTGCAGCATGAACCGACTGAGCATCTAATCCATGCTTATCATCCGCAGGATTCGGCAATCCCAAACCCTTTTTAGCATTAATTGGTTTGAAAAACCGACGCATAATGAAGGAATTGAAATACTAGTACTAGTAGACAACGCGCAAGAGAACGTGACATGAATGAGATTAACAGTGTTTGTATGCATTCTTAAAATGCACACTGCTGTACATGAATGAATTCTTCTGTTTTAACACACTCCCAATTCCTAGTAAATAACAGTACAATGACCGCACGTGTGGGGCACGCGCACAGGAGTTGACCTACATTGCGCGGTATCGCTGTGTGTGTGTTGACCATCAATACACTCAATGCGCGGAATCTTTGTATGTGCATGTGCACATTAGCGTTGTAACAAGCAGCGAGTTCAAAACATTTCCTTGCGTGGTTGATTTCGCGCGACTTTTCAAACCATTTTCACGTGATGTTAAATTCGCGGTTCAACATCAAAGCGCGAAAATAAAACCACCGCGAAAGAAACCACTTGTACAGTAGTCAGATGGTGTGGTCATGTGCACCCAGGGTAGTCAGATGGTGTGGTCATGTACACCCAAGGTAGTCAGATGTTCATGCACACCCAGGGTAGTCTGATGGAGTGTTCATGCACACCCAGGGTTGTCTGATGGTGTGGTCATGTACACCCAGGGTACTCAGACGGTGTGGTCATGTGCACCCAGGGTAGCCCGATGGTGTGGTCATGTACACCAAAGGTAGTCACATGTTCATGCACACCCAGGGTAGTCTAATGGAGTGTTCATGCACATTCAGGGTTGTCTGATGGAGTGGTTGTGTACACCCAAGGCAGTCAGATGGTGTGGTCACGTACGTGCACCCAGGTTAGTCAGATGGTGTGGTCATGTACACCCAAGGTAGTCAGATGTTCATGCACACCCAGGGTAGTCCGATGGAGCGTCCATGCACACCCAGGGTTGTCTGATGGTGTGGTCATGTACACCTGGGGTAGTCTGATGGAGAGGTCATGTACACCCAAGGTAGTCAGATCGTGTGGTCATGTGCACCCAGGGTAGTCTGATGGTGTGGTCTTGCACATCCAGGGTATTCTGATGTTGTAGTCTGATGGTTTGAATCTCATTTCACTATTCAACTGTCCAATTTATTTCCTACAGAACGCTTGAGAGACACTCTGATCCATGAGCTGTGTCACGCTGCTGCATGGCTGATCCATGGGGTCAGTGATGGTCATGGCCGCTTCTGGAAATACTGGTGGGTCATCTTTGTATCCTACATGTTGTAGCATCCTATTATAAGTATTTCCTTTAGTTTTGTGTTTGTATGTGAGGCTATTTTTCCCACCACATCGATGTCTGTCTGTGTACCATTCATAATAACTTTGTTTTTGGGATGCTACCTGTGCTTTACAATTGGGCATCAGGTGACATAATAATGGCAACTATAGGATTTATGAAAATTGTTATTGTAAGTCATTTATGTGAATCAAGTGCTAGCTATTGTGGAGGAAGACGACATGTTGACAAGATGAAAGCATTTGACGAGAGAGCTCCATCAAGTAAGTAGCAGACATGAGCACTTTAATTTAAAGGTCCATTGTATTTGTGACTATACTGCATTTTGATGTCATACATGTATTAAGTGAAAGCCCATGCATTTTGGTTCAAACCCTGTTTGCATTGAATATTTGCTTCAGAAATGAACAGAGCCCAATTTGGACATGATACCAGTATGTCATTGGGTGAGACAATTTACTTGGTGTGTTCTTGTTAGCAAACTTTTGCTGACTGCAAAAGTGTATGCACCATTCGCTACAGCACAAATACTGTAGAATATCAAGTTTGACAAGCTTGAAGATTGCTCTTGACAATGTCATGAAGCACATAAAATCCAACCATTTTGAATGCAGAACTGTGGGGGGAGGCATTCCTCATGTAAATTCACATTTCTGGATTCCTCAGTTGTTTTTAATTGAATGATGCACTACTGGTTTCATTCCTTTTAACTACCCAAAGCCTTCTGATATTCAATACCATAATATTACTTCATTTGACTGTCTTGAACCAACTTGCTGTGAATCTTCCCCTTTTAAACAGTTCTTTACAAATGTATCATTAGACATGATGAGAGTCTGTTGAAAGTCACACCATGTTTAATGTAATGTCCTTGTATTAAAAAGCCCCATATATAATTTCAGTAAAAAAACTATTTATTGAGCAATTGCATTGCTCCAAATGGTCTAATGTATGCTATTATGTTTTCTGACTCTATTGAACTAACAAAGTTCAGTGAAATCGCAGGAGAAATGCTGAAGACTCTGTATGCTGACAAGTATTGTACCAACATGGACATGGACATATGGGACTATAATCCTTTTCCATTCATAAAAAATCATATTCTAGAAATATGATGAAGAAATTGGAAAGAAATTTGCTGCTGTAAATCTTTGTTGGTACACAACATGAGCTGCAATCTTCAGAATACTCAACAGAACAGCAATGTTCTGCTTTTTCTTTTCCTCTTTTCCTTGATGATCTTTTAATTGAAAGTGTCTGCAAATTAATGCCCAGGTTTTGAAAGGTATGGCTGCATGGTATAAGATTTGTGTATGCTTGTCTGGCCTTGTTTGTAGGGCTGCCAAGGCCAATCTGGCTCATCCAGAGATCCCCATTATCAAGCGATGCCACACCTATGAGATCCACACCAAGTACAAGTACAAGTGTGTCCAGTGTGGAAACATGTGAGTCTAATCTGGCACTGTTTTTGTTTTTGTTTGTTTAATCGCCTGGCCCCTGTTTCGTAAAGAGGTTTCGTACAAGTGCTGTAAGTTGGGAGAGGTGCAGTTTGTGTGAGCTAACATTTAATCTTAAATATTCCCTGGGCTAGTGCTTGGTCATTATCTGGCTGCTACCATGGTAATTGTAACAGTTGCAACTTTCAGACTGTTAGTGCTGACCTCTTGATGAAACAGGCCCCAGAATGATGCTGTGTAGCTCTCTTGGTAATGACATACCAGAACAATTCCGAAGTATGTATAATGCAGGGCCGGCGGAGCGTTTTCAAAAGTGTGTGTGGGGGGGGGGGGGGGGCGGGGCCCACTTCCGGATTTCATGAGCTAATAAGCAAAAAAAAAAAAGCTCATCTCTCCCCTACCACTTCCAGGTTTCTTCAGCTGACAAGCAAAGGAAAAAAAAAGGGTCCTCAGCGGAACAACATAACCTTACCGCGCTCACACTTCAAGATCTCTATTTCTTTGTAGCGCCACTTACGTACTTCCGGTTTAAAAAAAGTAGGGGGGGGCCCCAAAGTGATGACACCTTATGTATTCCTTTGTGTGGTGCACAAAAAGTGTGGGGGGCCCAAGCCCCCCGTTCCACCGGCCATGTAATGTAAGTACATACTGTATATGTATATTTGTTTGTGTGTGTACGTATGTTTGTATTATTAAGTATATGGTACATGTCCATATGTACATAAGCAAGTAGATACTGTATTCGCTGAATATTATGTTACAGATAGGTTTCTATTTTCTTAAATTTTGTGAGTTGGGTGTTCTTCATTAATCTAATAAAAGAATATTAGAATATTAACTCTGGTCCCGTCATGAATGTGTCATGCACACATGCATTTCTCGTGAAATATTTGGCGTAAACAGTAGTTAAATGGAGGGGGAGGGGGAATTCTTCACCATGATCCTGTTTCATTGAGCAATCCACGATGATTATGACTTACCATACTTTTGGGTTTCTGTGATGAGCAGCTGGGCAATAGCCAATTAGCTACCAGTATTTCAATAGCTGTTTGTGGTCAGTGGTGTTTACACAGTAAGAAAGGGTGGTAAGAACGTGCTTACGGAAATGCCAGGACCGAGTAGGTCCGTTTTCGGACCAAATTCACATCCAAGACAAGAGTACATGGTATATTGTGTAACCACCAACGGCTAAAAGTTTTACCACCATGGAAAGCTTAAACGAATGTATACTGTAAGAGTGGAAATTTTTGCAGTGTTGACATTTTTACGCATTTCATGCAACCAGAAATTAGCGCGGAAAGAAAAGCACATATTTTTGCTTGCCATATTGTTCCAGTAGTTGATGTCTTGATTCCGTGAAATTAAAAACACATGAAAGTCTTCTTACCCGGCCGAGTGCAAAAAATTAGTTGCGCGAAAATATCCACTTTTACAGTAGCTGATATTGTGTCAATAGCTGACACTATTACTTCTCGTACTTGTGATGTGCTTTGTACGAAACAGGCCCCATCTATGCATGTATCTGTCTTATCTCTCTCTCTCTCTCTCTCTGTAGCATCGGCCGCCACTCCAAGTCGGTGGATACCTCTCGATTCTGCTGTGCCTACTGCAGTGGCAGGTTGGAGCTCCAGCCAACACTCAACAAGGACGGCACCCCTGCCAAGGCCCGGGGCCCAAATCCCTTCGCCATGTTTGTTAAGCAGAACTATGCATCAGTTAAGAAGACTCACTCAGCGACAAATCATGCAGATGTCATGCGCCTCCTCAGTCAGGAGTTTGCCGACAAGGCAAAAATCGCCAAGTCTTGAGGTGCTGTTTAGTTCTGTTGCCTCCTTTTGTAGTTAACTCACAATCAAAACACCACGTTTAGTATGCAGATAGCATTTTTTAATGTCTGTTTTTTACAGATTGGACTTAGGTCTAATCATGCTCAGTGATTGTTTGATGTGCTTATGTCTTGTCAGAATGGAAAGTCATCGATTTGTATTTATAGATTGCTATCGCACTCTGGAATTACCCTTTCCTGTCACTTTTACAGAATAGTAAAAAGTAATAATTAATAAATTAATAAATATTAATGATAATTGCAACTTTGAGAATCGAAAATTTCTTAACAATTCTTAACAATAATCATTATTGTGTTATTCCATATAAGTGTGTGCCATCCCTTGTGTGCAGATTACAAGTGTTGTTTATTTTTGCATATCCTCTTATATTATGTGTGTAAAATCATTTGCACCGACTTTCAGAAATTCTGTTTTTATATAGTAATGGATAATTTGTTAGTAATCACCAATAATTAGGGATGATCCGGCAGTAATGTGAACATTTTTATGCCTCCGCCAACGAAGTGGCCGGAGGCATTATGTTTTCGGGTCGTCCGTCCGTCCGTCCATCCGTACGTACGTCCGTCCCGTTTTGTTTTTGTCGATATCTCAAGAACCGTGTGGTGGTTTTACATCAAACTTGGTATGAGGGTATATCCTGGGGGGATAATACTTTGTTTGGATTTTAGGGTCACGGGGTCAAATATATGCTTGTTCCAATGGACAGTGATTATCTAGGGAAGTTGGGGGTCATGGTTCAAAGGTCAGGGGGTCAAAGGTCAAGGTCAACTCCTCAAAATATCACTACTTTCCTTATATTTATGCAATGCCTGAAGGTTTTTTTTTTTAACTTGATGTATGCATGTATTACCCGACATATATTCTGTGGGAAGTTTCTTGCCAAAAGGTCAAAGGTCAAAAGGTCAAAGGTCAAGTGAAAGTGTTGAATTGCACTTTTTCCTTCATATCTCAAAAGTAACTCAAGGTATCATCATGAAACTTACATATTTATGCATGTTCAACCTAACAGCGATTCTCTTTGGAACTGTGAGGTCAAATGTCAAAGGCCAGGTTTAGATAATGCTATTTTCCCATTTGATACTGAAATTATACTTTTTCTCAATACCTTGAAAATTACTCAATGCATAAACTTATAAAAGGGTCAAAAGTCAAGTAAAAATCATCAGTTCCCCAAATACCTGCACTCTGACATTTTAATCATTCATCCAATTGAACCTAGTTCTAGGAAAGTGAACATTCAGCACATTTGTGGCAAACCTGTCATTTTAATATTTTGCCAATTGTGTGAAACTGTCATCACACATTGTCAAGACATTGTACTATAGACCTATTAGGAGAACCATGCATTATGACGGAGGCATATCAGTCGTCGTAGCGATATATCTACCGAAAGGTAGTTTTTTAAATTTCACTGCATCTCAAAATGCAATGAGATGGAGTGGAATCTATTTATATATTTGAATATGGGATACAGAATGTTTGCATGTTTTTATTTTTACATGTATTTGTCTTCATTTTTCCTGGTATTGCATAGCATGTAGACCTGAAAATTACACATCATGAAACATTCCATATTCGGTGGCATAATCTAGCATGTTTGTTGTGAAGCACCGATTTATTGTGTAAGTTGTCTAGGCAAGGCTTCTCGGAAAAAAAAAAAAAATCCTTGTTTGTCATTCCGTAATTTGCACATAATTCAGATGAAGATTCCTTTGGAAATTGAGCATCTACTTTGGATGTCGTTTTCTGTTATGTTTCATTTTTTCTTCATGGATCAGCAGAACAGGAATGAAATTCAGAACTTTTCAATCAAGCAGCCTGAAAAAAGAAGAAGAAAGGATTGCATCATTTACAATACTGAAACAGAGGAAATGTATTCTTTTTCTCTCTAACTCTCTCTTCCTCTCTCTCTCTCTCTCTTATGGTAGAAGAAAATGACCGAATCCTTTATATTCACTGCAATACATGTATTAAAAACAGTACAAGGTGTTGTATGCCAGTGTTAAGTTGCTAACTCGTACAATGATATGATTTATGATGGCATGAAAGCAGTGGTGTTGTGCCATTGTAACTGCCTGTTTTCGGATATATAAACTTGCCTTTCTATAATCCTGTTCAAATATGAAATCATATGCTGACACAAAGGGAAGCCCTTAATTAGGGGAGCTTTCTGACAAAGGCAAATTATCCAGCAGTGTGTGGTATTTTAAACAAGTTCACCATGTCTGATCATTTATTTTCTAAGTGTGGAAAGTGTGTAGTTTTAGAAATTTAAAGTTTTAGTCATATTCAGTGCCCTTAATTCAGTGTTGGTGTGTTTTTTATTTGTAGGTATCCATCACTGCACTGTAGTTATTTTACTGTGTTTCCAAAGTATTATCTACAGTTTTTACCCCTTCCAGTCTAGTTTCTCACAAAAAGAAATCAAAAGAAGTTTTAAAGAAAATCTCTCTGAAATTGTATGAGTAATTCAAACATATTTCTTTTACACATATAGATTATATGCTTGGTACAGGCAAGATGCAGGTTGTGACCGTTTGCTATGTAGAGAACTAAAAAAACCCTGAAAATCCACTAACAGTGCGTTTTTGGATCTAGAGGATCTTTGGATCTTCTTTTTCTTCTGCTTCTTCTGCTTCTTTTTCTTCTTCTAATCTTCTATACAATTAATGTAAAAGGACCCTCACTGGGCCTTAATTTAACCACGTCTGAGACTAACAAGGGGTGGGCTCACCTAGAGTTAAATGTTATTTCTCCAGTCTAAGCTTTTTAAACTTTATATGCATTATTTAGTGTGCAATGCCAACTGCTGCATTGCACATCGCCTACATAGAATTATTTGTGAACCTCATACAGGGTGATAATGTTACCAACTACAATGTATGAATGATGAGCACTTAATAGTCCAGTAATGATGACCTTCATCATAAGCTTCATAATCATTGCCATACCACCTTCAAGATTTTGTAATAAATATCTGTTTTATATTAATATCTCCATTTCCTTAGTAAGCAGAAGTGTTGATTTTATAGTTTAATATTTTGTATGTACAGTATATGCGTTTGTGAATCTAGATAAAGAGGCAGAGAGGTATGCATGTGTGTGCGTATGAATGTGTGTATGTGGACATGTATATATATGCATGAACATTCCGACAAATGTGCTTGTTTCATCCTGAACTCTCCCATACCATTGCAGTGAACTTTGCATTAAGAAATATAAGCTGATGAGCATTTACGGTGATAAAAAAAGAAAAGGAAAAAAATCACACACACACACACACATTCTCCTCGGGTATTGTTGCGTGGTCCTCAGAGGAAACCCGTAAAAACTTGCCTGCTAAAGCTCAAACAAAAATCACAGAATCGAATTAGTGATCAGTTAAATAACATCATTTAATTTAAACTTTACACATTACAAATGAGAGAGTACAGCGACGAGGAGCAGGTGCCGGCCCTGGCGGCCGTGGAGATCGCAGATCTCATTGAGGTGTACAACCAAGGGCATACCGAGGTGGAACAAACTGCAGAAAATAAAAACAAATTCGTTAGTACAATTAACAATCAGCTTTGCTTTTGCCGGTCCTTGCTCTTCTTTTACGGTATAATGGAGCATAAAAGATGTCAAAAACGAAACTTTCAAGCTCAAAATCGGAACTCTGGAAGTACGTCTATGTGGGCTATGTTGTATTTTTCTTTTCCATTTTGTCGTTGAATCGAATTGAGAAACAAAGACAAGTTCTTCGCCCCGCTAAAGCTGATGTCCTTCAGTGACGCCCCCCCCCCCCAAAAAAAAAGGGGGGGGGGGTAAAGTAGCCGATTGCACAAAACAAATACGTACTCGAGGAAAAATATTCGTCATTTATATCATTTCGTGCACTACGAAATGTCCGATCACCATGTGTTTTGTGAGATGTGAAGATAACCGATGCTGATTTGGTGAAGTATTCAGTCATTGCAGACTCTTATTTTGGTCAATCATTGCAATAAGCCAGTTCACTATTTTTTAATGTGCAGTTGGTTAGGCCAAGGAGGTTTAAGAGATGGAGACTTTCCAACTGGCTGTAATTATTCAAACAGTTGTCACTTTTCTATTGATGTACAAAAAAATTCCACAGGTGCATCTGTGCCTTTGGTGACGGGGTTTGATGCTGCCGTCTTGCTGAGCAATCTGAAGATTCATTTTGAACGTTAACTTAATGTTGGCTATATTTTGCTTGTTTATCTATCAAATGAAACGAAATCTCACTTAATGATAAAGCTCATTAAACAAAGGTCAATCCCTTCAAGAAATATGTGCAAAAGTGTAAATCAGAGCTGTATCATGTGAAAGTGTTTAAAACAGTACCCTCCCGGAAAGCCGGTTTTATCACTTTTCCACTTAATTCCTCCAAATAAAACTGATATGGATAATCTTCGAGTATAATTCTATATTGATAGATGTACACTGTATCAGATTAGTGGCCGGGTACGGCCAGCCGAATAATTTTCATTTTCACTTCATCATTTTTTGCGCAAATTTCTATTCGCGCATCCCCGTGTCTTTACCATACCTTTTATAAGTAGGGATGGCGAAAAGTAATTACCATCGCGAAAACATTTTCGTTAGAAAGTGGCTGATGATTATGCAATGAGATATGAGTCAATTGTCTTCCTATCTGCGCGGCAGATCCAGTTTGCCACATGCTTCAAATACTTTCGAGTGGCGGCATCGAACGTGACTTCAAAGGAAATACGACAGTTGTGACTCCATTCTCTTGAACCTCCTTGGTTAGGCACTTCACTCAATTTCCAAGCGAGATAAATCATAAGCTTGCCCGGCGTGACAGTTAATGAAATTAATTTTCAAACAAAGAATGAACTTGGGGTATACCAAGTGACCAAAATGATCCGGCAATCAACACTGTTCTTGGGGAAGCATTAAGATTATTATTGTTATTATTATTATTATTATTATTATTATTATTATTATTATTATCATTATTATTATCATTATCATTATTATTATTATTATTATTATTATTATTATTATTATTATTATTATTATCACTATTATTATCATTGTTATTAGTATTATTATTTTGTATTTGATAAATTAACAAACTGTTTGTAGTAGCATTGCCAAATGAAAGTTTTGCTGTCAGGTGGTTGTGCCTTCTTTAATTTACGATAAATTCAATTCTCCTTGAAAGGAAAGAAATACATCGCATTCTCTTCGAATGAATTCATTGACGAAGATACCGAGTAGGGTCCAATCCCCGAGGGTCATAAAATGTCACAGAAAGTGCATACGCGTATTATTGATAACTGGGAATCCGTGATCGAGTTTATTAGTCACTAGGTAGCTAGATTAAACTATAAGAATGTTTTAGTCTTTGACAGGCAACTCAATTTGTGACAAGCCCCGCCCCGCTCATCACTGTGATGGACAGCCTTGTATCTTTCCATCTCCGATTGAATTTAAGGAAAATTATTATTCACATTTTTTTTTTTGGGGGGGGGGAGGGGGAGGAGATTGACTCGAATATTACGAGTAGAGTAATATTTTTGCAATTTTCTTTCCTGCATGATGTTGATGCTGTTAACAACTTTCGCTCATATTTAAAAGTTTTCTCCCCTCTTATCACCTGCAAATGTTTGCGATCCCATTTCCAGCTCGAGACAGGGAAACACAATGTTGTATTTACTACTCTGAACATTCAGTATCGCACCAAATGGTAACTAAGCATTGGTGCGCTTCCATAAACTCTTCCAGATATTCCTCTTTATTATTAGTAGAGGAACTTAGTCGATTTGTGAGAGAACAGATATTTACACCAATTACTCAATGACCATTCATTTAATGTGCAAGTGCTTGGCAGACTTTGCTTGAAGTGGAATATCGCAGATCAAAGAATGTACAAAGCTTGTTAGTGTAAGAGTGGCAATTCAAATCGTTGAAATTCATTCCTTTGTGGAGATTCATGACTGGTAAAGAGCTCTGATTTGGTTTAATGCGCGATTATTGTATTCGATGTGTTGAATACTTCAAGCATTGTCACTCGTACTTTACTGACAACATATTTCAACTGCTCAGATGAGTGAAATAATAATAGACGATTATTCCTTCACCAAACAATAGGTAGATGCGATCTCCCGGTTGCATTTTGATAAGAGATCTCAGTCCAGCTCAGTGTTCTCAAATAGACTAAACTATAGCTTGTTGATAACTGGTCTGAATGATTTAAACCGATTTGTGAGAAGACCCAATCCGCTCGTCAGTGTGATGGACAACCTTGTGTCTTTTTATCTCGAATTCAGTGGTAACATCAGTTTGAGTGTCGATATACATATCACACCTCTACAAAAAAGGCGTTAATTGGTATACTGAAGATTGAACACTTTTAATGGTTTTTCCTATCAAAGAACTAATACGTTTTACCGAATATTATGTGATGTTTGCATCTCGTATCCTAAATAATGAAGACACATCTGTAGCCTTGTTATCACATAGAAACTTTTCCATATCCATCATCTCAAAAAGGAACTGATTTATAATTTGTCTGAGGCAAACCAAATTGTGACAAGCCCCGCCCCGCTTATCACTGTGATGGACAACCTTGCATCATTCCATCTCCAACTGTAATTGAGGTTGTTTAACACGCTCTTAAATGTGGAGGTTAAATTTAAACATTGAAAAGAGAAGAACTGGTGTTGAAATGCATGATTGCATTTCTGCTTATTATCATATCAATTTTTCGACTTGCCTATAAGATGCAATACGATTCCTTCAAATCATAGGCGATCCTGTTTAAACTCCTCGTGATTAGTTTAAGCCCTCAAGATATTTAGGTTTCCAAACGTGTCTATTCAAACGTTTTCAAACATTTTCAGATACCTTTCGTGGTATTTTCCTCTGATATGTATATATTATACTATATATCTTTCTATAACAGGATCAATACTTTAGTATAGAATGTAGGATCTATATTATACAAAGTACTTACCTCCCGGAATTTCCACTGTACACTCCAGCCATAACGCATTTTAGTCTGCAAAAGATCGCCAAACAAACGTGAGGGTTCGGAAGCGTCGTCAATTGTTCGCGAATGTCGTTTTTACTTCGGCGAGAATTTCAAAAAAGTTTGAAATTTTTTGCGAACCTTTTCCGCACACTTAGTCGGGATTTGCTCGTGAATTGTTCTCGAAAGTGTCTTTAAAGCTTCGTCATATGCGCAAGACCTTCGCAAGACACGCGCGATGTTCGCAAAATGTTCGTGAAACCCCAAACAGACTCCGAAACTTCGGAGAATGTCTCGCGTATGTTACGCGAAATCTGCGAAGTTTTTCCGATCATTTTACGACGTAATCGCAAACTGTTCGCGTACCTTTTGAGACATTCTCGCGAACGTTTAGCGCACGTTTGGGGGATGTATGCACTGTACGTTTTCTACAAATAAAAATCGTAGCATACATCTAAACATCAAACAATATTATTAGCAACGATAGTAACAAAAGAAATTAAAGACTAGCAAAGAGAAAGAATATTTGATATACAAAAAAAAATCGCAGAATACACTTAAAATCAATCTTAAGTATGTAAATTTCATTTGAACTATAGAGATTATGTGTTGGAGGAACTGCAAAAAAAAAAAAAAAAAAGATCAAATGCTTTACCAGTGGAGATACGTCCTAGGGGGGAAAAATGTAGGCAAACACACGATAGAGAAATGAGAGAACAAGAAAGGAGAAATACAGGAAAGAAAAAAAATTCAACTCAAGAAAGCTGTTTTGAGTTGATTTTTTTTTCTTGCTTCCACCTCTCCTTGCTACATTTTCTCCCATGATTATTGAAAATGTGTCGTTGTTCGCATTTCCGTCGCGTGTTCTTCGTGTACGTAACATGCTGTACTTTAGCAATGATACACACGACAATCGCACATACGTCGTGGGAACTTCGCACAAATTGCGCAAGAATAGTTTTCGGCTTCATTGTCGGAACACATTCGGAGAAAAACTTTTCCGAATGTTGGATTTTGTCATCATACACAAACTTTGTGTGAATGAAGTATTTGCACATACACACAATTGATTTGATTCTTTTGTTTGTTGGCTGATGTATTTGCTTCGTTTTGCCTTAATAGTTGGCCAATAAATAAGCACCTGTCACAAGTCAGCTTGTGTTACATTAGCCTATCAAGCACGAACTTTCGGAGTAGGCTAAAGATTTTACTCATAGATTTCAATTAAATCTGGATAATGCCACCAAACAAGCATGTCATGATTAATCGTAGTTTATCTATATTCCCGCTTTATCTGCTGCATTCCAATTACAGTTCATTGCACTCGATTTCCGAGAAAGTTTTAATAATATTGAAGAAATACCTTCCAAAAAAGAATTTGATATCGTCGGTCATGGTGAGTGGCTCTTGTATTCTGTAGACACATCTGCAGCCGTATTATCACAATGAGATTCAGTTAATTTGGTAATCATAAATGGGCTTAATTTGCAATTTTCCGAGGAGGTAAACCAAATTGTGACAAGCCCCGCCTCGCTTATCACTGTGATGGACAACCTTGTATAGTGCGATTGTTTTATATGCTGTCAAGGTCATTTTTTGGAACATTGATTAAAATGGAAATTCTGGTGGTACGCGTGACTGCATTTATTTCTGCCATTATTTTTATTCTTTGAAGTCGCCTGAGATACAAAATCATTTCTTCAAATTATATTGGGCGATCCTGTTTTAAACCCATCGTGGTGAGTTCAAGACCATATGACATCCAGATTTGTATAGGATTTCTCAATTCAGGCGTTTGTAAGAGCTTTCAGGATATATATCTTTATTTTATTTCCTTTGTGTGCTTTTTCTGTTTGTTTTTCTCAACTGTTTGAGAATAGAAGATTAGTAGAAGTAGAAAATGCAGAAATATATACAAAATACTTACCTCTACACTGCAGCCACAAAAGATTTACAAACTTTGCTTGAATTAACCTATTTTCATAAATCATTTTAGAATGCAGTCTATATAATTCTTTCGTTTGTTGGTCGATGTGTTTCGTTTTGCCTATATACTAGTAGTTGGGCAATAAAGCGCTTTTCACGACTCAGTTTGTGTTATATCATTATACACAATTTTGCTATAAGAGTAGACCAATTATTTCAATCCGTGATTCCAATTAAAGCTGGATAATGTCACCAAATAAATATGTTATGGTTATTACTGTTTTATCCGCATTCCTGTTTATTTGCTGCGCTCCTGCTGAATATTAATGCACTCGATTACTGATAACAGCTTGCTTATAACTATATCTAGCACGAGAATCTTGCAATAATTTGTTATCATCAGTTTATAGAATGGTTGGTAGTAAAGTCTGAAAATCCCCATATGGACAGCAGTGCGGCTTACTTCATCATCATCCTCAGCTCGTCGACAACGGCATCAACGGCAGGCCGATTGACGGGCATGGAACTCCGGCAGGCGTCACCGATGTCGGTCAGGTCTCGGTCGCCACTCGACATCCCCATGGCCCAGAGAAGTCGGCCGAGCTGGAAGACATCGCTGTGGACGCTCTTGGGCTGGTCGTGGAGGGCAACCTCTGGAGCAATGTGTCGATAGATCTGGCCTCGACGGTACTTCTCCTTGACATTGCGGCAGAATCGGGTGTAGTTCTGATCGCTCCTAGAGGTCACCAGACCGAAGTCGATGACCTTGGCCCGCCATCGATGACCTGGAGAGAATCGGAAAGAACTGTCTTCAAAGGGCACAACCACATTGTGAAATCTGAAGTCTGATGAGAAAGACTTCAACCTATTTTCCAGCAACATTAGAGACAGAATTTCGTTTTTCCTTATTACTTGTCGTTTCTGCAAGCGTTATGGATTTTCCAAGCAAAGCAATTCTGCAGATGCAGAAGTTTTAAAGATCACACGCCTCCATTTTTTTTTTTAAATCGCAGACTGAAGAGTACTCCAAATGTGTGCAATTTTAGTTTTCTAACCTATCTTAAGAACAATGATGGTAGTGATGATGGGATTGCGGGCTCTGTCGGAGAATAATGTCTATTTATGGTCATTTCTGCAAATAAATGTCCGAATAAGGCTTGATCTACAATTAAAAAGAAGAAAAAAAGAAACGTTACTTACTTGTGGGTGGCATGTAGATCAGGGCGTTGTCTCCCTTCAGGTCATTCATCAAGTATCCCTTATTATGAATGACCTGAAGACCACATGCCAGATCTAGGGCGATCTGTAGCCAGTCTGCGTGACGAACCGAGGGTACGTGGCCAGCAATTGCCTTTCCCACAGTAAACGTCTTGCCGGTATTGGGGTCTCCTGTATAACGGACAAAATACAGCAATGAATAAGAAACGTTGTCGGTCCATGATGAAGAATGATGTTTTACACTGCTTGCTAATTCGATACGGAGTAATTGCTGTTATAACTGCCATCATCACAACTAAAACAAATGCAAGACAAGCTATAGAGACGGAGAATAAATGCAATGTTTACTAACTACTAATTTCATGATTACTTATCATACAAAAGGAATTTCTGAATAATTTTTTGAATAGATATATTGATAACTGAATGAGAATAAATGAATGAATGAATGAATGCATAAATGAATGAATGAATGGAAGGATGAATGGATGATGGAGTGAAGGCTCAGAGAGAGGTTGATTGACACAGACCAGACGACCCGAAATGACAATAATAAACCCGTATTTGCTTGGTATAGAATTGTGAAGGGATTAAGGACCTGCAAAGATTTATTTACCAACAAACTCCATCGCCAGACCCACGGATCCCACCCTGACCTCAACGCAGCCAAGATAGCGGGGAAAGAACTCCTCTCGACCGAACAAGTCCAGCAGAGAGGCTTCCTTCGCGATCTTCTGCACCTGATATACAAGGATGAAAATTAGCAAACTGATTACCATAATGTCACACAATGAATCAAAATCTGTCACAGTTTAAAGAGTTTGGTACGAAGGTGTATGTCCTATTTTTCTAAATAACTCGTAACTCTTTCGATTTTGATTAATCAGTTTGCATATTTGTATAATATTCTTCCTGCATTGGTATGTTTGTATTTTCAAGATGTCAACAAAAACTTGTAACACTGTAGGAAGTGCTGGTTACCTTGGCTTTCATTGCCCCGGGACAGTCGGGTAGGATCATGGTCTTCACGGCGATGGGTGTGCCGGAGGAGCGGTGGCGATGTAGGTACACGGTGCCGTAGCACCCGCTTCCCAAGATGGTCGGACCGCCCGAGGCGGTGAATGGCTTCAGATCGGCCAGGTCCCACACGTATGTCGAAGGTAAGGATGATGATGATGTAGCACCGTTACCCCTGGCAACAGCTCCACTTACTGCACCTTGCAGAGGTGGTTCAGTAGGAGATCTAAAGAAAACAAAGAGAAAACGTACGGGCAAGTTTGTTTTTGTATTCAGTCGTCAATTTTTGATTTTCCAGGGAGGTATAGATAGGCCTATACAATTAAGTTCTTTTATCCAGGTAGGCCTACTAAGTGCACTATATTACATGGGTTAGTCAAATACCAGTTAGTGATTTGTTAAACACAGTCACATGATGGAGGCATATTCGCTATGTTCGCCCATGGGAGAACATTCTTTATGTTCTCCCATGGGAAAACATTTTCACGTAACAAATGACAGAAGGCCTAGACCGCGCGCACACAGTGAATTTGGCTCTGCGCGAGCGATCGAGTGCGTTGTGGGTGGTTGACGTTGACGTATTTGAGTACTAGTAACCCATAACAGATGATGACTTTTGTTGTCGGGAACATGTACCAAACGTTCCACCCTCAAGGTTTGAAATGCTATTTCGGGAGGCTATAAGTCCCTCGACTTCGTCTCGGGACTTATAACCTCCCTCAATAGCATTTCAAACCCGTCGGGTGGAACATTCGGTATGTTCCCTCCCCCGCCAGTCATCATCTATATAATGTGCGTGATAATGTTTTACTAGTAAGACGGATGTTGAGTGTAATCATCACTTATTGTTGAAAGACGACTCATCACAATCTGATAAAAATAGGAGTATTGCATATGTTGTGTGTGTGTGTGTTCTGTGTATGGTATCTTCATATCCGGTTGGCAATGTTTGACTGATGATTCACATTAAAGAGTTTGAAAAATGTTAAGATTCTTGAAGCGTATGCTGATTCTGATTCATTTAGTGTTCATTGAAAAAAAAAACAACTCCAGGGATGTTTGTTTGTGTGTGTGTGTGTGTGTACGTATGTATGTCCTTACTGAGAGGAATCGGTGTCTGATGCATGTGCGGGGAACCGCCAGATGATAGGGAACCCAGGGGGACTTGAGGATTCGGAGGTGGACGAGGAGTTAAGGAGGGTGCTGGACTGAGATGTTTCAGGGGTTTGAGCTGACCTGTATAATAGTTTGATTTTAAGAAATGCGTTTATAGATACAGAAATAAGTTTTGATTGCTTAAAATTTTGCTAAATTGTTTTCTAAAATGGATATTTGCGCTGTTTGATCTCTCTGGAACTATTTTCATCAATTGTAGAAAACAATCTTATGTGTTTGCCTGAAAAAGAAAATAGTTGTGATGGAGAAAAATATGTACCGGTATTGATAGATTGAAAAAGACTGAACGGATTCAGATATTGAGAAAACGTAAATCTATCAACACTATACAAAATAGATGTTTAGTTTCTATTCAATCAAAAGACATTCAGAACAACATAAGGTCGTACATATGCAAAGAACCAGCAAATAGATATATTTTTGAGTGTTTTCTCACCATTTAGGCAGAGCAGAAACGTCCACGAAACCACGAGACTCGTGACCCTAAATGAAAAGAATTAGATCAGAATGAATTTATACCCATTGTTATATTTCTGGCATTAGATTAATTAAGAACAAGCCACATCAAAAGGACAGTAGTAACATTAACTGCTCAAAACACATTGGCCAGAAAAGACGCCATAGTCCGTTAAATGCAGTATTAAAACAACATTTTAAAGTAAACGATCATGAAAATAATATAGGGCTAATATTGACTAAAATATCTAATCTTACCTGTGATCGGTGAGAGGCAAGCTTTATTTGCCTCCTGGCTTCAGTCAGTTCCGTCTCTAGGGTCTGCATCTTGTCTTGGAGTTGTCGAATCTTCTCCTCTGCCTTCATTGCCTGCTTACCCTTCTGCCAAGCTCTCTCTTCGGCAGATCGAACATCTTTCTCGGCGATCTTCCTCCCTTCTTCAGCTCGACTTGCCCGCGCCTCGGCAAGTCTCGCCCTCTCTTCGGCTTGACTAGCCTTGGCTTCGGCGAATCTCGCCCTTTTCTCCGCCTGACTCGCCTCAGCCTCAGCAAGTCTCGCTTGTACCTTCTCCCGACTCACCCTGGCTTCGGCCAGTCTCTCTCGCTCCGCCGCCTGACTCGCCTTGGCTTCGGCAAGTCTCTCTCGCTCTGCTGCCTGACTCGCCCTGGCTTCGGCAAGTCTCTCTCGCTCTGCCACCTGACTCGCATCAGCCTCGGCGAGTCTCTTCCTTTCCTCGGCCTGACTCGCCCTAGTTTCGGCAAGTCTCTGTCGCTCCACCGCCTGACTCGCCTCAGCCTCGGCAAGTCTCCCTCGCTCCGCCGCCCGACTCGCCTCAGCCTCGGCGAGGCTCGCTCTCTCCTCGGCAAGTCCGAATCTCTCCTCTGCTCGTTCAGCTCTTCTTACAGAGCCACACGCCAATTTAGCAAGAGTCTTTAAAGCTCCTGCCTCGTGTTCTGCCATGAACAGTCGCCTCTCAGCAAATTGAACTTTGCCGCTCAGCTCCTAATGTGAAAAAGGGCAATGATACCTACATAAGAACAGAATGTACAGCAAATTGCCAGGCAGTTTATCGTATTCCGAGGTAAAAAGAGTATCAAATAGCGATCTGCTTGGTCCATAACGTAGGTCCAGACCAAAATATAGAAACCCAGTTGCTAAACTTCTCCGAGAGCGTGGATTGATTTTGGTAGCCGAAGTTCGATTTGTCCATAAGAAACTTAAATCGTTTCAGTTAGACAACATTCATAATGATTTTTTTTGATACTTATATGCGTGGAGATCTACAAAATTACTTACCCCAAGCCGTTCCTTGTGTTGTTCTATCTCCAAGGAATCTCGCATGCTTTTAAGAAGTAGTTCTCCTGCGAGGTATACGGCTGTTTGGCGTCCATGCGGCGGGGCCGGGCGGGAATCCATGGCAGGTTGCACGTCAGACTCAGGCATACTGTGTACAAAAGGTTTGTATCCCCAAAAAGAATGTTTGATTTCAATTCTTGGAAAACAGATCATTTCATCTACTGCTCATTTGGACCTAATAACTAGAGCACTGGAACGCCTACGTGAATGGCCTTCGTTGTTTTGCAGTTATTAAGACTTAGGACCAAACATGAGCAGAAATTGTGAGAAGCATACAGTTGGGGTCCTACTAATATTATAAATAAACGTGATAGATCTGACTTTGTTATCATGTCTTGCTATCAGAGTATCGTCACCCCAAGAATCTGCAGCTCGTTTATTCCCAAAGTCTGGAACAAATTAACCTACGTTTTTCCTCAAATAGACCCTATGGCTATGCCGTATACTGCAGTTTCGAATAGCATTGATTGGTAATACACCTGTAAAACTGTAACAATATACTAATTACGTGAATTTCAGTCATGCGTCGTTTCTGACGGATGTGTAGACCCTAATTGAAACGTGTTTAGTTTGATTTGTTAGTTTGTTTATGAGTTTGGTTTTGTCTCTTCGTTTTCATTGTTTTCAAAGCTAGTATGTAAATGGCACTTTATCCCACGCGTGTACCTTTTCGTTCTAAACCCGAGTATTACCGTACGTTAACAGCCACCATCTAATACGCAGTGTGCCGATGTCAAGGTAGGACCTACCCTGCCGTTAGGTGGTGTCCCTGGGGCCCGGGCCCTGTTGCAGAAAACCCTTACCGCTGGACTTTATCGTACCGCTCCTTTCTAGCGGTAAGTCTTCAAATTAGCGGTAAATTTTATAATCCTTGATGCTGATTGGCCATGATGCCTAATTTTGACGGTAGTTACCATTGAAATGCAACGGGCCCCTGGCCTTGGCCTTACCATACACAGAAGAGCTGCTAGCGAAGAGTGATGCACGCTATTTATCCTGGAGCAGAGCTAGAACGGGGGATATTCATTGCTCGCAGTACCCAAAAGTTTATTGTTAGAAAACTACCTAATTCTATGGATCTAACACTATAGAATCCCGTGTCTATTTCTACTTCATAGCCTCGGTATTGTGTGTCTACAGGTCAGTAACTAGGCCTGCCACTTCTCTTCCGTTTTCAGTGTGATGATGATGTTGGATGATGAACCTTTTTAAGGTAGAATTACGGAAAGACTCTCTTTTCTTTTTTGCCAACACTTTGTCTGAACAAAAACGGGCACTGAAAGAGCATAGACTAACCTGTTTGAGATTCGAAAGCACTCGATTTCCGTGACAAAAGTGACAATAATCGACCACAAGATCGTTCAGAGAACCTTGCGATAAATATGTCAGGACGAAAAGAAAGCCGTTTGTTTACATGCCAATCACCATAGCGCTAGCACCTAGCGTGTAGCGTACTATGCTGCGTTACTGCACTGAGGCGCGCTGTTGATGCGCGCGCGTCATGATTATCCATTTTTCCCACGTCATGGATTATGTAGGCAGTAGTTCTGGAGCAAACTGCGCACAACGCGCATGAGTGCGTGGTCACTAGGGATGACCTCACAATTCGTAGCCATGGTAACAGAGACAGAAAAAAACTACAACAGGCAAAAATCTGCTGTTGTTACGTCATGTACGTAGGTATGCATGTATGTAATTGTAGTTACCAATATAGAAGAGCTTTAGATATGCCTAACTGGTCGGTTGCCGTAAATAATGCAAACAGTGACATGTACAATAATTGCAAACCTCCATGTTAAACGGCTCCCATGTGTGCATCCTTCATTTTATAGAATAGGTCCCACATATGATTTTAAATTGAAAGGGATGACATTAATTTCTCACAACACTAGGCCTATTTATTAGCTTATTCCAACTATTTATCTCCACTGTCCTTCCTTCAACTGACGCAGAGAAAAACTAAACAGCCAAAATCTGCTAATTACATACTTAAGTGGGTCTATATATTTGCAATAATCGCAAGCTGCACATAGTTACCACACGAGAGCTTAGTAGAAAGGTTGGTTGTCTTTGTTTCCTGTAAACAATTCGAGTGAAATAATCCAAACCTCGTTTATGAAACAGGTCATCCTTCTTTTTCTAGAATAAGTCTCACGAATAATTTCTCAGTATAGCGTATTCCCAACTTGCCCCAAGTGCTTTTTACTGCAAAATTATCTTTACTGTCATTTTCAGTACCCCACTGTGTTGAGCTGCTTACTTTTAATCTTAGATTAGGCTACACCACATTGTTCTCTCTTTCTCTTTGCTCCAATAAAGAAAGAGAGAACTATTCATTTTGGAGACTTTGACATCTACTCAAGACAGCGTTAAACACTTTTATCCCCACGGTGTAGAGCGATTCGTCACCACATGTGACGTAATAAGTAACTTACGGTTATTTTTATGTTTTATCTACTTTCTTTGACAGGCTCTACAAAGATAATTTGAATTACTGCAAGTTACAATAATCGAAGATCCTATGGAAAGCTAAAGGAAAAGAAATAACTTTTATTTGAATACACGTGGCTAATTCAGGCGTTAAAATTTAGTGCAATTATGCACGACTGCATGGGTAGACACCCTAGTCTATCTGATTGTATAGATAATTGTTTTCTCCTTTAGTTTCTTTCAAGATGCTTGCCATTTTCCCCTCTAAGTATAGTGAAAAGTAATAAAGGCCAACTTGAATACATTTATACCAAAAGTATCAGTGACCTACCGCACGACAATGCTATATTCATTGCGTTTGAGCTATCATAATGGCCCCTACAGTCATGGTTGCGTTCCTTATGCACGAACACCTGTGGGCCAATCCGAGAACTCAATCCCATCCTTACATACTTTCGTAGCCGCCATCTCAAACACCTGTTCTCATTTTGGTCACGTGACCAATGCAGGCAAAAATGGAGGAATGCATGCGCTCCTCTTTGCTCTGTGCTTCCTCTTTTATACACAGTTTTCGATTCGCTTGAAATCCAGTCGTATTCAACCATTCACCAATGGAGAAAAGGGGCGTTATTTATATGCAAAACGATTTCTCCAGGGAAGCGAAACTGATGTATTCTTTTCTCCAGTCGGCTTGCCATACATAATTTGTTGCATGATGATTGTTTTCAAAAGGGTGACACGACATTTGCTCCCGCTTGATACTCCGGTCTCATTTTCTCCAAGGACTTATGATGAGGGTTGTGATAGGATAATTAGGGTTTCAGGTTTAGCTTGAAGTGAGGATTAGGATTAGTGTTATGCTTGTGCGTGGGTAGAATTTTCATGTTTGGCTTATGAGCGCGCAGATATTTCATGGGAGCAATAATTGCCGCAGGATCATTTTGTCATAAAACCATTCACAAGAAACACGTTCCTTCTGACAACCGAGAGCTGATAACTTGTCGCTCACCTGTTCCACGATGGACTATACCCTGGGTACACACATTAAAGGTAGGCCCCCTACATCTTACCATTGGGAACAGTGATTTAAAAATGTTCGAGTTTTCACATTTGATGCATGATTATGTGTGGGTCAGTTGTATCACAAAATTTCCTATACCACATAAATGTTTTGTGATACAGCATAAAATATAAGGAGATATCACAATTTTTCTCACGAACTGGATAAACAGTTTAGTCTAGAAACATTTTTATTATAACTATTGCTCACATTTTGTATATTCAACAATACTTAACATTTTATTACACTGATTAACTTTTTACACTGGTTACACTAACTCACATTTTAGAACTATTTTGAAGCCATAAAGCTTGGTTTTTGTTTCACATGCAAATGGTAAATGATGCCTTCAAGCGTTACTTGGATAGTCATGTCTTACAATTTGGGCTCCACAGGTAAATTTGGTTTGGATGATATAATTATTCTTAAGATTTTAACGCATTATCAAGAAGTCTGTTAATTTAGCATGAAAAAGCAAATTTATCTGCAGGTCAAACCAACAACTTCAGTACCCCGGTTTAGAGTAATTTGATAATATTGCCTGTAATTTTCACTGGACCTAGGAAAAAAGCTATTCAACCAACTGGTTTCTATCTTGAATGTATTTTGATACCTGTGGAATCCAT
This sequence comes from Diadema antillarum, assembly GCF_040938485.1. Lineage (NCBI taxonomy): Eukaryota > Metazoa > Echinodermata > Echinoidea > Diadematoida > Diadematidae > Diadema > Diadema antillarum. Next base: position 126,292 of record NW_027272364.1, on the reverse strand, counting down.
TTAGCTTCCGGTTGTCGGCCATTGATTTATTTAAAAAGAAATGGAAAAGAAAAGTTGGGTCCTATAAGATTTGACTTATAAAGTTTACCGTTACCGGCGGATTTGAACATGGACTTACCACTCACATGATATGACTGTGAACGGAGGTCTTTCTTTTATCCCATCATCACCGCCCCGCCCGATTATGTGCATCCAAATGAGTACATTCAAATGCTTTATGGACAATGACGATTGTATAATCGTGCATCGTCGCTGACAAAAGAACCGTTTCCCTCATTTCGGTCTTATTTTGGCTAAGTGCCTTTTCAAGACTCTAGGCCTACTGCCTTCGAATAAACACCAAATCCATTTCCATCCCCATTCTTAGTTAGCTTATAGGCCTATTATATGCTTTAGGTATATATTAACAAAGATGATAATATGGTTTTTTTCATCTGCTACTCATTTTCATGATTTTTAAATCACATTCTGCAATTATTACAAATATCATGTGCATATGCATTGTATATATTCTTTGTTTATTTGATGGAAGTGAAAATAAATTTGAATCTTGAATCTTGAACCAATATAGGGGTAGCACAACCTCAAAACATGACAGATTTTGTGTCACAAAATTGGTAATTATTAAAGTGGACACTAACTTGTTTTGTGAACACGCATGTTATAATTATACGACATAATGTATAAGACATACGTGTCAGCTGTATCACCTGTTACTTTCTGTGGTTACTCTGAAACAATGTGCGAAACTAAATATGAAAAATAAATTACAAATCACAATCAGCCTGCCAGCATAATTTGGTTTTCTTTCGTAAAGTATAGGAGCATTTCGCAAATAAAGTTGTCTGAGCGATGATTTCCCAATATTCACAACAACTGGTGCACTTATACATTTTTTCTTGATTTGAGAGCGTATCATCTTCTGCGCATGTGTAGTTTGTAGATTTCTCAAACCGCTGTCTTGTTCCTATTCAGGCTGCACGCAGCCGTCGGTGGTTATGATGAGATAACAGCAAGAGGGCATGTGCAGGTTTAAAATCTTATTGTAACGCTTTTGACGGAAACAGGTGAGATTAACGAGCAATGTATATGTCTCCGTGTGTAGTATGAGATCCATGACGCAATCTAGAGTGAACCAAGCATGCATGGAATTTGAATATATTACAGAAATGCTTGACATCTCAAGCCCGAGTCTTTCCACTGGTCTTGATACCCGTACACTCTCTTCTGCTCCAGCTCATCAAGTTCGTTGCCTCCTGATTTTTTCGCAATTTTTTCTTTCGTGTAGACCGTCGAACTCGTAATCCGTGTATGGTCGCCAATGACTGAGAACTAATGAACCAAGTTATTTTCTTGCTCTACATCTCCCTCTCATTCTTTCTTTCCCTTTCTTCTTTTATAATGATGACGCGGTTAGCGCGTATCATATTCAATAGACTGTGTCTGTAATGTATTACAATATGGATGTGTCTTTTCCTACAGCCTAGTAACAAAGTATTCCATCAACCTGTTCCCTCCAATTTAGTTCCAATGCCAAGAATTCATTTGGTTGTTGCTAAGTAGGGCAAGGCTCCGACAAGCTTTGTGGTTGTCAAGAGCAGCTTTTGTGAAGAAAGCATGCAAAAAGAGAGAAAGAAAGAAAAGAATGCGTACATCGCGGAACCTGTCTATTTGCCGCCAGTCTGGTTTCCGGAATTCGCCGTGAGCAGGCCGTAGCTTCTGAAGCACGGTTCACCTCTTCCCTTTTTTATTTTCTTTTTCAGTTAATTTCACCTTATTGTTCTGGTTAATTTAGTTTACAGATTATTTTTCGCATTTTTAACGGATCTTGCATTAGATTTTTCAGTTTTGGTGGTGTACATAAGTAAAAATATGGGAAGTTTAATTTTGTTGGGCATGTTTGGTGTATATTGCTCCATGCTGATGGTGTGGTGGGTACCATGCTCACTGGCCTACCATGAAGGAGGGTACAGCGACGCAGAGCTGGTGCCGGCCTTGGCGGCTGGGGAGATCGCAGAGCTCGTTGAGGTGCACAACCAAGGGCGTGCCGAGGTGGAACCAACTGCAGCAAATATGAACAAAGTTGTAAGTAGGTCTATAGTGTACAGTATACTCTCGTAAATTAATCAGCTTTCTTTTTGTCGTTCCTTTAATTGCACTTCTTTACGGTAAAATGAAACATACATAACAGATGTCGAAAAGAACATTTCAAGCTCGTTATTGACGTTAAAATCGGAACACTGGAAGTACGTCTATGTGGGCTATTTTTCTTTTCCATTTTGTCGTTTAATAACATGAAAATCGAATTGAGAAGCTTAAAAGACAAGTTCTTCGCCCGCTAAAGCCGATATCCTTCAATGACGCCCCTCCCTCTCACCCCCACCATACACACACACACACACACACACACACACAAAGAGGGGGATAAAAATAGCCGACTGAACAACCAAATACTCGGGGGAAAATATTCGTATTTTTCACCTCGTGCACTACATAATATTCGATCATCATACATTTTGTGAGATTTGAAGACAGCCAATGCTGATTGGGTGGATTATCAGTCATTGTAGACACTAATTCTGTCCATCATTGCAATAAACCAGATCATTATTAGTTCATGGGCAGTTGGTTAGGTACCTATTCACTCAGTGTCAAAGCGACATAATCAATAATCAATACCCGGGTAAGCATTCCTTTCATTGTTTCGCCTTCAATGCATTAACATTTTTTTTTCTTAGTAGGCGCATACCATTTATATGAATAATCATTAGACATAATCTGTCATGTATGCTTGTCTCAGTGAGTGAAAATCCCACCATGCATGAATAAGTAAAAATGGCCCTTTTTGTGCTTATGTTGAAAGTGGAACTCCGAACTGACTTATCCAGGCGTTTACGCACGTAAAAAACAAAAACAAAACAAAAAAGTACTATGTCCATATACGTCCTTGATCTATTAGTCTCTCTATAATCTGAAAAAGGAGGCAGAAGAACATAATATCCCGTCACCGTCCCTCTCTGTGTTTCTACTGGTTTCCCTTCCAGGTGTGGAGCCACGATCTCTACGCCGCTGCCAAGGACAGGGTGGAAGAGTGTTATTACTCCATTGACATTCCTGTTGACATGGGTCACCCACGGAAGGTCTTACAGTTCACTGGCATCTCGCAGGTATGCGCAACGATAGGCTGGTTGTCGCTTCGTGTATAGATGACGAAAATTGTATACATGAAGTTCTCTCACATCGGACGAAGACGATGATTCTAAATAAGATTATGTATTACGTTATTGACAAAAAAAAAATGAAAGCATGTACGTTAGCTGGGTGTGGTGCCTGAAAAGTAGGACTGCTGTTTTATATCCATTTTAAGGATTTATGCTTTATGTGAAGTCTCATCTCATGTTTGTTTGTTTTTTTACCTCACTTAAATGCACCGCGACATGCATACCATTGTAAATAAAAGTACATGTATATAGATAGTTTATCTCGTTAATAAATAACTCACGGACAACTAGCGGAGACTAATTTTATTCGCGAGGTCTCCCAAAGGTCTCCGAAACGACTTTGGGGAGACCCATTGGCGACCTCCCGGAGTCGTCTCCGCGACATCCGGATGAATAAGTTATCATCTCATCTGGAGACGTCTCTGAAGTCGCCGTGGAGTTGCCTTCTTGGGGAGAATGCAAGCCCTTTGGGGTTTTTTCGAGTCGCACGAGTGGCGGGCGAAGTCTCCTCTAGTGAGACAGTATTTCACACGCACTTTAGAAATTATCGCTGCTATTGTAATCACAGACGAAGAGTTGACGCATGGGAATTGTCATGATACAATGTCATTTCGAACTTTTTGTCGGTCCATGGGAGAGGAGGTTGGAAGATGAATGAGCTCCCTTTTTAAGCTTTATCAATCTATTTATGTTTTATCCTTAATATTGTTTTCAAATTTATAAACGCTTCATATGTCACTGTGGTGCCCATAAAAGACCGAACTCTATTCGACGGTACTCCTGAGATCAGTATTCCATCCTTTTATCCATTCTTAAATATTTCGTTTTGCTTGAATATAATTTACTTTTTGATTTCCGATTAAAATGAAAAACAAAGAAACAACGAGTGGTTTCCATTGGTCTGCATTGAAGCTCAGGAACACCATTACAATCATTATTTAAACCATCTGTACTCTGTCCAGGCAATAAAGGGCTATATAGAAATTCATATAATGACACGGGCAAAACACTTTGACATGTGTGGTTGGGCAGGCCTATAGAACTTAATTAAGACATTTAGCTTTATATTGATATACTTTGCTTTGTTTGCTTGTATTTAATCTGCCATTTGACAATTATTTACAGACACCTACATTTGATTTAGTGGACTCTATAGATACATGGCTCTACCTGGGCAAAGAAAGCTATAATTACCTCGAAGATTCATGCAGTCGTGACCCAGTCTTCTGCAACATGTACAAATTGGTGAGTCTTTAAAAATCTCTATCACTTTGACAGAAAATTTCAATGGGAAAATATAGTACAGATTTGTAAGATATTATAAAGAGTGTCTTTTTTTTTTACTATCATAGTTGAAACAATTTAAAACTCGATTTTTTGAATGATTAAAAATGACTGCCTTTCGATTTTACAATCGGATTTAAGATGATTATTTTATATTCCTCATCTTCAGTTTAGTCTTCTGTACACACTGTTCACGTACAAAAAACAACAAAAACAAACAAACTTCATAAGGGATCATAATTAAGCTCTTAGCACTCCAAATGGGAGCATTTGCTCCAGCATCATACCTGTAATTGCCACAGGCGATTGTTTTCAAACTTTGTGCAGGTAGACGCAATTACGAACACTCCATAGATTGATCAAAAGACAGCATAATTTACGGCAGCATTGTCATGATTTCTGCGGTATTTTCGAAAAGTATAACATTTCATGTGAGAAATATTGGCCCTCAGAACATGCACAGATATTCTTATTTCTTTGGCTCCACTTCTTACTGTTTCAGTTCACATGGGCACCAATGGAGGAGATTGGATGTGCTTATTTCCTATGCGACGAACTGAATAATACATACACAAATACCGTTCTACCCAACGTTTACTACTGGAAATGCAATTACTACCCTGTGTAAGTGTGCTTCATGTGACCGTCATGATTGTAACTTGCAGGTATACATGATAAGTCTTATTCAGCGTCTTAAAATTGAATTGAATTGAATTGATCTGAATTGAACTTAATGAAATGTGACAATTCTTGTACCTTAAACTCTCTCTTTATTTTAGTTCCCTTCGGTTGACGAGTACAATGTACAACAAAGCAAATTTGATTTTTTTTTTAAATCATTGTCCAGATATTTGGAAATAGACATTGGAGCAATATTTGTCTCACTTACAAATCACTTCACTTTAGAAATAGACTGGGTTTAGGATATTCATCTAATTATTCTTTATCTTTCGTTTTAACTCAGATAATTTAATCTATTACCAGGTTTGTTATCGATTTTTCTTTAATCATAAAACAAATATCACACTGAAAGAATTGTGCATTATTATTGACTTTAAAACAACGACTCGTAGTGCCCCCAAACTGTCAACAATGTGAAACCGCACAATGTTCTGTTTAAATGTCAAACACAATTGATACGTTTGGCATGTACTTTTCTACCATGGTTTGAACTGCCTTCCAGCGATGATCTTGAAGACGCCAACCCCTACACGTCCGGGACGCCGTGCACAGCTTGCCCCGATGGAAGCGGCTGGTGTAACAATGAGTATGACATGTGCGGTGAGGGATGCAACGTTTTCATGATTAATGATGTTTAAATTTAGCACCTTTTTTCTTAGTCAAAGCGCAATTATTTTCTCCTTAAAGTTTACTATGTATCAATATTGATTTATAAGTTTGAGGACAATCTGAGTAATCTGTACAAAAGTTATAATGTTCAAAAGTTTTGGTCAAATCCATGTGACGTCTTGGCCTGATAAGAAGTCTACAACAGCTCATAATTATAATGTCACAGTCGTGGAACTATACAATATACAGAGATATTAGGGCCTACATGAAAAGAATCCATTCATTTTTTTTTTTAATGGCTTAATAATGGAACATTTGATTTGCCTTCTGTGGACAGGGGTTGGAATAGTATGCTAATAAGCTGAACATAACCACATGCTCATAATCAGATCGAGTTTTATATTGTGCTTTGCTCCGCCGACAGACAGTGGTTGTACACCGGAAGGAGCACAGTGCGACTGCCTTTACGCCGACACCTGTTCCGGAGTCTACGATTATAACTCTGAGGAATGCACATGCATATGTGATCATGCAACATGCGCAGATGACCCGTTTGGTATGGACAAACCTTACACCACGAATATCTCAAAATAACATGATATTCTGACCTTTTTGTATGACTGTATATTAGAAGACAGTAAAATCGATGTTGACGAGTAATGGTGATAATACCTATAGTGGATCCTAACCAATAATTGGCTGAGAGATATTACTTGACCAGCACTTTCAAAGTTGTCCGAATTTTCTTAAGACTGATGCAGAATTACAACTTGTCACGTTAAAAAAAGTATGACAATCAATATACATTATAGAAATCCAATCCATCATAATTTGCTCTCGAGTACTGGCAGTATCTATTCTGCTTAAAATTTAGCACCACATCAGAGTGAACAGCTATTTCTGCCCTGTTGTGATAACGATAGCAAAGTGAACGGGCTACATTTAATTGGTTTATTTTTCCCCCTTCAGTGTGTATTCTAAAATGTGGAGACCCGTCATGGATCGTGATGGATTCTGATCAAGGAATTTGTCATTGCGACTGTCCAGAAGGCTACGAGACAACCAAGGCAAGAGATATATGTCTAGGTGAGACGAGGGATGAAACCATAAGTGTTTGTTTGTTTGTTTGTTTGTTTTTAATTCGTGTTTTTCAGGAGCCCTTCTCGCTCCTATCACTTAGCTGTACCACTGATGCTACGTAGATTGGTAGTAAGGATCATGAGATGTCAATGTATAATCAGTTATTGGAGTGATAAGTATGAAATTTTCGCCTAGTAGTGAAATGCTGGTCTGAAACCCAGACGAATCTAAAAAAAAAAGACAAAACGAAATTTCATATAAGGATTCGCTTTGTTCATTGCGCGAGCAAGAACCAACAAGTGAGTGACGATGCCAGTGTTTTAGTGTTTTAGTGTCTCCGATACAGCCACTAAAAACAGCCTATACCGGGTGTCCCAAAAAAAGCGGAACGGTGGATTTTCAGTACCTTGCGTTTTAAAAGTGATATATTTTTTGACATCATTAGAAAGAGCATCTTCCGCAAAAGACCATGATACCAAAATCATTAGATTTGGTTCAGTACTTTTTATTCTACGCCAATTTCTGTAAATGCAGTCATTTTGAATTTTTTGCGACTTATGATATAATAATTTGGGTGCGACACGCGTTCCATACGGTGAATTGTGTAAGCTCGTTGATCCATGTCAGCAAAAGATAACGCTTTCATATTGGGAGCGCAAACACACACACACAGACACACACACACACACACACACACACACACACACACACACACTGTTTTTTCCTGGCCCGTGCCCAATGTGAAAGCTGTATCTTTTGTTGACATGGATCACCGAGCTTACACAATATTCACCGTATGGATCGCGTGTCGCTCTCAAATTATTATCTCATAAGTCGCAAAAATCCGGCGAAATTTGACAATGACTGCATTTTCAGAAATTGGCGTAGAATAAAAAGTACTTAACCAAATTTGATGATTTGGGTATCACAGTCTTCTGCGGAAGATGCTCTTTCTAATGATGTCAAAAGATATATAACTTTCAGACCGCAAGGTACTGAAAATCCACCGTTCCGCTTTTTTTGGGACACCCGGTATAGTGGTTATTGATATGTAATCAGTGTTCAGAATTGGTTAACTTACCCTAGACACGTGACCAATACAAATTTGGAAGGTGTGTTTTCCTTTTTATTATAGTTAGGAGACATCTTGAGTTCAGGTGTACCTCTGTAAGAGCCCCACGACATTGTGAAAAGACGCTACTTGAAAACATGAATATCATTATCATAACCATTGCCATCATTATCATGATTACTCGTTGCAGTGATATTAACAATTTGATTAGTAGCAATATGATGATTAAAGATTATCGTTGTAATTTATCACTGACAATTATTATCATCATCACGTATTGGTGAAATCAAAAGCATCATCGTCGTCTTCACCATCGCTATCGTCAGAACCATTATCGTCATCTTTTCACCATGTTTATGAATTGATATTATTACGTAAGTAAGCTGGTCTCCCATGATTCTTCCAGACGTCGATGAATGCGAGGAGGCGGGTCGCTGTGCTCACTTCTGCGAGAACACGGTAGGATCTTACCGCTGCAGTTGCATGCCGGGCTTCGAACTCGATGCCAACGGCAGGACGTGCACGCCCTTCTTCGCGATCGGACGCGGCAGCTTCCAAATCGAAGAGCCCTCGACCACGCCGTCAGTCCCCACCCCGGTGAAGCCAACGGCCTCGCCGCAGACTTCGACGGAATATATATCATCCAGTGAGCCGTCATCTACCAGTAGGCCAGCGACACCGTGCCCCGTACTCGACTGCAGCGGTCAGGGGACCTTCGACCCTGAAACCTGTACATGCGACTGCGTGACTGGGTATAGCTTTGATAACGCGCTGTTAACGTGCACCGGTAAGTTAAAAACCTGCAGTACTAACGTCTTAATACATTTCTAATGCCATTTAATGTTCGTCAGAGGCCAATGACGGCTCTACAGTGTTTTCTGCTTCAGATATAATGCGGAGGATAGAAGTCTCCAATTTGAAGTATGAATAGATATTGAATCTTTTGACGTCACCTAAGTGAGCTCTGCTGTCTTGAGCGTCTCTCAAATGAAAACAAAATGCCAGAAGAATGTGAAAGAGGGAAATCAAAAGAAAAAGGGTAATCAAAAGAAAACAAGTAGAGCATGAGTTTAGAAGAAATCGATGGAAGTGTAATTATTGGTCAGTCTTGTACAGCGAGTCCTGCTAAACAACCTAGACGGGTTGATCACCTTGTTGATTCATGTTTGTAAAGAGTAGGACCTACTAAACGCTCTCAGCAAAACGAAATGATATATTTCATCCTGATGAGCGACCGAGCCACATTGTTGAGAAAAAAAGAAGGAATGATCAGATCATCATTGTCATTCAGATCAATTTCAGTGTATCTCCGGGCGTGGTCCAATGGAAGACTTCAAAGTGTGTCTCATCTTAACAAACGTTATCATTTCAAATTCATAATTCTTCCGTCGAGATATTTTCATTGCAACTGATTGACAAACTGCCCAACACCAACGTAAATAAGCACTGAATTGATCAGTGTTTTAGTAGTAGCCATGATAAAAGAAATCATGGGCGTACATACTCGAGCAGGATTTGAACCTACGACGACCTCCTGATCTCCGGACAGGACTGTGTCCGGACAGGTCGTAGGTTCGAATCCTGCTCGAGTTATCATTCTTTCAGACATTGACGAATGCTCACTGGAGGACAATGTCTGCGAGTTCTGTGAGAACACCCCTGGTTCCTATCGATGCCTCGCCTGCCCAATCGGGTTCCAACTCGATACTGAAACTGGTCGGTGTGTCAGAGACGGTAAGAAAGTCCTGATAGGTCGACACTTAGACGCTTATTTCGTCCAGTCTCGCCAGAATAGACCTTCTTGAAGTGAAAATTTTACGCCATGTTTGTACAGTTGTTCAAAAGTGTGTCATCGGAAGACTCAGACAAAAAAAAAAAAAAAATCCGAAATACATACTTTATTCTAATGTTCTAGTGAAACAGTGCTGATGATCACTAAGAAGAATGAAATCTAGATCGATTCACAATAATTTATTCCATTTTTGTCAACAGGTCTTAACCGAAAATCCTGTTTTTTGAATAAAGTATATAGGAAATAGATTACAGCATCTACATCAATATATTTAACCTTGCACTATTGTTTTCAAGGGAAGAGGGTTACATTTTTGAAATTATAACCTAATTTTGTACACGAGATTGCAAGATCCATTACTGTTTTGCGAAAACGAAAGAAACATTTAGATTTCATTACTGTTTGCACTAAGAGATTTGCAGCTTAATATCATTAAAGTCATTCAAGTAAACTTGAACTCAAAGCTGTGATAAATCTCATCTATAATTCCCCTTTCATAAATTTTATCTTCAAGAGAAGAACCGTTCTTAATCTAAATGCCATCTTCATTCTCTTTAAGTACTACAGTATAGCTAGTTGTTAAGGTATTATGTACTTTGCATCAAACATATTTCTAGAACCTTGAGGACTATGATTGATAATTTTGGTGACGACTACTGCAAGTATTATTGTTATAATCACTATTATCAATCATTAAGATTACCATGACTGCTGTGATAGTTTCGATTATCGTTGCAGAATGATATTCTTAAATTACCATGAGAGAAAACACTTAAGATTGATCATCAGGAGATGGCTGCATGGGGATTGTGTATTTCTCGTGCAACACAATGGTCAAGATTCCAATCGAAAAAAAAAAAGTTTCATGTGTTATTTGGCAACGCGTTTGGTTAAGTTTGTTTGTATACATCTTCTCCTCTGCAGTGTGCAGCGTCGGGGAAGGCATGTTCTGCAGTAGGAACGGGTTCATCGACGAGCAGTCATGCGAATGTGTTTGTCATTCAGGCTACAACGGTGACACTTGTGAGAGTGAGCACTTCGGGTGCACGTCACGAGTTCGACACCCACGAGTCATATAGCCCATGAGTCATACAGCCTATGAACTAGACACTAAGTAAATAAGACCAATGAACTCTACATCAAGTAAAATGAGCCCATGAACTGTACCGTCCACCAGCTCGACATAAGCCAAAAAATGCTCATGAAACCAACAATACATCATCGGGCTTAATGCACGCAGTATAGGTCTCGTGGGCCTTTTTTGCCTATTGTATAGTGTCGGAGTCGTGGTCCTTGTTTGCCTAGTGTCGAACTCATGGGACTTGTTTGCCTATAGTGTAGAGCTTGTGGGCTGTATGACTCATGGACCTTTTTTCAATGTCAATCTCGTAAGCTGTATGACTCTTTGGTGTTGAGCTCGTGGGATGACCCCAGCACTTGTGTTATGAATTGAGTCCGTCCGATCGCCCAAGGGGAAATTCTCACTCTCGTAGGTAGGGTCAGCGGGATGTTCCATGAAACCTAACATGCCTAAGAAAGACGTCTACCGGGTGTATCCATACATGTGGACTCGTACGTTTTCTTCCCAATCGTTGGACGTTTATCATGAACAGGATAGTGTAACAGTATGTGAATGTTTCGTCAGTGAACACGACCATCGTGTCCAAACATATTCTGGTTGTAGTGTGTTTCTACCCGTAATACGTTTTTGATTTATGACCCAAACGTGTATAGACTAACAATCTTCTTTCCAGCAAATGCCCTGCGACAAATTGTACTTTTTTCTTGTTGTTTTTCGTCTTTCACATTATATCCATTCGTTTTATTTATTTTACTTGTTAATATCATTTCACAACCATGAGGTGCTACTTGTATTAAGAAATTTAATCCTGCAAGATCCTTTTTGTTTCCCTGGTAATTTTAGTTGAATTCGCATGCGTAACAATAGAATTATTATGTACTCCAAAGTCTTATTTCAATCTATCATTTGGATGGATTCAATTAGGACATTGACAGGAACAATGAGCTCGTGACATATTATAGCTTGACATATACGATGAATTTGCCTTTTGCGTAGTGTCAATCGATCAGTCATATCCCATTGCTAATATACCTAGTCACAACATCCCCACTGGTCCTCCGTCACATTGTAATTTGAAATCATTTTGATGAGAAAATTGTATCACTTACCGGTATATGTATTCATGAATGCCGCGTTCCCTTTCCCAACAGATAGATGCGCTGCTACGGACCGCACTTGCTGGCCATCGTACGAGGCCGAACCCCCTAGTGACGCCAGTCACTGCGATGTCTACTGCCCCGAGAGTGGTAAATCGATCACAAACAAACGCAAACAAAACTCTAATACACACTTTCTCTGATTACAAATTCCGGAAAATAATTTTAAATTAAAACATCTTTAAAAACTCATCAGTTCAAAACGTAACAATAATGATAGCATGCAGCATTTTATTGTTTCTGTAATTATATTTTCCTGCATATCTTATTCCCCTCTAATTAAGCGCATAGAGACCTTGCCAAAGGTATTATGCGCTATAAGGACGGTAATAATGATAGTAATAATGCACGTCACGGGTTCGACACCCACGAATCATACAACTCACGAGTCATGCAGCCCATGAGTCACACAGCCCATGTGCTCGACACTAGCACTACGCAAATTTTATAAGGCCCATGGGTCCGACACCAGACAAGTATGGGCCGACGAGTTCGACACTGAGCAAGCAAGGCCCACGAGACGGGAACATTAAGCCCAGTGATCTAGTATCTAAGTCGTGGACTGTATGACTCGTGGGTGTCGGTCTCATGGGATAATCCCGAAAAAAAAGTTTTCAAATCAGTCTACTTGATTGTTTATTATGAAACGTCCGCAGGATTTAGAATCCAAGTACAGGATCAAATATTGACATTAGAATTAAGAAACAAACGAACACACGCACGTGTACATACATTTCATACTGTATCTTCTCAGAAATGACCAAGTTTTAGTGAAGAACAGTGCAAATGCCCATGTATTGAATGTCAAATGCTCCTTCGCTTACCTCTCCTGTTCTACTCCTCCTCCTTCTTCTGGTCTTGATATTAATTCTACCTCCTCGAATCCGTTAAAGGAGATATTCAATCCGAACGTACGTTATAGTCATAAAAGAAAGAATAAAATATTATGAGTTCAAAGGTATAATTTTGATCGGAATCGGATGAAAAAATAAGGAAGTTATGACATTTTGAAGTTTTGCTATTTTGGGGGGAAATAGGTCATGAACAGTCAACATGAATATGCAAATGGAAAAAGTGAGCATGTCATCCCCTCACAACTTACCATATAGTTTGCACATGAAATTAGGAAATGTCCAGTTTTTAGTTCAAACACAATCATTCCCGAGGCCCAAATCCTTGTATAGCTATCTTATCACTATTCTGAAGCTATCCAACCAGGAATAACGTCATGTTTCAGGCTTCATTGACAGAAACAATGAATTTTCGCTTCTCCTTTTTTTGTACATGATCAGTGGAAAATTGTGAGGGTATGACATGGTTACCTAACTCATTTGCATATTCACACCCACTGTACAAGAACTGTTATGGAGAAATTATCTTGCTTACTTGCTTAATTCGAGTGGTGTTCTCGATCCACAACGGCACTCCAAGTTTGTCTGTCCAGCATTGCAGTTTTTATCTCGTTGGTGTCTAGACCAGTGTCTCTCTTAAGCTTGTCAAAAAATTATCAAAACTTCAACATTTCATTACTTATTTATTTTTCATGCGATTTCAGTCAAATTTTTACCATTTAACTCCTAAAAATTTACTCTTCTTTATCAGACTAACATATATTTGGGCTGAATTTCATCTTTAAGGCAACTGCTAAAAAGTCTTAACGAATTCTCGATGCGCTTTCCCCTTGTCAGAATGCGAGGGACATCTTCCATGCAACAACACGGGCACTCTGGCCAGAGCTCCCGGCTTCCAACACATCAGAAATGGCGTTTGCCTCTGTTACTGCCCATTACCGTGGAGTGGAGAATACTGTAATGGTGTGTCCTTTTATGGTGTTCTTATGTTTCAGCAGTTTTTACCTCATGTATACTTGTCTCATATGTTGGTGTTTGTGTGTGTGTGTGTGTGTGTGTTTCTGTGTTTCTGTTTGTATGCATGTGTGTGGTCTATAATATATGTGTGTATATACACAATACCGTGTAACTCCTTCATTACGTTTTGATCTATAATAACAGATGACCGTTAAATCTGAAAAAAAAATCTTATTTCTCGGCCCGCATGTATCTTCTTTCTTCGAGCCCTTCAGTTGCCATTAATATAATATAAAATTGATTATTAAGCTGAAAACTTTGGACTGAAAATATTAATGGCCATTAATTTCTTTTCCTTTTTAAGGGCAGAATTAGCTCTTTTAATTCATTAATACAGGTCGATCCCATTTAGCTGAAACCCGTGTAACTCATTACAAAACAAAGAAAATGTAAGTACTGTTGACTTGAGTCCATTTTACAATTTAAATGTCCGGATAAGATTCAAATGTATCCTTTCGAATGTTCGCATACACTAACTACAAAATAATTGCTGTCAAGTCGCATCATCATGACAGTTACAGAAGGAGAATACATCATTATTTTACATAGCTTTGATAAAAGCAAAGGGGAAATTGTTTGAAATACGGCTACTGACGAGTATGTAAGTGAGAAGTTGAGACCTTTTTCTTGTTTTTTTACTCATTTCCCCCATTTTTCCTCTTCTTCTGTTCCGCACGCAGAGTGTAATCTGGAGTGTGAGCACGGGGGTACCTTGGACGAGACAACCTGCACCTGTACCTGTATGGACGGATGGCTTGGAATTGAATGCAGCAGTAAGAACTTTACTGCACTCCACCAATTGTTTTTACAAAGACATTTTATTCACTATAAATTCAGGTACAAAACAAATGGCACATAAATTATGATACATAAAAGGTAATAATACAATTTGACAGGTAGCTACAAACAGTCTAATATGAACGCGGTTCCAATTGATATTGGATACAAAACCTTTTTTTCAGACATCATCTACTTTCTTCGCTTACTTTAAAAATGGACAAAAATCTAATTTCTTTTTATTTCTGGCAAAAAGTATAGAGTATTTTGAATACAAATAAAAAGCATTATAACAATTAATGTTTTCTATAGAACCAAGTATAAAAGTATTTTGAGTTTGATTCTTTAACATAATTTCCTGTATTTGAGTAACATCGCATTCCCAAAACCTTTAAGTTATTACTGACCGGAAGTTGATGTGCACATACTTATGTTCTTTGTTAAATTACAGTACCGTATGTCCCCCCAAAAATTACAACGGGGCCCTCCGCAATGATATCTTTAAAAGTGGTGAATCAATCTAAATACAAATTCAGGGTATGAAACTATAACTCATTGCCCACATCTTACAGAAAACCCCATTCGATTTGCTTCAGTGGTCAAAGAGAAATGAGGAATTTTGTAGAGGATGTCGGGAATCTCTTCCGTCCTAATTCTGTCTCTTATTCACACACAAGAGCATTGAATTGCTAAAATTGGAAGAATCAGACTCATGACATGCTTTACTACAATCCACATTTCTCTGTGACGGCTTAACCAATTTGAATGGGGTTTTCTTCAAAATAGAGCTAAGATGTTACATTTTAAGACCCTGAAGTAGCACTTAGACAGGTCGATCATATTGGGTGTTATCAATTCGAAAATCTAATTGTAATCTTTGGGGCGACTTACTGCAGTATGTCCCCAAAAAATTACAATCAAATTTTTGCATTGATAACACGCAATATAATTGATTCTTTTCAATGCTACTTCAGGGTCTTAAAATATAACATTTTAGCTCTATTTTGCAGAAAACCCCATTGCGGAGGGCCCCGTTGTAATTTGTTTTGGGACAAACTGTACATGATATAGTAGTCTCGAAAGCATGAGTTAACATCTTTCCGCAACGGCACATTTTTTTTTTTTTTTTTTGAGAATCAAGAGGACTAGATATTGGGAAAAGTTTACACATTTCTACACAAATACAGTGATGTCGATCACGTGAGGGAGACCATTATTTTACCACAGGTGATGTGATGATACCGCCGTGTAAGTATCGTAGTGGCTAGCTTTACAAGATTTTCACTATAATAGTGTTAAGCTAAAATGAATCCAAAAGTGGGAAATTAGCTCTAATCAATAATACTTCAAGAGTTATGATTAGCAAGCTTTGATGACCTAAAGTCTTTTTGCAACTTTTGCTGATCAGGCCTATACATGATGTGATGTATAGTTGTACAAACTGAAAATGTCTATCCTGTGATGTTTCCATTTGTCCCCCCTACCCCATCCGGATCTCACACACACACACACAAACACACACACACACACACACACGCGCGCGCACACACTCCCACACATACATACGTCTGCGTCAGTAATTTAGTTGTATATCTACAAAACGTGCTTCATCTGTACGGTCACGTGTGAGCTCATCTTGCCTGTCTATATCCAACCCTATTTTTTTTTTTTTGTCTATCGCTCCTGTAGAACCATGTGTGCAGAAGTCCAGACTGTGTACTGGTCGAACCTTGTCGTTGTGCGGCGAGGCTCCTATCATAGATGATCACTGTCCAATCATGTGCTCTGTCTGCAGTAAGTATTGATGTGACAAATATAAATTTTTCAGAGCATTCCAAATTTTCTATTGTAAAAATGAATAACAACAAAATATCATGAGTCTCCTCTACACTCTGTATAAATGGGGAATTCCACCCTGAATATTAGTTACCAGGAAATCGGACACAGGGAAATAAGAGGAACAGGACAGTGAAAGTTCAGCAAATTTTGATCAAAACCAGAAAGTTATATGATTTTTTTTTCAGTTTTGAGCAAGCAAACACAAATTAGCAACTCCGTGATGTTATAGCGCGTAGCTCACCTTCCATTTGCCCTGTCCCCAACAACAATTCATATCTTTATCGTTATAGATGACGAACCATATTTGTGCATGTAGGGTTGTTTACGAAAATCTTAACAATAATTGCAGTTTATGCAACTTACTTGAAACGACTGTGTCTTATTGTTTAGTGCAGAGCAAATGGGGATGAGCTCGTATGTGATAATCACAGATTGCTACCGATAGTTGGTATTTGATTGATCAAAACTTCAAAAATCACAACTTTCATATAATTTCCATCTGAAGTTGAAAAAAAAATTCACTACTCTATTCATCTCATTGATAATTGTCTGCTTATATTTACTGATCATCAGGGGTGACTTTAATCCATTTTATGATCTCGAGTTTACATACAACTTGGTGCGTACTTCACTGGACAAGTAGTCCCATTCATAATTTCTCTCGTAGCCCGGATGACAGGTGCAGGCAAAGTGGATATCTATACCTGTCAATGCTATAGGGTCAAAATAATAACGCAGGACTCGAGAAGAGTGGTGCGCACAATAGTAAAACTACCATTCGTAAGAAAAGGACCTTATAACTGTAATCATTATTATATCATAAACTGGATTAGTATTGCTATATTAACATTCATACGAATAGTCATAATATACGTAGTAGTTCGTAGTAGGTGGTAGGTAATAGTAGTAGCAGTAGTAGTAGTGGTGGTGCATGGTAGTTTATAGTAGTAAAATTATACTAGAAGTAGAAGTAGTATGTATATAATTATGTATAGCAGTTGTACAACATGTAATTGTAAAAGAAATATTAGCCTAACTATTACTATTGTTTCTGTTGTTTACATGATAATTACTATTCTTATTCTTCTTATTACTATTATTATCATTTAATTATCATTATCACTATTGCAACTAGACAAAAGTTCTACAATCAATTTCTCTTTAAGGCTCTCTTACATCCGGTCGTGCGTGCTCCTACGAGTGGTTTGCGTGCCAAAAATGGGCCAAGTAGTGAGATGCACGCAAGTGGGAAGTACTTTTTTGGGTGGTCGCAAACACGACGCATAGCACGCAGCCTGAAAACTGGCCGGCCAGTTTTTCGCTACGACCTGGCTGCGACAATTAGCACGCGTGGGGCACGCTCGGAGTACGCAAGACAGAAGTACTGAGTAAGTTCGATAGGGTGTGCGTGTAACGCAGGCAAAACATGCAACTATTTCGGGGGGTATTTTCCCACGAAGGCGTTCTTACCACGCAAGAGGCTCTTACTTTCCACTTGCTTTCAATGTGAGCGCACCTCCTCCGTGCGTATTACCTACTTCCAAAATGCGTGGCGAGTACTACTACCGTACTTGTGAAATACGTCACACTCCGACGACGAACGTGATCAGCACGATAAAAAGTGCGTCAGAAGGACTATGTTGAGACATGCTCAGGTGCATCGTGCTCTTATATAAAAGCTGATACGGACAGCGTGCTTTCAGTTCCGCGTCGACATTTTCTGCAGTGAGTGCACACGACTGATGAAGAGACTCAGTGCACCCTTTTGTATTATTGTGATTATCCGTGCGTTCTTCCAATTTGACGCACGACTGTCTTGCTTAACACTTCCGTGCTCCTTACGTTTCTCTTACGTTTCTCTTACTTCGTAAGTACGATTTCTGAAAACGTACGCTTCACTTGCAATTCACGTACAATTATCCCACTCATTGTGTGCGACAGAAGTAGAAATCTTACGTGCTCCTTACTTCTTCCTACTTCCAAAAAGGCGTACAGACCACTTGCGGGCCTTACTTTTTGAGCAAGACACACCCACTCATCACGTACTTACTACATACTTTCCCTCCGATTTAATTTTCACCCTGCGACAACTCCACGCCTGACAGGAAGTCCCGAGTCCGCACGGTCTCTAAACACGCACGACGGGATGTAAGAGAGGCTTTAGTATTTTTGCTGATCATCATGATTCTTGACAAAATAGAAATGTAATGATGGTTTCCCACTTTGGAATGCCGTGCAATAACTTGAATGGCGTGGATAAAAAGTAACCCACTGAACGTGTACTCTTACAGCACCAGTATCGGACGGTACCATTCATCTCATGGACGGAACTGATAACACAGAGGGACGAATAGAGATCTTCCTGAACAAACAATGGGGAACGGTGTGCGATGACGACTGGACCTTGGAGAACGTCCACGTAGGCAAAATGGAACAGTCTACCTTTTGCGTCTTTTTAAAAGGGAACAATAAAGTAAATTATCGAGGGATTACACGTTGTCTTCACTCTCATTGTCCTGAAGGCCTATACTGGGGGAATTTAAAAGCCGTCCCTATAAGGTAATCCTAGTACTATCGCTGCTGCCACGGACTTGAACCACTTAGTCACACAGCTCCAAAATCCTCCCTCCCTCTCACCCTCCTAGCCTCCCCCCCCCCCCCCCGCCTCCCCATCTCTCTTTCCTAGTGAAACTCCTCTCCATACTCACGTTGTAATTTTTTTTAATGAAATCCAACTCAATAATTTTCTCTAAGAAAAATCAAATGGAAAGTTATGGAAATCTTATCAAAATTGACGTAAATCAAGTGACTTGCAATAATAGTCGAGTTACACCAAAATAACTAAGAATATAGTATTTCAGTTTTTACGATGGTAGCTGTAATTCTAAAAAAAATACTTACTCTCTTCTGAAACGACATGCAGGTAGTGTGTCGCCAACTCAACATTGGTGCCGCTGTCGGCGAGGGCGTGAAGTTCGGCCCAGGTACAGGCATTGACGTCCTGCTCTACCAAGTCGACTGCGACGGATTCGAGGACGACCTCGCTTCATGCGACCACAACGGTGTTGGCGTTCACAACTGCGGTCATAGCGAAGACATCGGAGTCCGATGCTCGAATACAGACCCAACGTCTGGTTAGTATAGTGGCCTTCGTATAAAAAGAACATTTTTGTTTTAGATTTTCAATTTTGATATGTAGGTCTACTTCACAAGTCTTGAAGCAAGGAAAAAAAAGATAATTTATTTGAAGAAAAAATCTCAGGTGCTAAAGCAGTACTCCGAACTTCCATCATGTCATTAAAAAAAAAAAGATGTTAATTGATACTTAGAAGTGCTGATGAATGAAAACTGAAAGATTTCAATCGAGTTGCAGTCTGCTTTCTTTTGTCAAACTAATAAAACCAATATCAGAAAGAGATATCATACTCTCAAGCGAATGAAATATTCCAATGAAACTATCTTTTGAAGAAATAATTCGTGATTAAAAATACTTCCAAAATGTTGAAGACAAAGCATATCGTCCCAAATTCACGTTAAGCTTTATACATGTTATACAATTTAAACTGTCAAATTGTTTTAAAAGCAAATCAGATTTGAAAACAAAGACAATGTTAATGCCGACGGTCTCCTTTTCCCAACAAAGCCATTTTATTCACATAATCATAAACATTCAGTTACAAATGAAAGTCACTCTGCATGAAACACTGTAAAACACGCTTTGACAGACAGCTACAAGCAGGGCAATTAGTCTGATTTGGATACCAGTAAATTAGATACCAGTGTGATACAAAACCTGTGGTGTTTGCTGACATATCATTGTGTTCATCTATCTTTGCTTGATTTCATATACGACAAAATGAGGGGAAATTAATGATTATAATAAGTCTAAATATTGAGAAATTCTAAAAAGCTTCATCTACAAAGCCAGAAGTGATAGAGATGAATAGTTGCTGCAAAGATCATTGCCAAGTACATCGATGACTGTAAAGTTCTAACTTTGTTCATTAGTCAGAATCTCCAATTACTAAATCTTCTGCAAGATTATTCCATAAAACCGTAATGTTCTGAGTAAATACACTTTGCTTTACTGAGTGTAATAACAAGTTTGTTTACTACAGATGTACGGGTGGCCCATTGGGTCGGGACCAAATTGGGAGTATCATTATTATGCCTCCGCCACGAAGTGGTGCCGGAGGCATTATGTTTTCGGGTTGTCCGTCCGTCCGTCCGTCCGTCCTTCCGTCCGTCCATAATGAATTTTGTGGACAGGGTAACTACCAAAACCTTTTGAGGTATCCTAATGAAACTTGGCATGTATGTGTATTAGGGGGTGAAGTTGTGCCTATCAACTTTTTGGTGCACATGCTCAAGGTCAAAGGTCAAAAGGTCAAGGTCAAATGCTTAAAATTTTACTATTTCCCCCATATCTATGCAATGCCTGAAGATATTTTCTTGAAACTGAGTGTATACATGTACTACCCAATTAAGATTCTCTGGTGAAAGTTTGGGGTCATGAGGTCAAAAGGTCAAAGGTCAAAAGGTCAAGTAAAATGTTAAAATTTCACTTTTTTCTCTGTATCTTGGAAATTGTTCAAGGTATCTTCATGGAACATAGTATATATATGCATCTACTGACTGGCAGTGGTTATCTAGGGAATTTAGGGTTCATGGGGTCAAAGGTCAGGGGTCAAAGGTCAAGGACAATACTTCAAAATTTTACTATTTTCCTTATATTTATGCAATGCCAGCAGGACTTTTTTTTTTAACTTGATGTATGCATGTATAACCCAATAGAGATTCTCTGGGATTTTTTTTTTTTGCCAAGAAGGTCAAAGGTCAACAGGTCAAAGATCAAGTGAAAGTGCTGAACTTAATTCTTTCTCCATATCTCGGAAGTGGCTCAAGTTATCTTGAAACTTAGTACATGCTGAATTTATGTATGTTCTGCCTGACAGTGATTCTCTTATAAATCAAAGGCCAGATGAAAATGATAACAATTTACTGTTCAATACAGAAATTGCTCTTTTTCTCCATACCTTGAAAATTACTCAGTGCATAAACTTATGAAATGGTCAAAGTCAAGTTAAAGTTCTTAAATCCCCAAATACATGCTCTCCTATTCATCCAATTAAACATAGGTCAAGGAAGGTAAACATTCAATACATTTGTGACAAACATGTCATTTTAATATTTTGCCAATTTTGTGAAAATGTAATCACACATTGTCCACATGTACTATAGACCTATTAGGAGAATCATGCATTATGGTGGAGGCATACCAGTCGCCATAGCGACATTTCTAGTTTTAAAACAGTTTAATCCTCTTTTTGAAAAGGCAAGATTAAGTCTTGTACAAACTTTTATGGGCATTATTTCCAGTACGATTGAATGTACGAACGGACACCATGCTTCCCGGTGGCCCCCAAAGGATTATATTGAAATATAAGTATTAAAATAATAACATGAAAATGAAGAGGAAAAGGAAGTAAAAATACAAAAATTAAGGATGAAAACATTTACCACGAAGGAACGTTAAATTGCTGTATCAAGAATGTAGTTTTCCTGTGATATTCTGATTTTTTTTTTATAGATTTGTGGTCAAATTTGGTGAATAACGGTCAAGTTGCATACCGTATCGTGTCATGTGGATAGAAACTCTCACTTTTGAAAGGTGACTTCCTTATGATCGATAACGTGTGCTAATGTATGATAGAATAAAGCCCGGGAAAACGGAGTACCGTGGCCATAATTATATGCACTGCAATTTGCATGATTGACTATGGTAGCTACTGGCTCCTCGAGACACTGCGAGTTCTAACGAATTTTGTCCCTCCCCTCCCCTCCTAACTTTCACCTCAGACGCTGCAGATGGCACGCTTCGTTTGCAAGATGGCTCGGACGAGACAGAGGGTCGTGTGGAAGTCTCCTACGGGGGAGAGTGGGGCACGATCTGCGACGACGTCTGGGACGTCAATGACGCCCATGTAAACATTGCCGCGGTTCCGTATCTATTCTTCATGTGCTCTGTGGCAGAACACCGCTCTTAAACCCATCCCGGCTATAACGAGAGCCCGTGTTTGCATTGTGGGGATTTCTTCATTGAGTAAAACACAAGAAATTAGCTTATTGGTCGGACACAGGGAGGTTTTACATTCTTGCTTGTGAATATCCACTGTGCCAGTAAGGGAGGGAAGGAGAAGTGTAAAGTTGAAAATAGAAGATGTTGAAATAGCTGCACACTTTTGAATACAGGAGGAAACCACTGTATAGGAGACAAAGCATGTCCGATATAAATCAAAGCAAACATCCTTCGATAGACGAAGCTGGAAGAAGATGACCGCCTCATGCGTCGGATGACGCGGGAGCTACTAAGTCTAAGTTCTAAGTCTGAAGTAAACACCCTTCTGTGAAAATTAAGACACAGAGATATTTCATAAAGAGGAAAGAAATTATTATAACGTGCAATCAAATAGAATGCTATAGATTCATGGTCGCCTTGAGTTGCAATATCTGCGCATGTCCCACACAGGTCGCCTGCAAACAGCTTGGCTTCAGTTCTGGTATGGAAGGCATCCGCCGGGCTTCTTTCGGACGCGGTGTAGGACTGATCATGATGGACAACCTTGAGTGTACAGGCTACGAGGCGGACATTTCTTCCTGTCAACGCAACGCCTGGCTGAGCCATAATTGCGGTCACGACGAAGACGCCAGCGTCCGCTGCTCGACCACCGACACATCTTCAGGTTCGTTTGTCGTTTGCCTGTGGTGTGTCCTGATGGAAGTTATAACCCCATATTTAATTTATGACATGTATGTTCTCTGGCGTACAGAACATATAAACTATGATTTTACTTCATAATGGTAACAGGAAATGATGATCGGCGTGGCCTACATGTCAAAACATTCTTGTCATGGTCGTATAATATACTAGGAAGGTACCCTAATACTTCGAGAAACTTCAAGACGGGCGAAAACACAGTGTGTTGTTTTAACCGCAGCTCATTGTAATTTCATACACTGTACTAAACTCGTATCTTTTTTTTTATCTCAAGGTTTAGACGATCTTTTGCTATATAGTACATCGTTTTTGTCAGTTCTTTAGTTCAGTCAACTGCCGATATCGATCGTGGGCGTCGTGCGTAATCTCCTTCGCATTTTCGTCTTTTTAAAGCCCATTATATTTCGTCGGACTTTGCAGGAATCATAATTCATGCTACGTTAATACCATGTACCCGTCGGCCACGGCAGCCCCGTTTGCCCTAGCCCGACCAGACGTGTGAATCCCGACTTCTTGTACAGCGACAGGGCTGTGTATAGTTACGTTTGCCCGAAATGTAGCGCGCCGTGGCCGGTGGGATATTCTTCTTGTGTTCTCTCTGCATTCTAGTTTTTTTACAATGGTATCCACGCTCCAATCATGGAGCTATATATAGTAGCTCCATGCTCCAATGAAAGAAATGGCTATCTGACGCCGGTATCACGACGTTTGGTCAGGCTAGGCTACACTATTTCACATCGCGTCCCACTACTGGCGGCCACCAACTATTGTCCACGACCTGTTACGTGCTGTCACGTTATGTTGCGTTCATCCCGCCTAAAGGGATACGGCCTACCAGGTTTCTCATCAGCACCAAGACGGGTGTGGGATTTTTTTTTTTTAACGGCTTAAAATATGACATGGCCTCCATAACAATCACGACCTGTCGTGTTTGCCATCCCGTCCCCTCGCGTATCGCACGTTCATCCCGTTTTGTCCACGGTTGCCTGAACATTGCTGTACCCGTAGCATAACAGATCTTCATGTGGGGTTGTTGATCATACACACTTCTATGGTGTTTGTTTGTTCTTCGGCGTCTCTTTCTGTACAATAGTGTCAGCGAAAGCGTAAGCTTATATCCAGTACACTTCGTCCAAAAAAAATCCCCCCCCAAAAAAAAACACCCCAAAATCGAAACCCACAAACAAATAAACAAAGCAAAAACGGAAACCAAAATCAAAACAAACAAAACAAAACAAAAGTATTATGCTTCCAGACCTAACAATCTTAGTAAACCCATGCTCATCCGTTTTTCAGATTTATTTTATGCGAGTGTTCGTCTCTTGCACATGACATCTGTATATATTTGTTCTATGTATTTATTTTATATTTTCCTCTGGCAGACGCCGCGGATGGCGCCCTCCGTCTGGCAGACGGCTCTAGCATCACAGAGGGGCGGGTAGAGATCTCTTACAGGGGCCAGTGGGGCACGGTGTGTGATGACTACTGGGGTATTGACGATGCTGAGGTTAGTAAGATAACGGGCACGGCATCTCATTCACTCCACTTATCAATACAGTGTCTTCCAGTTTGTGCTTTCAGTCTTATAAAGAAATTACTTACTCTGACTTCAAAAAACCTGTCGCGGGGACGCACATTAAAGTAAATAGTAAATCATTCCCCCGATTACTCGGAATTTTGCTGCTAAAGAATATCATTGTAACTCCGACCTGTAATACACGACTTTGAGAATGATTTAACATGTCGGATTTTCACGACGGTCCTCGACTTTCAGCCAATCTCGCCAAAGTACGATGCACTGATGTCAGTCCGTGTAGTGTACGGTGAGTGAGAGTGGTCGAAGATCCCGACTCACTCAACTGTTCGCACAACTTTTGAGTCAAGCCGGGTCGTACGACTACTCGCGCGACTCGACACCGTGTCGTACGACCGGTGAACCTGTAAGATTTGTCTGCCAGAATCTTCAGCTAATAAGGAGGCAGACTTAACAGGAAGAAGAAGAAGAAGAGGAAGAAGAAGAAGACGAGGAAGGAGAATCGTGGCAAGTCGCGTTGTGTTCCGTGGCCCTTCAGACTTTTGCTGAAGAGAGAAGAACGTTAAGTTTTGGGGAAAAAAGAAGCAAAACTATAACAGAAATGTTTCTCAATCTTCACGCCCAAAGGTTGTGTGCAAGCAGCTTGGGTTTCCTGGGGCGATTGAAGCCACGAGTGCAGCCAGCTTTGGGCCAGGGGTGGGTCTCATCCTCCTTGACGATGTTCACTGTGAAGGCAATGAGGCGACTTTGGGCGCCTGTAACCGCAATCATAGTTGGACTCAGCACGACTGCGGGCACGCAGAAGATGCCGGAGTGAGATGCGTTCCAGGTACGAGTTGACTATTCCTCACCAGTTGTTGCTTTTTACTTCTCTGATTGGGCTTTCTTTCCCATAGAGTTTCGTTATACACTTCCAGCGGATAAGGGAGAAAATATTCTATATTTATCAATTTTTATATTCTCATAAAAAGTTTGTCCACACCAAGTTGTGGTCACACCTGACAAATACGCAGTTGTTCACTGTGTTAATTCTCGCACACACAAAAATATCTCTTTTGAAAGAGTGACTGCTTGTTTTGTTTCATTTTCAGCTAACGTTATGAATAATGGTTACATCGTAAAGGAAGCATAAAAACATACATATATATATATATATATATATATATATATATGCAAACGTTGGTAAGGTGTAAAAATGAATGATAAAGGAAAGATATTAAATCATTAACTCGTAGAAGATTTCTTTTTTGTTTATTGCGCCCTTCCTCTATTTTGGCTCTCTCGATGTTTTCTGTTTTCTTTTGCTCGTTTTTCTATTGTTTTCAGCAGGAAAATCATGGACAGTGATATTCACATACAGTATTTTTATATTTAGGCCCTATGTATTCACATGATGCATTATCATGCATAGAATTTGAATTGATCAATTCATAATTTAAATGGCGCACTTAAGCTACTTATACAGGTGTCCCGTACAAAGAGAATAAACTCTTTGTATGTGCGTGTTACGCGCAATATTTTCACGCCTACGTCTGGTACGGCTTTTGGGCCCGAATTCACGAAGGGTATTGAAACCATGGTTTAAACCATGGACACTTTGTATGGAACGCAAAGTGACGAAATGTTCATTTCGTCAACAAAATGACTAATTTCGTAACGAAATAGGCCATGTGTTACTTGGCGCTCCATACATATTGTCCATGGTTTAAACCATGTTGCCCTACTTTGGCAAAAGGAAGCAAGTGACATACCATCCGAATTTGAGTTATTGATGCTTTCATACTTCACATAATGAGCTCCTCTTCCATACAGGCCAAACTGCATGCAGAAACACTCATCATACTAAGAGATATGTTAGATAAGACATCATGATAGTCCATTGATGTCAGTGTAAATGACAGACATATTTTGCTCTTTTACGAGAAATGTCACTTTTGTCACTTGCTTCCTTTTGCCAAAGTAGGGCAGCATGGTTTCAATACCATGTACCACCTTCGTGAATTAGAGCCATGGAGTACACCGCTATTTTGGTCCGCTTGTGGCTCGGTATGGTACGGTACACAAAAGCATGGTACTGTACGGTACACTGTAGAATGCACTGGTATAGAATGTCGGATGCCCCCCAGGGGTCTGTTTCATGAGAGACTTTTCGCTCATAAGATATTATTATGAGAGACTTCATGAAATGGATTTTACGTCTCATCGATAGTCTCTCATAGCTGCATATTATTATTTATGAGCGACTTTGGCTTTCTGAGATTTATGTAAAGACATTTAACCCGTTCCTTGCGGGAACCTTGAGGGCGTTTCAGAATTCAGTATGGAACGGGTTACGCGATGACTTTATGAAACGGACCCTGGAGGATGTCTGGAAACTTGACTTATGTCTATTACATTGTATCTGTATTCGTGTTCATAACCTGCTGGCATAAGGGTGATGGAACTGAATCGCACACACTGTAGGATCTACAGTATTCTGTACTACAGGGAGGTGTTCGTACTTATGTGGACGTCTCACCTCCCTGGGTGTAAAGGAATAGTAGACGAAATCCCAAAATGTTATCTTATGCAAGAGCATAGGGTTTGTTTAGTGTATTTATATAGCCTAGATGTTCTATCTCATAATGTCTGTTTCTCCCCATATCTTAAGCGTGTTCATCGTCCCCGTGCCTTAACGGAGGAAGCTGCTCTGAAGGTCTGACTGGCCCCGAATGCAGCTGCCCCGTCAATTTCTTCGGATCTATGTGCGGTAAGAAAAAGGAAAGAGAAGAAAGAATACCACATCTGTTTTGTCTCGCAAAAGCAATAAGTTATACCATGAAAATTAAAGTCAATTTATATATTATACATATAAATACATTATATATATATATATATATATATATATATATATACATATAATTCGGATTTTGAATTAAAATTTAGGCAATTGGCATTTAGTGCATTCCTCTATTGTGACATTATTATTACTATATTATGATGCCATCTCTATTGATACTTCGATCCATCCTTGATGTCATCAGCCATCATTATGTTTTCCATTGAATTTTTGTGATTTCATCTTAAAGTATAATTTCACAGCGAATTGTCCGATATTATTATGATGTGATAAGTATCGCTGCATTCACTCAATGCATGAATATATTATTTGAGTTTCATTCCCTTTCAAATTTTTGCATTTTTATTCGTCGTTGTTTTCAAATCCCCCTGTATGAGAAGGCAGGTTCACACACGAGTTCAGGAGCTATGGTACCTGCAGCGGCGTAAGGCCCTTATAGGTTCATGTACTGTCTTTATGTTCACTTGTAGGTTGCGCGGTGCTACACACTCCTGATGTTGGGACCTCAAGACTATACACCTTTCCCGGATGGCGCGTGCCTGCGGGTGTGACGTCACTAGATTTTGAGGTCAGCGCCGATAACGATGTCCATATAGGTCTGTCCAGCATTGATGGGGAAGTGAACAACATGTATGAACTAGGTGAGAAGTTTATTTCGATTTACAATCGAGCGACTCTGTAGGAAGCGCCCTTTTTGTTTTTGTTTGTTTGTTTTTGTATGTTTTTTTTTGTAAGGGTAACGTTTAGGATCAGAGTACTTGCGATTTTGTTGTCAGAGTAGGCCTATACCTTGTATACCTTACCACATACACACCTTCTTCAGAGTGAAAAGGGCAACGTGCCATGAGTCTTTGTACACGCACATACTAGAATTGTCATACACATGCAGGCAAAATAATGCTCGCACTCAAAAATAGATATGTGTGCTTACTGTTTGTCCAAAAAAAAAAAATATTTAGTGATACGGTACCGGTGTTAATATCTAATGGTATTCATGGCGATTACGATATTTAATGATGAATATCAACAATCAAGGGCAGTCACTTTGTGATCCGTTGATATTCATAAATAAAGCTGACTGATATCATTAAAAGAGTGAGCATTGTTTTCCCATTATCTTCCGCAGAGTTGGGGTTTGTGTGACAAGGAATTGGCGTGTGCATAGTAATACATTTATGTTGAATTCAAGTGTAGTTCAGCTTCCTTTGTAACCAGCTAGGGCACGTAGGGCTGCAGAAGGATGTTGTGTGCTAATATGAATAAGGTAGCCATTTCATGGAACTATACTACGCAAGAGCTAAAACGCATTTCAATTGTGCCCGCTAACTTGGAACTACTTGTAGATCTTATTTAAATTCTGAAAATGTATCTGGCCATTTCAGTGTTTTGCAGTCCTGCCGAGTAGCGAAGACTGGCATAAGTGCGCCACGAGAGCTACTTACTTTTTCCCGAACATATATGTCATTGTTTAAAGTTTCAATTTTTGATGCAGTTGTAGTGGCTTGCGAGCGGAAAGTTATAGATTGATAATTTTTTTATTCATGTATTCATTTGTGTATATTTATTTACATGTATTGGTTTTGTTTCAGCAATATGATATTACTATTATTATATCTCCGAGGTATTATAACGTAATGACATTTCGATACTACCAAGGACAAACTGCGTATGTTTTCTATGTGTATGTGTACTAGGAAGTTGATCCGTAGTTTATTGTTCTTGTTGATGATGATTGCATCACTGTATCAGTCATTGCAGAAAACGCCAGGCATAACTCACTTTCGGCATGTTCGGGTTTATATTATTGGCGGTTTATGTATTTACTGCGTAATTACAGAGTCCAGACATGAGAATCATTATGTCGAAAGTGACCGCCTTTGTCGACAAGATTTGTAACAATGACAAAGAGTTGACAAATGCTTTCAATATCTTGATTTCTGAAACGTCTATAGGGAATGATCTAATAAAACGAAAAAAGGGCAATAAATGACTCTTCATACGTTATCAAAAACGTATGTTCTGTGTTTTTAATTCTCCCTGAATATGTCGCCGGCTAAAGCAATTGGAGGCTGGCGAAACACACACGGAGGCATACGGTTTTGTCTTCAGCCTTGGGATGATTGTTCCTACCCGAACCGTTATCCAACACTGATCCTGTCCGGACGGCCTACTTTCGATCGTTTTTGGCTCGACTTCGCCGATGGTCGTCTGAAGATCGGTCACTATGGCAACGATGTTCCCCTCATGGACGTGGCTGACCCGCTCACTACACAAATCAACTATATTGGAATTTGGACCGGATTCGGTTCAGAGGGGGACTGGAAGTTTCATTCATTTTGCTCAACATAAATCCTCGAAACTGACGATATACACTTCGGGAACAAAAGAAGAGAAATCTAAAGTCCATGGAAAAGGTCTACAACCCCAGTTAACAAGGGGGAAATATCTGATTTAGGCCCTAAAAGACAACGTTCTTCTTAGTGTAAGTGGAGTTCACTGGTCACAAAAATCAGACTCCTTCGCCGATGAAAATCATTATATAGCAAACAACGTTCATGCAGAACGAACATCTGATTACATGTTTCCTTTCATACTGCTGTTGATGTTCAAAGAATCGAGGCCTATGCTATTTGTGGATGATCATAAGTGATGTTCTTTGACAAACTAAGAGTTCGCCGGCTGGAATTCTTAAACGCCCAATGGCTATTCATGTTTTCCTCATATAAATAGTAGGCCCTATAGTGTGTCATATGATTTCTTGCTCGACTGCAGTATTTGGTACATTTCCTGTCGGCTAAGTGAAATAGATCGGGACGCAATCAAAAACAAATTTGTCACCGAAGTAATTTCGTCTCGAAATTGTTATTTCGTTGACAAAATTTCATTTTGTGACGAAAGAGATCGTACGACACTTGGCGCCCCATACTTAACTACGAGCTTATCCTCGAAGTTCAAGCCTATTACCGTCTGAACGTAATTATTGCTTAGTATAGGATATGTATTGTTGATGAATGATGTTGTTTATTAGTGGATATATTACCGTTTTCTTGAAACTTTCATGTAAAAGAAAGTATAGTAGAACCATGGCGTTACAAAGTTAGAACACCCACATGCTCTAAATGGTAATTTTGACTTGAAAAAAAAAAGGTGAGTGCAGATGCTTTTTAACGATAACCTAGACAACTGTATAAACATAGGTTTGCACTTCAAATGAAAAAAACAAAACAACAACAGAAAACAAAACAAGAACGAAAAGGGGAACCTTGATAATCTTAACCTAAGGTTTTGGCTGGTCACCCATAGACATTGAAATTAGTGAAGAAGTTTATTGACCAGATCATGGTACCTTTTTGTGTTTTTTTTTCCTGCGAAAAAATCCATGTGTACATAATGATTATCGACGAAACGTCACATTGATCTTGGTTTCGAGACTCGAGATAACAACTCTTAACATAAAATTTTAGACTATGTTAGTACGAGACAGAGGGATTTCTTAAATCTCATAGATTATATATGTAGCATGTGGGACAATTTGGATAGTCCCATGCATGCCACAATAAATTAGTCATGATAGTATTATCATTGGCTGCGCAACGAAATGCAGTATACATCCAAGAGTAAAAACGAATGCCTTGGCTACCTTTCTCGCAAACAGTGACGTGTATGCGTAACAATTATCGTAGATATCCAGGGGCGGATCCAGGAATTCCGTAAAGAGGGGGCGCGTTTACAAAAGTAAAGGGGGGGGGGCGCACGCACCCCATCCCCCATTTTTTCTGTTTATTTCTTTTGTTTCAACAAAAAATAAAGGGGGGGGGGGCGTGCGCCGATTGCGGTCCTCCCTGGATCCGCCCCTGGATATCAATCCATCCAATATGATCATGGTAGCGTACCAAATATAAGAGCAGATCATGTACAGCCTCACATCAGCAGAAGTTCCTCTTTATTTCCTTGTCAGAGTCAGTAATAGATAAATAAAAAAGTATGCTCTGAATAAATGGATATTTTATGTCCTGTGTGTACATTGTGTGCGTGCTCTTATAGTTTTCATTTATTCGATTTCTTGTTGGAATGAAATGTTTCTGCACTTTAATGCCGCTGGGGCTAGAGAGCGACAAAGCAGCGACAAAGCAACGACAAACAAACTAACCGTTTCACATTGAAATGTATGTATATATTGTGTAAATATATGAATATGATTATACACACACACACACACACACACACACACATATATATATATATGATATATATTTACACGCACAGACACACTTTGCATTATTATATGGGTATATTAGCAGAGTTCCTGAGATTTATAGTATTTTCTTTTCGTATTCAAAGGATAAGGTTCCTTTGGTTGGTGCTTGTTGGTGTTTGTGAGAACAATTGGTTATCGTTCTTAATGGCGCCACTTTGATTATGCTAGTAGTAAAATTACAAACAATAACACTATTTTCCTTTTGTTTTTGATTTGATATTCCATCGAAGTGTACCTTTAATCTATGCTTTGAAATTCAAATTACATATCACTTTATAGTCATTTAAATACATTGTATGTATAAGGTCTTTTTCACATATGCACCCTAACACACACACACACACAGGCCCGTAACTAGGATTTTTATGGAAGGGTTCAGACTTAGAAAAAGTGGACCTTTTGATTCAAGTTTATGTTCCACATTGGGGGCGAAAAAAATATTTCTGGTTCCGCTTCCGGGTTTAACCAGCTGACAAGCAAAAAAACAACGAACAAACAAAACAAAAGGGGGCGTGCAATTTTTTTCTTTTATCGTGCCACTTTCCAGGTTTCATCGGCTGCAGCGCGATTTTCTGATACCACTACAATCGCCTCACAAAGATGGTCTCTTGGTTTCTTTAACAAACATTTTAGGGGGCGCACTTTTTGGTTTTCATTTCTTATCTTTTTTTGGGGGGGGGGGGGGACCAGCCGGCCATACACCTGGAATGCATAAAAAAGGGGGAAGCGGAGAGAACAAGAGAAAGAGAGAGAACGCATTGCAAGTGCAGCACAAATAACTCTTTGCAAACGAAGCAAAATATATTGCACTCTAGCTAAGTCATAACCCTTAATATGGGGCGTATATTGTTTACTAGTGCTTTCTGTAGTTCAGTCGGTTGAGCACCCGGCCTAGCAATCCAGAGGTCTAGGGTTCGATTTCCGATGGAAACCCATATTTATCATTTGTTTCTGGTCAATTTTCGTTTTCTTTATTTCATTATGTATGTGTATATGTATGTATGCATGCATATACTGTTATATATAATGCATTGTACATTACCTATTAGAGACAATGGGCTTATAAACCAATTGAAATTTGTAGAAATGATTAACGTCGGTAGCAGAACATTTTTTTTTTATTTCTGTACTTTTGTTTGTGTAATCACATGACATGAGAGCTATGACGGGTATAAGGTCATTGTTCTGTGTTGGTTGTTGAAACAATGTGCCAACTACCTTCCAGTGGTCAAAAACAAATTATAAAGCATCAAACACACCCATCTAACTAGCTTCAAATATGAAAAACAGCTTTGTCAGCAATTTTCATCTCGTACAGTTCCAACGAATCACTTCATGCTTTGACATAATTCCTTTAGTAGTTTCTTCTATTTGCTCCTTCTGACTCTCCATCAAACACAGAGTCGATTTATCACACTCGTCATTTAATACAAAGAAAGAAGGTCAATTTAATGTTCGTCAACAAATATTTTATTGATAAAATCAATATAAGATTGACTTTATCATTGTCATTATATTGATAAAATCAATATAAAATGGACTTTCTCATAATTTTGTCAATACAAGCAAACGTGCACACTTGCATATAAGTTTCCCCTGGCCATATTAATATCCCTTGCAAATATACGTTGTTGTAGATTCAAACAATAAAACCAAAATGTCGAATTCGACAGTGCGGAAACAAACAAACGAAAAAAATACAATGAAGGAAAAACGAGACCTAACTTTCATAAGTGGATGGTCCCCGAACATGATTCTTCAATTGCATTTCTAAACGATAATGCACGTTGTGATGGACACATCTGAATTCAATCTTCAATATGTATGTGATAAACATTAGACAATTATATTTGTGTTCCGAATCGATTCTTGACGGACAAGTGCTTTCAGGGTTACATAAACAATGCTTATACCCTTATGTGATGGTCAAGAGCGAAATCAAACTGACATGCGACCAGCTATAAATACTGCTTCAGTAACACAACATGATTAGATAAACCGTTGCTCTTGAAAGAAAATCTTTCAGATGAATTCAAACCATATAATTAAATAATCCGTTGCTCTTGCTGTACAGAAAATTTTCATATGAATTCAAACGAAAGAATAATGATTTGATGTTCACTTTATCGCAGGATGATACTTCACATGAATCTATCATCTACACACTTCATGTTAAAGTACGTTGCTACACTTCTTCCCTCAGTACACTAGACATGTTCGTAGTGAGTGTCTCAACATAAAAAAATAGTCAAGTCATAGAGATATCACTTCAAGTGTACTTTAGAATTATAAACTCACCATCACTTTAACGTTAAACGACTTGCATTAGAGGAAAAAAATCCAGTATATTGCTCCATACAAATACATTTCTGTTCAGTGTATACTACAACGTAATATTTTTTTCTTTTTAGTCTCAGTGTCGCAAAAAGCAACAACAGCAACCAAAACCATCTTGAGCAGCATACTGTAGATGGTACCATCATATACCGATGGCTCCATTATTCGACGATACTCCGACGTTTCACACACCAGTGGTATTTTGAAATGCACAGAATGATAATGTCACAAGAAAGTCTACATAACTATTATTCACACATTATGTGTACGCATTCCACATTCTGAAATACGTTATTTTCTAACCGGCACCTTTCTGCATATTGTATACACTTATGTTGATATTTGCATGTAAAAGAGTAATCGATATCTTAAATACAGAGAGCGAGACATAAGCACGAATTGACAGCATTCTTCAGTATTATCAAGTTCATAAAATGATACGTCGGTTGCCATGATCACACACAGTGTATTTTTTGTCTCCTCTATAATGTTGATATTTGGACACACAATGAGACATCTCAATAGGTAATAGCCATACAGTGTGAAAGCGAGACAAGTGCATACTTATATATATGACTCATCAGAGTCATCAACAAATTAATCAGTGGCTGCGAAGCAAAGGCTTCGTATGGTTCAGCTTCCAGGCGTTGCTAGGTGGGATGTTTACAGATGAAGAACATCCACCTGGTAACAATATAACACAAATTATCATACAACGTGCAATCTAACCGGCTAATCAATATCCTTGATACCACATTTCATGCATGAGACACTTAAATATTTATCAACATGCAATAGGCATAATATACACCAAATTATGTACTCTTAGGTTGATAAGTATCACAGAAAGACAAATCATAGTTACTATGATCAAAAGATAGACTCCACTCTCTAGATATATTTTCACGGAGAATAAAACTATACGCTACATGATAACATAATTCGACTCCTACAAATGAATGTCACCAAGGTAAGTGAAGTTACAGCAAATGTTTACTGTCAATATCCAAAGCTAGGAAAGCAAAGCAATGGAGTGCATGTCCAAAGTACAGGTATGTATATACAAGGTTTACGTTCTTGTGGATCAAAGGCAAATTTAACCAATTCTTTTCAACATGCAATTATTGATCATTGTGGAACCCAAGTCTAAAAAGTTCTTTAGACACAAGCCACCATTAAGCGTAATTTCAAAATAAAACTAGGAACATTCAAAGCTGAAAAGCAATAAACTCCCACATTATATTGGAGAAATTTAGACTTTGCACAAATCACTATACCACGGTCAAAACATAGGTACCAGCACAGCAACTATTATGTACACTTCGTGTTAAACATTTCGGTATAACTAGAATGCAGAGAAATACAAATTTATTCCATGATGTTATGCTCTTAATATTTATGATCAACATCTCTTACTGTAACATTGAACAAAACAACATTCATATTTGCAAGTCAAACTTGATACATAACAGGAATGCTTGATATGAATATGAACAATCTATTACCTTAGATTGTTCAAACATGTAATCACATACATCTCTTAATACAACAAACTTCCGTTTGCAGGTCAAAATCGATACACGAAAGGAATGCTTGATATGAATATGAATAATCTAATACACTACATTGTTAAAACATGTAAATACACATATCTTAATGCAACGAACATTCCCGTTTGCAGGTCAATATTGATACATGAAAGGAATACTTGATATATGAATATGAGCAATCTGATACCCTAAATCGTTCAAGCAAGTAAATACATACATCTCTTAATTTAACAAACATTCACATTTGCGAGTCAATCTGTTACCCTAAATTGTTCAAACATGTAAATACATACATCTCTTAATACAACAAGCATTCACATTTGAAAGTCAAAATTGATACATAAAAGGAATGCTCGATATGAATATGAGCAATCTGATATCCTAGATTGTTCAAACATGTAAATACATAAATCTCTTAACATAATCATGTATTCACATTTGCAAGTCAAAATTGATACATAAAAGGAATGCTTGATATGATAATGAACAATCTAATACCCTAGATTGTTCAAACATGTAATTACATACATCTCTTACAATAAGAAACATTCAAATTTGCAAGTCAAAATAGATACATAAAAGGAATGCTTAATATGAATGTGAGCAATCTGATATCCTAGATTGTTCAAACATGTAAATACATACATCTCTTAACATAACATTCACCTGTTTTTTGCGAGTCAAAATTGATACATAAAAGGAATGCTTGATGTGATTATGAACAATCTAATACTCTAGATTTTTCAAACACGTAAATACATGAAATATGAAAATCGTTTATCTCCAAATATACGCACTTATTGAGCTTTATAAGTACTTATATAAAGTTTCGCATCACCTAAGTGAAAATGCTGCATTATGCCATAGCTTAATATACTTCACAGTATGATATTCTCATTGCAAATGTGTGTGATAATAACAGCTTGTTACAATGATTTCTATGTACAACAGTCAGACAATGACATTGAGGGTTCATGAAATTTTTAGTCTGTGATACTGGCAGACCCCACAATTTTAAATTCATATACTGCTCATGTGATAGATGTGTATACAACAATAATGTCATATCAGTTTAACGGAAGTATGTCATAATCATTTTATGTACAAATATGCTTTGATTACAATGTACTTTCCTTGTTATGTCTTAATTGTAATCTTAATCACTTTGTAGTGCAATTGCTCGACTGTTTCGAATGTCGACGAAAGATAAGCTCATGATTTGAAAAAAAAAACACACACATTTTAAAGTACAAACCCACAAACACATCGATTTTCAAGCAGCAGAAACATACAGCGTTTAAATTCTGCACAATTTAATATTTAAATCAATCATCTAAAATGTCAGGCATTGAAATAAAAGCATTATATAGAAACTTATCACTTGCCTGTCGGTGAGAGATATTGGACGTGATTGAACAAACCTGTACAAATTAGATGAGTATGAAAATGAACGCACCTTAACATATAGCGTCAAAAACTCCTCTGAAGAATTACCATATATACCCTTTATCATTTAACAGTTGCTTCATTCTTCTTAACCATTACATGTATGCATTCAAAGTAATTCAAACTCTGGTATCAAAACTACGCCGCAGCGTATGCAAGAAATACAGATTGTGTGTGTGATTATAGAGAATCTTAAGTTCACGTGGGTCACATAGAAATTTCAGGAGCTCTTTGCAACATGCAAAATACCAGCTCGGAACTCTTGCCTAAAAAGCAAACAAACAAACAAACAAACAAACAAACAAACAAAAACCTTTATACACATGCCACTGTCTATTACAGTATATAGGCCTACACACTTGTAAGCTCATAATAAACTAAGCATACGTATATATTCAGCGTTAATGTTTTACATGCGTACGAGAATCTCAATCTTTTCAAACAATATCACAAACCATACTATGGATTTATATTACTTTTCCTTTCTTTCTTTCAAACAAAAGTTCAAAACAACAGAAGTAATTCAGCATTACAAATATATATATATATATATATATATATATATATATACACTAGAAGTGTTCGAGATATCATTACATTTTTTGATAGTTTATTAACATCTCTCTGTATATCTGAGAGCCCACATTGTTTAAACATTGAAAATAGACAACGTTTTTTTCTCCTGGAATATATATGATAATTAGTTATCATAAGTATTACGCCTAGCATATTGTGTAAGTGAACATACACATGAATACACCTTCATTGTGCGACAATGCTTGCAAGAAATGCTGTCTGTGAGTATGAGGAATGTGGTATCCTATAATTCAAGCAAGTAAATACAAAATCGTTTCTCTAATACAGAAGATGCACAATTATAAACATTCATTTAGTGCTTATCATGCTTATAACGTCCACCGTAATTATGTAAGTAAAAATTAAACATGAATTCATACCATTTTATATAATACGCGATATCCTCATAAGTAATTATGCGTGGTGACAAGAGCTCGTCAAAATGATATTTGTACAACAATAAGTGTTGTGAATTCAATGTGCTATGTTGACTAACCTGCAGAAGTACCATTCATATGTCGGTATAGTTACACAACGCGGTATTCAGTACTGCAACCTGTAAATATCAAAGAGTAAGGTGGTTCATTATAAAGACCATAACATGAGTTATTTACCACACCAGGAATAGTGAATTCCACTCAACATTAATAATTTCGTCGTGAGAAATCAACAACGACATACCAAACAAACCAGCATCAAATGTAAGCAGGGCCATTATAGTGCTACCTACACGTACTTAATTAAAGCATATCCATTAGTTAAAAACTGGTACAGTTACTGTAGCAACATGGTCTGCACATCTTTGAAATTAATGTCTGTCAACCGTCAGTTCAAATATGTACGTAACCTAGCAAGAAAATGCATCGCGTTTTCATGAAATCCAAAGGCACAATTCCGACTCCATCATAAAGAATAAGGCAAACAAATCGTGATAAATATGAGTAAAATATGAGACACATCGTTGAAAGCGAATCACCACTGATTATTGGTAATTCACTTCTTTCGCAAGACAATATACGCAACTATATACGCATGCATAATTTCAATATATATTAAAGAGTCAAGAGCTGTCATGTTCTAAACAATGGTTATATAATTCTGCACTGAGGAATTTCATAGACTAATTACCGCTTTCTAAGAATAGGCAGAGGCACCGGCTCCTTAGCAACCACCTCTGCTTTTACGAATTTGTTTTATTCTTATCTACAATACATACAGTGAAAACGAAGAGAAACATATCGAACACAGTCTAAAAACTTATCATTCAAAAAGGCTCAATGCAAACCCCATACCTATATACTGACATTTCAAAATTTCTTACATTTTCTTTGAGACCACAAAAAAAAACCACCACCAAACAACGTATAGCTTTGGTGACATTGGCAATAACTAACAGAAAAATATGATTGCATGATGAATTCACGAGTTATCTCATACGTGACGCGCGCAAGGCAATAAAACAAAATCATATGCTTGTATTATAGTGCTACAAAGTTATAACGTGCGTAATTAATTTACGGTAACAATAAAAAAATCTTGGACCGCAGAAATTCAACGGCAATATACTTGACAAGAGTAGCACACTCTCAAGCAAGCGCTAAGGTAAACATGCCGTACACTGAAACATTCCTGTAAAACAATGCAGAAGATGGATAAAAGTGTAGAAAAAATATATATCTCATGCTTAACATTATAGTGATGCTCGTCAAGTTTGTCAAAAAGTGACGAAAACAGTCAAAACACGAATATAGGAATTACAAATTTTTGTCAGTGGCCTCATTGACATAACGCGAAACTGCCTTTCATAATGAAGGCCTAAAAACTTGCGGAAACTCTTCACTTGGAGCACTATCACGACTGTATTTGAATCATTGACCAGAGAGTCGAAAATATTGTACAAGCTATAGATGCACTGTCATTCGAACGTACACGAAGAATTGATTCATACAGATACCTTTATCGAAGAGTCCATAGTAAACAGCTATTACACTCCATTGACATAAAGTTGCACATTCAATACAACACATAATACGTTGAATAAAAAAAAATTATTAAGCACTCAATAACTAATCCCAATATTGGTATATACACTGTATACACTTGAAATTTCAACATTTTGAAAACTTCTTTCCCCCGTATTCTCCATCAGTAAATGACCATACGACTACTATAATGAAACATGGCAACGATCTTTTTTAATGTAAAGTGCAACCGTTACAAATACCTTTCTGTGTTAATGGTACAAAAGTACGCCATCCAAATATCATTGCTTTTAATTCACAAGATTACTAGTATACATTGCATTGTGAATCAAAAGAGGATAAATCAATGTGGAAACATGAGTAAAGACAGGAACAAGCGGCAGGTATTCTCCACGGGTACATTGTATATACAATGTAATAGATAGTAATTCTCTGGGATTCACAGTTTCTTGTTCCACGAAGTTTCAAAAATCATTGCAACATCCCATAATCACATACTTATACGGTTATCAGGTATTTTGTATGTGTTTTCAGGACAAATACATCAACCTCAAAGGGAGGCACACTCGGAATCATTGTGCGGATGAGTCTTATATTGCATTTCATAGGAAACTCAACAATAGCCTGCTCATTTGTGCATGTAACGAAGTCAATATCTCTCCTAACTGTTAAATGCTACCATCAGTTGAAAGAATTCATAATTTCGTTTGTCGGAAAGAGATGAGGAAGCATATTCTTAGTGTACATAATACATTTCAATAGAATGCAATTTGTGCATGTACAATTTCTGTGCATTTTTATATCATGTTACAGCTTCTTGTTAGAAGAATGTACGGATATTTGTGTCAAGGTACTAAGTACATGGACTTTACATTACTGTCTGATCCCGAAACAATGAACACTCATTGCGAGTCCCGCTTCACGTATGAAGCAATCATATCCAGTATTTCCTTCGTAGCAATAAGGGCAGTTTGGGCGTTATCTTGACTACTGTAGACTTCATGTGGGATTTTGGAGAATGCGCAGTTATCTGGATACCTGGATTTAAAGTAATCCACCAATCCAGAAAGACGTGTTACTTTCTCAAGGAGGAGAGAGCCATTTGGTATCTTATTATTAACGTCGCACGCCAGAACGATGAGGCTGTGTGTGCGACTTGAGTATCCTTGCGAAGCTAACTGTGCAGCCTTGAGTCCTTTCTCGGCAGCCTGATGGCACTTGACAGAAACCCATTCCAAGGAGGGCTCGCTGTCGTTAGGATCTATGTCGTGTCTACCAGACCGTAAGTCTTCGTATGCCTGTCGCAACCATCGCCGGGCATTTGGAAGATCTGGTGCTCGAGAATGCCTCTCGAAAAATGCGTGCCAATTTGTTCCTTCGGAGCCTTTTCTCCATGAACCACCTGCATATCCTCCATATGTGTTGAACTGTTGGCGATCGTCAGATGCCCTCTGTCTAGCCCTTCGGATGATATCATTATAGATGGAGGTGCCCTCCGCTAGTCTCTGCATTTCCCTTTGAAGATGTTTGAATGCCTCATTGAACGTATGGCTTGGTCCCTCAGGATGCTTGTCAGGATGCCATTTCAACATCAGGCGACGGATTGCCTTCTTTCTTTGTTCTTCCGGCAATTCCCAAATCTCTTGTAGCTCTGCAGTGACACGCTTTTTTGCCTCCTCAATGTTACTAGGGAATGATGAAGCCTTCCTAGGATGACTTGTCCCTGGCGCATTCGATTCTTCCTTAGTGGATGGAACAACTTCAAAGCATGTCTGTGACTTCGGGAGGTGGATCTTGTGAATGTCAGAAACACTAGCTTCAACATAGGTATCTGACCCTACATCAACGAGGTATACCGCTTGTATCGATTTGCCTCTTACACGTTTAACGATGCGTGCATAGACGTATAGCTCTTCATCACCATCCACCCGTTGAAGAGCTATATATTCTCCTTCTTCGAATGACATCCACATATCCTGTTCGATTAGATGGAAAATTGCACGCGGAATAGTACTTCCCGGTGGTGGAAGATAAGTATCACAGCTATCATATGATCCGAGACCTACCTCTATGTCATGTTCAGATAGTAAGGGCAAGATATCCAATGGAGACTTCACAGACAAAAGAGCTACAAGCACAAGCAGTCCTTTGTCTTGAAACAAATTACCGAGAACATGGTTGGCACATTTGGCAACGGTTGTTAGTGTCTTTATCCTGTTTTCCTCGGTTGTGTGGGTGACATAAAGCTGATTTTTGTCTGTCACAAACGCAGGTATCTGTTTGGCGCTGTCGGCAATGTCTGTTCCATCGATTTGAAGGACTGAATGGACACTCTGCATGCAGGTCACTTCCAAATGCATTAATTTATTCTTCATCGACTGCATTTCTTCCTCACTGACAACCTTGTTATCGTTGTGCTTTACTATGCTGGCAAGTGCAATGAGAAGTTCTTTGGATTGCAGGACCGTTTCAAGTTGCCGTTCAAAATCACAACATCCGTGCTGACTCAATGGACACTTTGCCTGTTCAGTATCAGATACACTCAATACTTCTTTTACCCTTCCACTCAGTGCTTTCGGTCGAAGTCTTTTTGGCAGTTTCTCGAGGACGTCTCTCATGATGGATTCTACCTCAGTGAAGACATGAAGTATTGGGAGTTCACAAGTTGAAATGCGGCCTTTCAAGTGATTAGCGTCATTGAAATAGAGCGTGTCAGATTGCTTCAAGCCGTGCTTTCTTGATGGCAAGTACAAATCAGACATCTCATCCAATTCTTTCTCAACCAATAGACCATCTGATTTGTAGATTCCTCGGTATAATTCACAAGATGCTTCTTTGACAATGCATAAAACGTTCGCGTGAAAAGTTGCTACTTCCCCGATTTCGAATATACTCTTCAGAACAAGCGCATTTTGAGCTATGGATGGTTTATCAGTTGCTCCGAGAATTCGAAGTAGCCAAAAGAAAGGGCCCCATCTGTCAGGAAGTTGGTGCAGATAGGGAGAGAGGTTAAAAGTCACAGTGCGGGAGATCTGTTTAGCTGCTACAAGGGTATAAGCGTTGTCAACATCTACCGGAATAAGAGGAACGTTCCCTTTTCCAAGTACATCCTCGATAACTCCACAATGTTCACATTTGTTGTCAGGTTTGCAGGATTTCTTGTTTGTGCATTGGTCACTTAGAAACGCCAGAATTTCTACCAAAACGTTGCTCATTTTTTCTTTCTGATCAACTGTCTGCGGTGGTTGTTTAAGACGTTTACATAGGATAGTAGTGTGCTTCAAAACAATCGACAGGTCCGGCTTTATGATCATACCAAGTTTGGATGGAATATCTTGGCTGTTGCACTCGGCACACTCTGATTTAATGGCAGCATAGGCCGGTAACATTGGTAGCACTGTCCATACCAGTTTCATTTGTTCGATCATTGATCCAGACTACGCAACGCAGCAACGTCCATCTGCCACTGCGGGATGAAGGGCTTGAAGTTCTTGATCGAGCTTTCTCCTAACAAGAAATTCAACGCGTCCAACTTCTTGCAGGAATTGCGGGTCGGAATGAAGGCTACAAAGTTTTTGCAGACACCTGACAAGGCTTCTCGCCTTCTGATCTGCTTTACTTTTTCCTTCAATATGCTTTGCAAAGGTAAGGAACATCGATTTTGTTACCTCAGTCTTCATTCCAATTTCTCTCAGAAATGGCACACCCAATCTTCTTTTCATCACATCGGGTGGAAAGTCATCTCTTGCTTTCATGAGACTGAACACCTCGACAGTGTGATCAAAGAAGTGCGATGCCGGATGAAGATCTCCATCTGCACCTGTAATGAACGGCAGTGAATGTAGCTGC
Organism: Diadema antillarum; assembly: GCF_040938485.1. NCBI lineage: Eukaryota > Metazoa > Echinodermata > Echinoidea > Diadematoida > Diadematidae > Diadema > Diadema antillarum. Next base: position 82,682 of record NW_027272364.1, on the reverse strand, counting down.
AAGAAAATGATACCATCCCTCCTCTTTTCGGGTGGAAGTATTTTCTTTATTCTTAGTAGATGTTCAATTCGACCCTCTTGCGTCATGTTACCAAAGTTTGGTAAGATGAATTTGGCATAGACATCGTATTCATTTTCTTTGGATAAGCCGAGAGTCTCGTACAGATGTGCAAACTTTTCTTTCGATTTCAAAAAAACTGTGTCGCAGTTTTCTATCCAGGCATCTTATTCACAAGAAGGGATGGTATCCGGTAGCACGAAAACAGAGGGCAAACTGTCAATGCTTACGTGCTCCCCCTTGATAGTCTCAAAGCAGGACAGGCGTTTGATATCTTGGAGATCTGTGGTACAACCAAGAAAAGTCTGAAGTATTTCATCGTGCTGAATGTTACTTAGCAGTTTGAACCGTCTAATGTCCTTAGAAATCCAGTACAGGAGGACCTTTAAAATCTGCGACTTGGAACCAATGTTGCAGGCTAGCCGGTTGATTGAGGGCATTGAATATTCAGCAGTTGTGTATATATTCAACTTTTTCAGCGCTGAAGAAGCTGGTGGAATAAGGTCAATGTCTCTTTGTAAAGCAAGGACGGTGTAAGATAACTTCAGTGGCACCAGGCAGAGCGAAGGATTGTTTGTCGAGAAATATCGGGTACGTGAGGAAAGTGGAACTGAAGGCAGTATCGCAAAATCTCCGAGCCTGTGCTTGATTTCACTGAAGACAGCTGACCCAGGTTTTTGAAGATCTTCAAGTAGATTCCACAAATCCTTGAACCACTCTGGTGTAAGTCTACACTGGTCACCAAAAGGCAGGTAATCATCTGATGGAACCTTTAAGAATGGGACATCTGTGCTCATCATCTCGGCAATGGCAGTAATGTTGAGGGCTCTGAAGACAAATCCTTGGTTTGCTGGTACTTTTTGCAGAAACTTCTCGTGAAGAAAATCAGCCAAGTGATTTTGAAAAAGACAGGCATACGCTGATCTGAAGACACGTGCTGATGGGCAAAACAACCTAAGTATGTTATCTTGCGTGAGCAACAGTGGAAGGCCATCAAGTGAGAGTTCGTCGTCCTCCTTACAGTACTCAAGTAGTAGAGCTAAGCCGTTCTCGTCTTGAAGCTTTGATTGTGAAATTGGAATTGGAAGCTGACTGCTAAGTCGATTTTTTCTACGTAGGAAATTCACGACATCTGATGGTATGATTTGAAGAACAGCAAGCGAGGATCCGTGCTGTTTACATTTTTTAGATGCCTTTAGAACTTTCGAAACCACACTCGGGGGAGATTCAATTACAGGAAACCCTATCTGTTGCAGGAGATTCTTTAAGATTTCATGCTTCTTTGACGCTCGAGGTCGCAAACCAAATTCAGACGACTCAGTAATTGTCAACGTGTTTAAGAATCCATGCTCAGACTCATTTGTGTCTAGTTCACCGACAATGGGTGTTCTCCATGTCAAAAGCCAGGCATTCTCATCATTTGGCTGGAGAACGGGGAAAAACATACACCTTGTTCGAGCAATCCCTTCGTAGATGGCACCAACGAGAGCACCCCAATAGTTGTCAGTTCCGCAGAGTGGAAAGAAGTCGTGATAGGCATGTAAGCGCTTGAGCACTTCTTTTGATCTCCCTTGTGAAATTGGCGTGTGCCACTTGTAATGTTCATTGAAATAGTCACGAATCCACGATAACAGGTTTATGTAGGAGAGTGCAATTACATTCTCAAAGAGCTGTTGATTCCACAGTGTTCGATGATCCTTTGTAGCACCTCGCCACAGATTTCTCCTGCTCTCGTGATCAAGGGCGAAGTAACCATGAACATGGACTGGCAATTGCGTTTCAATAGGAAGAGGTAAGAAGCAGTAAGCTTTCCCCTTGACTTTTTTGTCTGACAAACGAGCAGCAACACCTCCGATAGGAATTAGTTTCTGTTGGATTATGGAGTTTTCATCCATTTCATTCCAGTTTCGACAGCCCAGTTGTTGACATATCACCCAATGTTCAGTGTTGCTCTTGCTACGCAGAGAAATTTCGTAGCAAACATCTTCAGGCGTCAATTCCCGTACGTTTTCACCATTGTTGGCAGCTGCGATGTATTCAGATACACGAGAGTAGAAACATCTCTTCTTTTCCTCCTCATGTGGTTGAATTTGTACTTCCACTGTTTGTCTAGATGCCAGAACACCATCTGCTGTAATCTCTGATATTTTGACTGATTTCACATTCTGCAGAAAGAGGAGGCTCTCTGATGCTGTCACTGCGAATTCTTCCAGAAGTTTTTCGATCTTGTCTCTGTCCCAGGTTTCGCTGCTTAGTTTAGATGTTTCTGACCTGAGAGGAAATCTGAAGACAGTATAACGATCGCGAGTTTCAGTGAATTTGTCTTCAAGATAACAAGGAAAAACATCCGAGTATGTCTGGCGCAACTGGTCTGTGACTTTATATAAGCGACCTGGGCTGCTGTGCGTAGCTCCTGGAGCATGGCTACAGATTGGATCAAACACGCACAGGGTTTCCCCGCCTGATATGAAACTTGGACAATCACTGAGACGGTACACAGTGTTAAAGCCAACTCCATACCGACCGATCTTACTCATTTCATTTTCTTTGCTTCCTTGGCCAAGGTCTTGTATTCCAATGATATCTTCGGTGGAGAAAGACTGATTATTGAAAACACAAAATGCAGGACCTTGCAAAGGCTTCATCTTGTCACCAAACACCCTCTCATTTGGATGACTGCGAGGATCATACACAATGTGGAATTCAGTTGCGCCAGCATCATCTGCATTTTGAAGCAATTCCTTGAAAACTGTGTCCTCGCCTGAGTATGATTGAAGAATGCGCTTGATCCGGGACGTCAGCTTTTCGCGCTGGCCAAATGCTTCCCCTGGTAGATTTTGTGCATATTGCTCTAGACTTTGGTGGCGAATGTCTTTGATATTTAGTCTCTTTGCCAAAGAAAAGCTAATGTCCTGGTGGCACTGATGAATGTGACCATCTTCATTGCTTATCCAGTCAACATCACAGTAGCACAGATCTGTAGATGGGCGCATAACATTCAACACATCCGGGAGATATGTAACGGAAACATCACCATGAATGCGGGCTTTCCCAAGAAGACGCGCAATGGCAGTCACAGCCGTCAATTCAGCAGTCTGTAGTGGTCTCTCTTTATTAACTTTGTAGATGTCATGAAGCACTTTCTCGTAGTCAGTAGCTTCGAATGTCTGTTTGATTCCTGCAGCTTGAATAAGAGAGGGGTATTGAGATAATCGGGTTGGAAGCTGGAACAAATATGGTTCAAGGGAAGGGCCGACAGTTATTGCCACCGTTGAGGGGTGCGCAAAAACTTTGTCGATAAGAATCCATCTATCATTCTTGAGTGAGGTTAGAAGTTCACCAGCTGGATTGTCTCTACATTCTTCGCTCAAATATTTGTAGATGTCGTAGCAACTTTTCTCAACTTCATGTGACACATTTCCTTGCTCGACATGAATACGGATATTAGTCAACTGATCCATAACTTCTTGAAGCCTAGGTCGTTTCTCGTGCAAATCCAGAAAACGTGACACATCGAGTGGCATCGGCGATTCCTTAGACTCATCAAGCACTGGAGCAACACTGCTTACAAGATTCGACTGCAAAGCAGAGTAAATGCTGTTGGCAGCCATGTAACAACCGAAGGATTTCCATGGAAGAAAAGGAGACGCAGTGCTTCCCTTTTGGAACACAGGTAAAATGGCCAGCATCATCATTTGCTTTTTAAGAGAATTGTTATTTGCCCAATCCCGTTCACAAAGCATATTTGATAAATACGTAATCAAATCACGAGATCTTCGCAATGCACTGTCGTCTTCTCCTGCACACAGACTAGCAACTGAGCTACACTGTGTAAGGAACTTTTCTGGGGAAACATAATCAGTCATCATTCCCAGATCTTCAAGTGCGGCAAAAGTTTGACTTGACCTGAAACATTCCCGTGGAAATACACCGTCTCCTTCGGAAAACAGCTTCGCTGCTTGGCGCTGTGGATGTACAAGATCTACCGGTTTTTGGAGGTTAATCTCTCCGCCAGACACGGGTATGCATCTAACGTTTCGTAACTTTTGGCGTAGACTCTCATTCCTGCAGTTCAGAGCGAAAAGTATCAAAATGTTTCTATGTTCCTCTGATACATTGTGAAGCTGTGGCAGGAAAATCTCGTCAAAAAACCTCTCTTGATCAAATGTTTTCGCCATTAGTTCGTCGTTGAGATGCGCACGAACGAAAGCACGTCGTGTTTTGCCGCTGACTTCGAAAACAGTAGATTTAGAAAGGCAAGTTTCTAAAATGGCAGTCACTGCATCTTTTATGTTGTCCTCGTCCTGGAAATCTTGACTCAAAAATACAGCATCCCGAAATTGTAGAGCTTTTCTATCTTTCCAGAAGAGAGCGGGCTGCGGCGATTTATCGAATCTGTGAACCACTGCGTGATAGAATGCATCAAAGATTGCGGAACAGTCCCCGTCCTTTGGCACGTTATCAACGTCTGGCCACAGGCAATCATAGGCTACTGAGCCATACTTGCAAATAAAAGTCTCGACAAAGTTGTTATCAGATAGCAAGTGGATGTAGGCTCTACAGACAACATCTCTCAAGAAAAGATTGTTCCATTCGGCATGTCTGTTCATACCTTCAGGCGTTGGTTTGTAGAGGTGCTGTCGGTTGTCAGTCACCGCGAAAGCCCCATTGATATGTACAGGCAACATACTTTGTATGGACAATGGCAGGTAGCAGTACACCTCTCCCTGAATTTTAGAAGGATGTGATTTCACAAGGGTCATTGCAACTTCTCCCCTTGGAGAGAGGCCCACAGCAGATTCTTCTGCAGCCATTTTCTTTGTTGTAACGGAACCCTCACATGTGGCTCTGATCGATCTGAAGGTGCTCTTCAACACCGCTGTCTCATTTTGAAAGAATTCTGCGCCTGACTGGGTCATTTCCTGTGTAATTGATTCTGTGCTGAGTATGATGTCGTCCTTGAATGTGTTTTCCGAACGGCGCTTTTCTATGCTGAAAAGCTCTACAGCTTTTGTAGCGTCCGTTGACTCCGCCGAGAGATAATGCATAGAAACCTTCATCACTTTTCTTGTGAAAATCATGAGACTTCCGGAAGATTCCCACATGTCAAGCACAAGTCTTTTGATTCTGACATCGTCGTAACTCTCCTTGTTTAGGTCACTTTTCTGCGCTGCTTCTCTTGTTCGTAGCGGAAGCCGGAAAAGTGATCCATCATAGTGGAAAGGCTCTGACATACGACAGCCAAAAACCCCATCGAAAGGCATAAACTGGTCTGGAAATCTTCGTAGTTGGAAAGTGCGTTGGAGATTCACTCTCACTCCTGGTTGGGATTTATTTCGTAGGACCCTTCCTAGGTGTGTCGTATGAGGGTCGAAATACTGAATAAATTGTCTGCTAACAAAACAAGGAACGTCAGTCAAGTGATACACTGAGTTGAAACCTGTTCCAAACTTTCCAATCTTTGCAGCATTCTTCTCCTTTGTTCGTCCACCGAGACGAAGAATATTGGCAAAGTCCTCGTCTGTGAAGTTTGCATCATTGAAAACCCACAGGGCAGGACCTTGGCAAGACTTCATCCCTGGATCAAAGAGTTTTACCATGGCGTCACTGTTTTTCCTCATGTCAATCAGAAATCGGACCTCTGTGGCATCAGCGTCCTCAGCATTCTGTATCATTTCTTTGAAAATGGCAGAGTCTCCATACGTATTCTTCAGGATGTTCCATATTCGTACAGTCAGAGGTTCTGTCTGACCTGCCTGCGTAAATTCTTCTAGATCATCAGCGTCCAACAGCAAGCGACTGAGAGGAGGGACATGCAAAAACTCAGCAAGTTCCGCTGTTACAAGAGGACTAATGATAGTAAATGTTTTTCCATCCTCAGACTGCTCTTCATGAACAAGCGATTTTAGCCAAGGTCTATCAATAAACGCACTGTCCGTTACCGGTATCAAATGGCAGCCTTCAGCTTCTGTCGGCACCAATATACGATTTTGCATGTTTTGTGGCAACTCCCCAATTGTGTGGAGTTCTTTTAGTATTTGCATTACTAGATGAAGTTGCTTTTTATGAAAAGTAGCATCATTCTCTTTTGATTGATCACAGGATTTCTTTACTTCGTGCAAAATGTCAACCAATGTTTCCACATTAGCATTCATGGTCGACTTCACTCCAAGATCACGAAGAAGATCTTCAAATTCACGCATGACAGAAGGAATCTGTGTCATATATGGCGACATATCAAATGGCAGATCACCTATGCACATCTGTCTTGGGTCTGAAAACCCGTCGCCGTTCCATACTGGAGAATTAATTGCTTTCAAGCTCTCTAATACACTCTCTCTCTCTCTTTGTAATGTCCATTTGTTCAAGAGGAAAGCATATATTCTTTTTACCATTGGTGGAAGTTCTATGGGACACACTTCATCGGATTCTTGGGTGAGTAGGACACACTCCGTCAGCTGCTCTATCACATTTTGTAAAGTTGGTTTCTTTGAAGCCATTTGAAGATCTTCAAATAATGGGAAGAGTTTGTCGTCAACTGCAGTGAGTGGAACTATTGAGCCACACAGCATGGAATTCTCTTTTGTCAGCAGCATAGTCTCATTTGGAGTGGAGAGGAATGAAGAAGGCATATGATACCAACGGAGGTGAGAGGGATAGAATGGAGGTTGAACCTGCTTGTAAGGTATACAGGGTTTGTTCTTCATGTATGCTGCAACAGTGTCAGAAAGTCGTGATGAATTGCAGGACAAAAGACTCCTATTGTTAGCAAGGAACTCCAAAAAAGAGCGAGCGAGATCAACACTGTTTGATTCTGAAACGATATCAAGACATGTAATTGCCTCGTCCGCAGTTACCCTGTCCTGTTCCCTCATGCCAAGTTGGCCTAGAGCTGAAAGGACCACTGGCTCTGTGAAAGATTCAATTAGAAAGAATCCCTGGCCCTTACATAGCTTTCGGAGTGTTAGATCCCTGACGTCAAGAAGTTCAGAAGGTGATTTCAGCGTTGAAAGGACGCTGTCTGTAGGAACAAACCGCAGTTTTTGGAGCACATGCTTGCTTGATTCGCATTTATGTTTAATTTCATGCCAGTGCCACAGGAGCCACAGTGTAACACTTTGAACATCCGATTTGTCATACAAACCACCTTCATGTATTTCTTCAGTTACATGCTCGATCATGTCGAACCTTGACAGATGAGGAACGATTTTCAATTTGTCCAGGAGAGGTTTCGAATTGTGTTCCGCTTCGATAACAGGTCTTTGTAACTTTAGTGGTTTAGGGAGTTCTTGAGATTCACTTGCAGAAATGTCAATGTAACCAATTGACTCCGCTGCACTCAATATGGGTGAATACGAGACGCCAGAACCCTGAAGAGTCTTGAAGAGTGGAAGAGAAAGTAATAGATCACGGGCTGAGTGATTGATTGTTGCATTTCCCATATATTCGCTCAAAAGGGCTCGTTCGCTATCCTTAAAGGACAAGTTCACCTTCATAAACATAAGGATTGAGAAAATGCAACAATATTAGTAGAACACATCAGTGAAAGTTTGAGGAAAATTGGACAATCGATGCAAAAGTTATGAATTTTTTAAATTTTTGTGTTGGAACCGCTGGATGAGGAGACTACTACAGCTTGTGAGTCATATGCGTACAACAGTATAAAGAAAATGTAAAAGAAAATTCAACATATTTTCACTTTTTTCGCATAATAAAAGAGCACTTGACTTGCCTCTTTCTAAAGGAAGGGGGAATAATATTACCCATAACATTTGTCGGTAACGAGTCAGGGGAATGGGTACTTTTTTCAAAAGATGGAATTTTGTGAAATTCTCTTTATATTTTCCTTGAATTGTTGTACGCATGTGACATCTAAGTTATTCATACACTGCAGTAGTCTTCTCATCCAGCGGGTACTGCACAAAAACTTCAAAAATTCATAACTTTTGAACGGATTGTCTGATTTTCCTCAAACTTTCAATGATGTGTTCTACTAATATTGCTACATTCTCTCAATCCTTATGTTTATGAAGGTGAACTTGTCCTTTAAGGTCTTGTAACTTCCTGACAAGAGAACTGCGGTCTGTGTTCAGTGTTGCCCTTAGAATACTATCTGAAACCGGCTGCTGAATGTAACCTTGGGACATTATTGAAGGGTGCCTGATGACGTAATCTGTATGGTTCAGAATGTCGATGCCAATCTTAACAAGGACATCTTCAAGATGTTTATCCAGAGTTGACTCTCCACTTCTTTTGACAATTAAAGCAGACATCTTTGCAAGCGGTTTGAGAGTAACTTCGGAAGCGTTTGTGTCTGGAAGCGGAATGAGAGGTATCCCTTCAAATAAGGACAGATTGTCCGGACTCTCTTTGTACAACATATTCCAGACTGCTTCCAACCATTCAGCAGGCGGCTGGTTGGAGATTCCTGGCATTGGTCTATTTTGCCCTCTGCACAAGCTGGTTTTCAGGAGAGTAGCAACGGATTCGAGGGTTAAGACCTCGAGTTGAAAGCTGCTCTCTGCTGCTGTAATTCAAAACACACACAAAGACTCCATTATTAAATGAATCATGGCGCGATTACATCGGGAAAATGGATAAGCAGATAAACAAAATGACACAAGATTCCGTTTCTTCTAAAGCAAACATTCAAATGAAATAAGTTATTGTTTATTTTATTTCACTTTATTCACTGAAATTAACGTGAATACCGAGTGGTTCCCACATTTCGATTTCCTTTCAGTGATTTGCTTCTGATAAGGAAGACAATCTAATTTCACTAGTCGTTCCAAATCATTTATATACACACTCTTACAACATCCGGGTCAGAAATGACAAGGAATGGGGTCAGATATGACCCATTCAGAGTCATGAATTGGGTCAGGGTGACCCCATTCGGGGTCTTCATGACCAAATTCCAAGTCGTTTTTGACCCGGAACGGTGTGTGACTCCAACGAACCCAGTTCCGGGTCAGTTCTGACTCGGATTTTTTTTAGAGTGCATGTATAATCACGGTTCATACAAACATTCACAAAACCTGCCTCAATAGCCTGATATCTTTCCACCTCAACACGCACCGAAAATATGAACACAAAGGATAGATCTGTTAGTCCAATGTACAATGAAATTATTTGCGTTGAATGGAATGGCTGCAACTGAAGTTTTGTTTCATCGTTAAGTGTAACGCTCGTGTATGCACAGTATACAAATGTATAATATGCAGATCGAATGCATTAATTCTTTTAATGATTTTATGTGTATTAAAGTAAGAAGGTATCCAACATGAATGCTTACTCCTTGATAGATATATGTGCAACTGTTACCAGTGCAGTGACTGATTGATGACTTTGAGCCTCCATAAAGGCACACCTATGTTGAAAATGCTCTTCTATTTGAATGGAAATTTTTAGCTCAAGTACACAGGTACATTCTAACATTAAATGGACCATATGATACATTGCTTTTCAGCGGTTTTTGTAATCAGTGGATCTTCAGTCATGTCAGTGGCTAAGTTTTGGTAGATGTAATTCTGTGGAAAGAGTAATTGTTTTCCCCCTAAATGTGCCAACATCTATTTACCAAGCACTGAGGAATTCTTAAGAATCAAAGTAACAGCTTTTAGGGACAAACGCATAAAGGGACCAGAGTTAAAGAAATTGTGTACCTTTCTCTTATTTCATATATCAGAGCGACCACTTTATCAAGGCAAAGTAAATCCTCTGAGATTCCACATTAAGCAGAATTAACTGCAAAGTTGATCTCTGTAAGTTAGAGTAAAATCCCACCTCAATTTAACCCTAACTTCCACTGATGAAATAATCTGTTGACAAAATATGGAGGAAATGGTTACATTGCAGTATTCCTAAGAATGTCCAAGCGCCATATATTCCTTTTCATGTTTCTACGTAGTACTTACAGTATATGATATGTTTGCAAACAGGGTATGACAGTATGCATTTTTTTAACGTTTAAACATCTGAAGTTCATATAGAGACTTTCTGCAGATAAAAAGTGGATGTAAATGCCGCACTTACCCACTTCGGCAAGGGAGTCCTGAAGTGCTTGAGATTCTGATGCTCGGACGAAAGACTGATTCTCACCAGGAATGAGATGGCGAGGAAATCTGGTGGTTGGAATGTAGACTTTGGAATCGGATTCTTCGAATGGAATGAAACTGCCATCATCGAGAGGAAGTAATGGCAATGTGGTTAACTCAGAGAAATGTCTGTCGGACATGAAGTATTCGAGAATCAAAAGTTTCTCCTGGCTGTCGAGATCTTCGAGGACAGATTCATCACTGCGAATGCAGCTACGAAGAAGCACTGGAGTTATTGTGACAATGTCTCCTTTGAAGTATTTCCTGATGGATTGCATGCAAAATTTGGGTAGTGATGCGTACGGCCTATCACCATACCGAAGGCACTTCAGTATAACCACTTCCATTTCATTTTTTACAGACAAATCGTTAATGATGACTTCGCCAATTTTCAACCATCCATTGTTCTCACTGTGTATGACAGATTCTTTGAACAATGCATCAAAGAAGGGCTCCAGTACGACATTCCAATTCTCATGCACGGATGACTCGTCAGGCCACGCACAATATATGCTCTCCACGCTGACGTCTTGTTTATCAATGGCAGTTGTTATCGCTCTGACGTATACTGACGGAAGCAGTTCTTTTACAAGCAATTCATTCCATTTTGCCGGTACGTCTGTTTGGTCTGGACCAGGCCACTTGATCGCCCGGCGGTCACTCTGAATTCCGAAAAAACCGTGCAAGTGAACGGGTAACCCAGTGCGACTCTCTTCTCCTGGAGGAAGTGGTAAGAAACAGAAGACTCTTCCAAAAGATCTGTCATGTTGATCTTCCATGATACTGACAGGAACGGCAATGGCCGTCCATGGCAATAGATTCTGCTCAGCTGCCATATCGGAAAGTTCTCAACTCATACCGCCTCCTGCGATGTGGTGGCAAACAATCCAACGAGTAGTTTTCGACCCTTCTACCTTTTCTGAACATATCTTGACATCATAGGACATATGAAGGTCTTCGCGATCTGCCATACTTCTCGAGCAATACTCAACCAGCTGCTGTGTGAAGTGATCTTGCTCAATCGGTAATTCTTCATTGAACGTCACATTTGCCTTCACACGGACAATGAAACGGGAACTCTGATCAGCCGGTCTCTTCATAACTTCAACCTCTTTCAGTGAACGAAGGAAGAGCATCACTACATCCGCGTCGACAAGGAAAGCGTCAAGGAGATCGTCCATCTTTTTTTTTCATCAGTATAAACTTTGTTAGAAAGTTCACTCTCAGTCTCACGGAGCGGGAATCTGAACAACGTCCCATCGAATTGTCCGTCACACAACCCGTCTTCGACATCGTCGAAAATTTGCCGATACGGTCGGAACTGGTCCTTGCATGCACGAAAGGTGTTTTGGTCCTCTGAGCTTTGCAAGTGAAATCGGAATCCTGTCTGGGGGAGACGATCAATATTTCTAAAGTGTTTCGCCAATGGATCCAAGTAGGCTATTCTACGGTCACTCATGATGCTTGGGAGATCTGCGAAGAAAATGAAAGCTTCCATGAGACACCACGTACACAAATATATTAAAGAAGTTAAGGTTGATCAAGAATAATAACTATGACTAAAAAGTGTGTACGATATATATGAACATGCTTTGAATACTGTCTTTAGACAAAATGTACGTATTAGCTCAACGAATGGACAGAATTGAGATATTGTGCATTACTCGAATACTGTTCATTCTTCAGCAAATTAACGGAATTTGTACCTGTGATATGGTAGACGGAGTTGAAACCGATGCCAAATCTGCCGACCTTGAGAGGGTCTTTCTCTTTGTTGCTGCGGGCTGGCTTCTGTATTCCCGCCCAGTCTTTTGGCTTGAATTTGGCATCGTTATATGCGTAGAGAGCGGGACCCTGGTACTGTGCCAAGGATTCACTGAAGAGCGTTTGCGTTCCATACTGTCTGACATCGTAGAGAAATTTAACCCTCTTGGCACCAGCATCTTCCGCATTTTGAAGAATTTCCTTTCACAAGCAAGCAAACAAACGAACAAACAAACAACATACCATAATGGCAGTCCGTCTCCGTAAAAAAAATAAAAATTAAAGTACAGTGTATTGGTTTACATTCCTTGTATCAAAATTGATGCTGCTGGTCTCTGATCAAATCTAGTGTCTTGGTATCAAAATTTACTGTACTTAACGTCTTAATGTATGGTAAACGTCGTGCCTCCACAACATGAACAGCATATTCGTCTGACAAATCACAAAGCAAACCTAGAAATACATCAAGCATATTCATCAATCGGTCCCATTTTATTTGTCTTATCCTTCTTCCGTCATTTGTTTTCGATGGCAGCCTCCTTTGTCTTAGCGCTGCTCTTCTCTCACAGTTTTCGTTAAATAGTTGCGTTTATAATGTTCTTGATCAAACTTCGGTGTGTCTGAGCTCATAATGCCTGTCTTGTATCTTGTTTGTTTGTTAGTCTCGTTTCTGTTGGATCTATACACTATATTTAGTTGTATCAGCGCCATAAACAATACAAATTTACGTATATATTTATGTTTCATGTGGCTATCTGTTTAAGCAATACGAACTGGGTTTGGTGACCACATTTTTTTTTTGTATGTACATTGTATATTGTAACTAGTGGGACCCTCAATCTATACAAGCTCTCCAAGCTTCACTTTTCAGTGGGTCCAGAATCTCCATCGTCCCATTCATTTATCACTAAAAGGCCTACTTCTGCAAAACCCATCAAAAATATAATGTACCCCTTTTTTCTTGATTACTTACGTTAATATTTCTTTACTTCCATGTACATTGCGTGTATATGTTATTTATTATGTTGAGATTAAGAAAATAGAAATGATCTTGAACGAACATCATACCCCATACGTTACCAGCTACCCATATTTACATCTCAGTAAAAAGACGGGTATCGGGGAGTAAACATCTTTAATAAGGCTGTAAACGTCTGGAAGGATATGAACTCGGGACATGGTAAAATGGCAACATCTACAATCATTAATTACTTGGATATTAGAACATACTAACAATATTGACGGTGGATTCATGAGTGGCATTTTCTCTTTCATTTTTTCTTCAAGTTTCCGCATGTCATGTGAATTTGTTATAGATGACGAGTTGGAGGAAATGTTTGTAGTTTTCCGTGTCTTTACTATACTTGCTACACTTCCGTCGTTGAATGTAAAACAATAAAATCGTCTTCAAAACAATTAATGTAAGACGCAAAATATGGGCTGTTCATTGTTCACCTAAAAGATGACCATCGCCACCAGTTATTTGTGGACTGAGGTGGTTGATGAGACTAATCTGGGCCCAGAAGTCTTCACTACAGTGAGGGCAGAAGAAGTTGCTGCAGAAGAATTCTCATAAATATAAGTGACGGCTATGTTTATGCTTTTAATATACGTAAACTTACCTTAAAGATCTGACCATCGCTGTAATCGCGCAGAATTTTCTTCAGATACGTTACGAGCGGGGGCACTGTTACACCAAACTCGTCTGCGCAGATTGGATAAAAAAGAAAAGAAAAGAAAAACAGACAAGTCTAGACGCAAACAAGACTTTGCAGCTTGGTTGTGAACTCACATCCTTATGGACATGCCTCGCCCGGACAAACACTGACTCAGCAATTTCTTTTGCCAGCGTTTGTATTAAGCATAATAATACCTTATACACACAGCAACATTGAAATGTTGTAATTGTGTTTTCATCATCAAAAACACACAGAAAAGAGGAAAAGGTCATACTTGTATATTGACCCGTACAAGGTATTTACCCAAAATAAGCAAGAGTATTGGTAACGGCAATATAAAAGAAAGTACATGGTCATAAAAAGCAATGAATTCACATCTCGATTCGTTTTAGAATGCATGCCTGTCTCTTTGAGTGCCCTGTCAACGATATTGTAGTTTAAGGCAACTGTATTCTTTTAAATGGCACATTGGTTAGCGAAGCTTAAAAGAAAAGAAATATGAGGGAACTTTGTAATTAAATACCAGCTTGATTTTTTTTTTAGTCATTACACCAATGTCACTGCTCCTGTCATCTTCTTGCTCAATCACTCTGGGTTCAATGAGACTCCCCGATTTTCCACTTGACAATTCTCTCATGTATCATCATGGTTACTTATTCACGTGTCATTACAAGCGAAGAACAGATTCTCGGGTGATAACCTGCTTATTATTCCGAAGTTTTTCACGCACTCACATACAACTTAGCTTCACTCCTTTCATTTGCCCCTAAAATCGCTAGTAATGAAACAGTTGTGTTTTGTTTTTAATCACACTGCTCTACTGTGATCACTCCTCTGATCTAGAGTAATGTGACAGCTCCCAAACTTGATTAATCTTTATGTTACCTTATTCCTGATGAACACTTACCACTTCACGGCATTGTTTCGACAGCGTTATTAGTATTATACATTATTCATATATCCTGTCTGAGAGTACTTAAAGCTCCTGCTTATTTGTATCATTGCTTTATATAAAGTTTAAAAGTAAAATTGTAACAATTGTTTGAAGTTTGTGTACATATGATTTTACAGGCATATTGTTACATAGTCATTGTCTTTAATATAGACATGGTTGATATAGGTACATCTGATTGTATGTATCGTGATTCTCTTCGCAATCACTTTGTTTGTTTTTTTCTCGTAAATATATAAAAAGTAGTTATTTAGATAATATTTGCTATATATAATTACCCATTTTGGTACCCCTGGCAGACTGCCAGATACTGTTGTAGGGTTTTTTTCCCCCATTAATTCTTCCCGCATATTCCAGACATTGTATATTTTTCTAGTTCTGTATACGCTGACTCTAGTTTCAAGTAAATAATTTAGACGCTGCACTCTTTATCACATACACTCAAGATGAATGCACACGCACGCACGCTCAGGGCACATGCACACACAGACACCTGCACTTGCACTCAAACCTCTTCCCACAACCCTTCAGTTTCTACTCATACCCCCACACCGACAATGATCCCTCATGGTATGATCTTTGATAATCAAAGTTTGAATGACTCCGAAAGTAGTTATTACACAACTGCCAAGATTAATGCACAGATAAAACAAAATAAATTTCAATCATTTTTTGATTTGTTTAACCTCCTTCACATCAATGCCAGAAGTTTAAATAAGAATTTTGATTCTATAGAATCATTTCTTTCCTCTTTACAAAATGTTCAATTCAGTATAATTGGCATATCAGAAACTTGGCTTAATACAAATTCACCACCAATATTTAATTTAGAGTATTATCGAATGTATCGTTCTGATCGTTACTTAGGCAAGGGAGGTGGGGTTGCTTTCTACATTAAAGATAATATTGATATAAATGTCAGGCATGACTTACATATCGAGGGTACGGAAGATACTTTTGTTGAAATTGTGAACAGTAAAGTAAAAAAATATATTATAGTTAATATATATAGGTGCCCAAGAAATGACATTGATTGGTTTTTTAGAAAGTTTTGATCAAATTCTGAGTATTATTTCTCAGGAAAAGAAAGACACTTTTATAATGGGAAATTTTAATATTAATCTTTTAAATAATTCTGATAATCATACAACGCAGTTGTTAAGTTTATTGGCAACTTATTTATTTCAAGCAGATATCAACAACCCAACAAGAATTTCTAGTACATCAAAAACCCTTATTGATAACATATTTTCAAATGTAATAAACACAGAATTCACAAATGGTATATTTTATTATGATATATCATATCATTTGCCTGTTTTTACCATCAACAATAGTTCTTTGCAACCAAAACAATATTTTGAAAATAAAAAATCTCAAATGTATTACAAGGAAACAGAAAATAACATAAATTCTTTGATGTTTGATTTAGTGCAGGAAGAATGGGGCGATGTATTTGATGAAAGCAATGCTGATACTGCTTATGAAAAATTTATCAGCAGATTATTGTATTATTATCAGAAAAACATTCCTTTGGTTAAACGGAAACCTTTAAAGAAAAATAGACAACCCTGGATTACAAAATGTATTATGCGGTCTATATCAACCCGTAATAAGTTATATAAGCAAGCAATAAAGAATCAAAGTAATAACTCATTCATGAAATACCGGAAATATAGAAATCAATTAACATCAGTAATAAGATTGTCCCGAAAATTGTATTATTCAACTAATAAAGAAAAAATAAGGATAATCTTTTTTCATTGTGGAAAACTGTCAATGCTCTTATGGGAAAGACGGTAAAAGAAACTACCAACTCTATCATCATTGACAATGAGGAAATTACAGATTTTACCACATTTATTGCCAATTCATTTAATGATTATTTTATAAATATTGGTCCTAGTTTAGCATCTAATATGAATTCATGTAATACACATTTTACTGATTATTTACCCAATCCTTGTGAAAATTCATTATTTCTCACGCCTACCAATGATCATGAAATAATCAATGTTGTTCAGAATATGTAAACAATTAAATCGAGTGGGCATGATGGTCTTAGTGTTCATTTATTGAAACAAATAATTTTTTACTTTGCAAGCCCCCTAACTCACGTATTTAATATGTCTCTTTCAACAGGCATTTTTCCGAACTCATTCAAACTTGCAAAAGTTATTCCCATTCATAAAAAAGATGACTTTAAATTAATGAGTAATTTTAGACCAATTTCATTATTACCAAGTATATCCAAAGTTCTTGAAAAAATTGTGTATAAAAGGTTACATCAGTTTTTACAAACCAATAATTTATTGATACCCAGTCAATTTGGAATTAGAAGTGGATATTCTACTGATTATGCAATCGCTCACATGTGTGATAAAATAATTGAAGCTTTTGCTGATAAGAAGCATGTTATAGGTATATACATGGATTTGTCGAAAGCATTCGACACCATCGACCATGAAGTATTGATACATAAACTTAATACGTATGGAGTACGAGGTCACGCTGTGCTCTGGTTTATAAATTATTTGCAAAACCGTCAACAGTATGTTAGTTTTCAGTCTTATGAATCACAGAAATTTGATATTAAATGTGGGGTACCTCAAGGCTCCATTTTAGGGCCTTTGTTGTTTAACATAATATATAAATGATATCATAGGTTTTTCTCCATCTTTGAATTTTATACTTTTTGCTGATGATACATCTATTATTACATCAGATCATGATATAGGGACCCTTGTTAATCGTTTGAACACTGAATTATTGAATATATTGAATTGGTTTAAATCAAACAAGTTATCTTTGAATGTTAATTAGACAAATTTTGTTTATTTTAGAAAACCCTACTCACAGGATCTTAATATCAACATATCAATTGATGGGTTTTCTCTTTGCGAGAAACAGGTTATTAGATTTTTAGGCATTACAATCGATTCTCATTTGACATGGAACGAACATATATCCTGTCTACAAAGGACCCTATCAAGAAATATTGGCGTACTCTGGAAGTTGAAAGATCTCTTATCAGAACGATCCCTGATTATTTTATATAATTCTTTAATTTTGCCTCATATATTGTATTCAAATATTGTAAGGGGAAATTGTAGTATTACTAAACTGAATTCATTGTATTTACTCCAAAAGCGTGCTATTCGTATTATTACTAATTCCACATATATTTATCTCATACAGATCCTTTATTTCATCGTTTGCATACTTTGAAGCTTCAGGACATCCACATTTTACAAACAGGTATATTCATGTACAAGTATGCAACAAATCAACTTCCCTCTTTATTTCATAATATTTTTCACTTAAATTCGAATATACACACATATCCAACTCGCCGTTCGACAGATGTTCACCTTGTAAACCCCAAAACTGTTTTAGCTCAGAAATCAATTAGACATTACGGCCCCGATGTCTGGAATAACCTACCTGATCAATTAAAGCAGCGTACTTCACTTTTTTCCTTTAAAGCTCATTTTAAAAAGTATTTATTATTGAAATATGTTTCCAGTTAGTAGTCTTTGATCAATGTATTTTTTCTTTCTTTTTTTTTCTGAAGTCTCAGTAAGCCCTGATCCATGCAAAGTGTTTTTTTTTTCATTCCCTCCCGTTCCTTTCTTTGATAATGATATTGCATATATTCAGTAAAGCGTATACCTTACCCCAAAATAGGCATGCTACAGCCTTTATTCTCTCATGCACTGTCACCTGCACACACGACGCACTGTCACTCGCACACACCTACACTTTTATTGTCTACTATACCATGCAGTAATCAATGGTGCTGCGTGTTGTCTTTTTTTCTCGTTTGAAAGCGCCAAGTCACTATTTTTCTTTTCTTTTTTTCTGTAGCAAAATGTGCTTCGTGTATTAAGATTAATAGTTTTATGAGTACATACATAATTGGTGTTGTATTTACATTTGTATCACATATTCAGATAGGGCCTCATCCACGTTAAGCTCTGCTTATGATGACGGTCCCCTGTATTGATTTCTCCTTTGTTATTAGATACAGTATGCCTTAATAATTATGTTATTTAGATTCATAATTATGCCACTTCAGACTGAATGTTGTTACGCAAATGATTTTTCTTTGTATTGATTTGTACGTATCTGTATCATTTTGTTTTCATTTGGAATTGTATTCGGAGAAAGAAAATGCAGAAATAAATCAAACAAACAAACAAACAAAAGTTTACTCACGGTCGGAATCATCAAGTTCTTGGTCCTGAATAGGCAGTTAGAAGGAGAGAGAATAACAAGTGACTGATGAAGAGGGCATTTATGATAAAAGAGTCATTGAAGATCACGTCGTATGAGGCTTGTAACGTTCATTAATGTAACATCAAAATACAACTGCATTCAATTAAAAGAAATCCTCAATTTGATTAGTTTGGGGCCGTATATGTGTGTCTTTTTCATTTAGCTTTGAATGTGTGTTTACAATTGAGCATGCTATAAGCAGGGAGGTTTTTTTTACACCTCCCTGCTATGAGTGAGTGTGTTCAGGTAGTAATGAGTAAAAGTATGGGTGGGTAGTGAATTGTGGCAAGGGGTGATATAGGAGGTTATGGATGTGCTGGGGCGAGGGCATGGGGATGTTTGGACTTGGAAATTGGGGGAGGGGAACAATGACAGACGTCTCTCTGGCAATGGGTGGATTGAAAGAGGGAGGGGAGAAGCATATAGGTTTTTTGGTGTCGTTGCTGTAGGATAGTTGTAGAGGTATAAATTGTTATGAAAAGTAGGTAGGGAGAATTGTTTGGGGATGGGTTGCTAGTTTTATATATTACATACTTAGGTATGGTTAGTAACGTTACATTTATACTTTAAGCAAATTTACATATTTGCTTTTACACTGTAGGCCTACTACTAAATCATCATCTATTCATTTCAGGTCAAAATCATGTTACAACATGTTCATTCTTCCCAGATTTTGTACACTCAGCAAAATATGAAAGAAAAAGAAAGTTAACACTTTTTCCTGTTCATTTTTTTCATAGAAGATTTTGATGAAAATCAATGTATTATATACCATGTTAAAGGTAATTTGATAGGCTATGAAACCAGTATGTCAATTTAAAGGGAATTCTACCCCTGAGTGAACATGTTCGTTTTTGTCCTCCAAGGTACAAATGTAAAAATTGCAAATATTGACATGTTGTCTTTCATTTTGAAATGCCCTTAAAGACAACAATGATAACAAAAGACCACTTTAATACAATGAGAGACCTGAATGAAACAGCAAAAATAAGTCTTCGTTCTCATTATAACCTCAAACAAAATCAAAGCGGGAACCAAAGGAAAAAATAAGAATTTTCTGCCAACTCGAACTTCAAATGGCATAGGAAGTAAGGGCACAAAGATGATTAAATGAACAGAATATCTGTATTTCATTTTTTATTTAGTAATTAAAGAATTCATGACACAAATCTAAGAACCAAATACTATTTACAATTCTCATTCCATTTGAATTTGGATTTGACAGAAGACTCTTCATTTTCCTCCAATATTTTAGCCTTTATTGATCTTTTGAGCTTCAAAGATATTATAGAGATCATAGTCTTACTGTTGCAATTTAAGTAATGTTTTATTATTGCGTTAAATTCGTCTTTTGTTCTTATTGTTACAGGGAAGAGCACTAACAAATGAATGACATCTTGTTAATTGTTACTATTTTAACTTTTATGCATTTGATGAGGAAAGTAAAGGTGTTCAGTCATGCGTTAAGTTTCCCTTTATATTGACCTACCAGGTTGATAACCAAATAAAACACTGTTCACTTTAATTAACTTTAAGCCAAATGTTCTATGAGAGATATAAACTTGAAAAAGTGTTTACTTTCTTCTTCTTCTTTTTTTTTGCTGAGTGTAGAAAAGAATGGAAAAGAATGAATACAATTAAAAAAATATTGGAGTTGACAAGGTAACTAAAAGGACATGGTTAGTAATGTTATAAAAAAGGACATGATAAAATAAAATCAGTGTCTTGTGACAAAAATTTTGCGAAAATGAAAGTTACTATAAACAATTACCGCATCATGACACATGTTCCAGCAAATTTTTTTAGCAGTTTGACTGATAATTTTTTTTTTTAGCTAGACCATCACCACCACCACCACCAAAAAAAAAAAAAAAAAAAAATGGATAGCAACGTTATGGTTAGTATACGTTACAATAAACTCGTCCAGAGTAACTCCGGAGGTCATTTCGCCTTTTTGTAATTTATAAAATATCACATGCTCTTTTGAATATTTAAATGTATTTATTCTTTCATTTACAGGGAAGATATCACAGGATCCCTCTGTAATTTGCATTTAAGTGAATTTAATTGTCTCCAGTCCTACATGTTATATACAGCTGAAATAATGATTTGAGATAGCAAGAAAAAAGATAAAAAATAATTTCTAATGAATTTGAAAGACCTTAATGTTTTCTGAACAGCTATGGCATTAGATGATACCTAAATCAAAGATTAACACAAAGAGGCACATTTCTTTTTTTGATGTCATGTCCTCCTATACTTATAAAGGAATCGTTCACTTCCATTTTTTTATGTTGGTAATTTTGCTGTACTATCTTCTTTTCATTTGTTTCAACGACAAAATGAAATATTTCAGTCATTACTTGTTGTTTTGTTGTTGTTTTTATTTCCTAGTGCAGAAATACTACATATGTACAATGCACAGTAATACCAATTTGATTGCAGTTTTTATTTCATGTATTGCTATTAAAGATGGAAGTGAATGAATAGTACTGGAAAAAAATGTGTGCATAACTTTTCGAAAGTCCGCAGACGTGGAAATATGTCCATGGAATATAATGGTTGTGCTTCTTATTTCTCCGTCATGGCCCAGCCTATTATTGAAGGGACTATCACACACTGGTATAGAGCCCACTATCAGTGATTTCGAGTATACAAACAAGTGAAATACGAAGACGCAACTTACCGACAGACATAAAATAGGTATCATTTCGTTTGTATTGCCTGTTGATTTTTGTTAATGGCTTTTATTCGAAGCCAAGTTTGTTTGCAGATTGATTGTTTCCTCGACTTGATACGATATTCATGACCCACTGAATAATTCAGTTGGTTTCTTCGACCAATGAAATCGCTCGATTCGCCCATCTCCCTTAGTGCCAAACGAGCATGTAAGAATGCTGGATAAGTGCCAATTTACATCGATGTAAACTTTGTCACCTTATAGACCCTATACATTTTACATTATGGTAAAGGCTCAAATTGGAAGACATGCAGGTCTGTTGTCCAGGAGGCTAGATAGGTGCTATTTAAGAATATTGATGTAACTCTGTCATAAAATTATATCTGTAATATATTGCACATAACAATCGGATGGCGTGATACGGTATCCATGCTATTTCAAGGTTATTCAATGCTCAAGCAGGCATCTTGTTGCATTTGTGACACCAAAACTTTCCAAGGGTGTCATTTTCTCGATCATTGCTTAGGAATAGGCCTACCGGAGACATCACGCTGTTAATTCCTGTTTCAGAAAAGCAATTATCTAGTATTCTGGACACTCAACGTATATCTTAAAACATCATTCATATACTTACTTGTATATCTTCCTATTTTAGCTCTCTCTTTAGGCCTATATGTAAAAGATTACAGAGTTATACATCAGTATAGACTGGTACCTATATTGTGCATTCCTGGCACGTGTCTACCAATTCTAGCCCTCAACATTTATATGTGAAAGAGGTGTGATAGGATGACAGAGCTGTTACCTGTTAGAGCAGTAATTACATGGAAAGAGGAGCATAATGTAAGCGATGGGTCGTAGCGCGAGACTAGTCCAGTAACCAATAGGCTCCAATTCTGTAGCCCTCTTCATGAATATTAAAGCCAAAACATAGATCTCGGAAGAGCTCTGATTCATCTTCTCCGGCGAACCATTTCGGCTGATATTTTGCATTTTTGTCCTTACTCAACTGAAATAGTGTTATTACAGCGTTATTTCACACAGTTCCTATGCATATATAACGTGTTCATTTGAGAGTAATAATCGATAGTTCTGCTTGCATACGAGAATTACGGTTTAGCTGACTGTCGTACGATCGACCTCCAAATTCCCCGTCGCCAAAAATAGATTGGTGGTGCATATCCCGTTTTATAGGCGCTCATCAATGCATGCGCGACATGTTGTCATAGCATTTTGGCCAGGCAATGTCAGAGCCTTATCAAAGGGATAGTATAGTTTTTCGTTGATATTGGGATTCAGATTTAACTTCAGATAATTAGAACCACTTATTTAAAATACCAAAGAGCAAACAATTCTAAGAGGAATCGCAAATATATTTGTTGAAAGTCGGTTTTGAAATGGCTGAAATATCCAACAACAGCGCAAAACAAAGTGGTCCCAATAATAGGTGGGTTTCGCCTTTTATTAGGACCTCTTTGCTCTTGGATATCTCAGCTTATTCAAAACCGATTTTCATCAAATGATTTTTTTTTAATTACTTTTAGAATTGTATTCTCATTGATATTTCATAAAAGATTATATTATCATTTCAAGTGGTTTCTATTATCTCGGAAAAAGTTAAAATCTGAATCCTTATCTCAACCAAAACTATACCATCCCTTTAATGTACTGCAGTTTGAGGTGTCGAAGTGCATGAATGTCGGACAAAAATCAAGTAACAAGTTGATAATAACCCAGCTGATTAAGATCAAAGTTCCTCGTTTGAAAGCTCCCTGAAATGGATCTATTTAAGATTCACACCGACACTCAACGTAAATCAATGTACCATCAGAGCTGAGAATGATTTTATTCTTGCTTTATGCAGTTTGCCTTATTCCTGATTCGCAGTCACTTATAGAATTTAGTTTGAAAAAAAAGGAAATAATTATACTTCGCGCAATGTTCGATAGTAATTATACTAAGGCATTTGATACATGTTTGCTGCATGTATATGACGGTAATTTATTACATTTCTTCTCCCCTCATAACTGTAATATCAAAAAGTAAGATCAGGGGCTTTTTCCCATACACCCTTTGGATGGGCGCAAATTGAAAAAGGGCCATATGACTGATGGAAACGCGCACCATCGCACTTTGAACAATCAGAAATCTATATTATTATTACTATATGCTGTATGTTATTCATGGAATTTGCAATAGCAATACAAACTCAACGTTAAGATAATAATTATGTCAGTTAAATGTTCACGTAGATATAAGTCCTGTGAGATTTCACTTCATGTTTGATATTGGAGTTGGAGTTTGGATGTAATGATCTAAGAGCCTCTTGAAAGACTGTGCGGTGAGATTGAAGTTCCTACGCTTTGCTGAACGGGGCACTCCAAGATCCAAACTGTTTTCTCCTCTGACCTCTTTGGTTTGAACAGTTCGGTCTGTATACGTGCTTACTTACACCCGTCCATTCATTCCATTTTCTATTTTTCAAAATAAGGATATTTACACCCTTATGGCGGTAACAACATGAAATGTTGAACTTTGAACGTTGATCAGTAAAATGTCATTTCATCATTTTTTTTCCCTGATAAAAAGTGTTTCTTTTACGAGTTGGCCAGCTCTGAGCTTGAGCACATGACACAAACTGACGTTAATGTAGATTTGTAACCGGAAAGAACAAATAATTATAGAGACGTTACGCATTGCCGTTTAGCTCATATACGTATTGAAAATTAATTAGGAACGTGATAGCTTCATGTAAGAGGATAATTTCCAGTTGCTTATCATAATCACTTCCTTCAAAGTTCTATGAAAACTTACCATGATTGGAAGCGTTGCCGGACGGCTTCAAAGCAAGCTTGTTATGAAGCTACGAGAGAGAAGAAAACCCTGATTCAGTATATTGACCGAATTCCTCTAAAAGACTGCGATTCTGTCGAGTATGTTTTTTTTTTCCCCCATGTACACCAACCAGTCTCCCTCTCTATTCTGTCTCTGATGTAGTCCTGATGATCCTCGCCTATGATCGAAAGGTTTGATATAACGCGGAGTCACTCCACAGCTCTGACACGAGCTTAACTATTCATATCTATAGTTTTCTCCCCAAATTTGTTCATACTTGCAAGGGATCTCGTATATACGCAAACGAATTCCCACAGGTGCAGTTTGACATGGGAAGCGAAACATATTCGACGGAGTGGGTTTAAAGATGCACTAAACCGGCAATACTCGGCAGAAAACTGGAAGATTCCTCGTCCCATTCGATCACATGAAAAGCGTGGACGTTGGTCTGAAGCCGTTTACAACTCGGTTTCTTAGCAACATACACCCAAATGACGCTATCAGTTCTCTCCCACACTACTCAGTACAATAGAACGAGGCAATGTGCTCACATACTGCACATCCTCTTTAGGTCTAATGAGCACTGCGCATGGGCGTGAAATGGAAATTTCCGTGGGCGTTGTCAGCCTGCATGACTATACTCTTGAAATTTATCACACAAAATATATCATTGATGTTTACTATTTGATTTCTTTCCTCTCCACACTCCCCCCCCCCCCCTCTTCCTGATGTCATTCAATAGTGAAATAAAGCATTACAGTGTATGATGTTACACGACTAAAAATACACCAACTCACAATAGCATGACAGATTTTATAGAATAACACCTCAGAACCTATTCTTATGATGGTCATTATTAGTGGAAACTTTTTCTAGAATTGAGAGTATATAATGTAGTAGATAAGAGAATGTTCTGAATTATATGTATGTAAGAAACCTGCCTTGATATTTAGACCTATAGGACCTAGTTATGGCAAGGTGCATAATCTTTATAAACATTAAGGTAATTTTACGCTTATTTCAACTTTAACCCTTGTGCCATCGAAAATCAGTTAAAAGAAGGAATATAGTGGTAAAGCTTAATAGGTGCAGAAACAAATATTGAGTAATCACAAACATTTTTATACATATTTCAGTCAAACAATTCCTGAATGTGTGATTCGAAAACCTATTCACTTCAGGAGAAGTCATCATGACACACGAGGACCCATTTTGGATGTTGGAGTCCTTTAAAAGCCGCCAAGCTAAATTAGTCGTCATAGACATTTTAATTGTGCCTGGATGCAATCGAAAGAGAATGAATGAGTAAATTTTACTGTGGATATATTCACCATTCATTTATGCTCAAAGTTTTTTTTTTCCCTTTCAGACTCAATTTATTGTGTAGGCCTACTGTGTTTTGCAATAGATATCATTTAAGATGAAATAAGCAACGATTATGATGCATGATTTAGATTTCGAAGACCATTTTTCGAGTTATGTCACACTACTAGTATTCCTGTACATGATGAAGTTGTACGTATATGTGTATATTTCTCGCACTACATTTTACCCGCGTATGAATGTCACAGCGCTCAGCTCGCTATATAACTCGCCAGAGTCTGCGCATGCTCTTGTTGTCAACCAATGAATGCTGTATCACAGATATCCATTCTCTGGAATTGTGTCCAACCATTTCTTTTGCTTTCATGTACTTTGTATCCAATTTCCTGTCGCTAAAAATAGATTGACGGCTTTGTGTGTTATGAGTCTACATGGATATGTACACAGACATAATGTATCCCCCACGATGTTCACATGCCTTCCTGTGTGTGCAAAGATCCTACGTATATGATCTTTGGTACAAGTACAACTGTATAATATCAAGGAGGTTCAAGAGAATGGAGTCACAACAAGATAATTACTGTCGTATTTCCTTTGAAGTCACGTTCGATGCCGCCACTCGAAAGTATTTGAAGCATGTGGCAAACTGGTTCTGCCGCGCAGATAGGAAGACAATTGACTCATTTCTCATTGCATAATCATCAGCCACTTTCTAACGAAAATATGTCTTTGTGATGGTAATTACTTTTCGCCATTCCTACTTATAAAAGATAGGTGGTATATAAAGGTAAAGACACGGGGATGCGCAAATAGAAATTGCGCAAAAAATTATGAAATGAAAATGAAAATTACTCGACTGGCCGTGCCCGGCCACTAATCTGATATATCTATCAATGTAGAATTATACTCGAAGATTATTCCATATCAGTTTTATTTGGATTAATTAAGTTGAAAAGTAATAAAACCGGCTTTCCAGGAGGGTACAATTTTAAACACTTTCACATGATACAGCTCTGATTTACACTTTTGCACATATTTCTTGAAGGGATTGACCTTTGTTTAATGAGCTTTATCATTAAGTGAGATTTCGTTTCATTTAATAGATAAACAAGCAAAATATAGCCAACATTAAGTGAACGTTCAAAATGAATCTTCAGATTGCTCAGCAAGACGGCGGCATCAAACCCCGCCACCAAAGGCACAGATGCACCTATGGAATTCTTTTGTACATCAATAGAAAAGTGACAACTGTTTGAATAATTACAACCAATTGGAACTCCATCTCTTAAACCTCCTTGATAATATCCATTCTCTGTCGGTGTTGCGCATTTTTTGTTTTCGATGAATGCTCGTCACCGGCGGAAATTAGGTTAATGGGTGGGACTGACAAAACCTACTGATAGAAAAAATATGTATACATATAAATAGCAATATGTCTAACAAAAATGATTGATTATTGTACCATAAACTATAGGCTTACAGTTTTTTACTCTCTACGTTTTTTTTTTGTGTATTCTTTTTAACGTGTTTATCAGTTCTGCTTCAACGTAAATAGTATAACATTCATTGTCATGTATATCATATTGATTATGAATGTTTTATGCAGATCTTTCAAGTAGAGTGAGTTTGTGGGTTTAAGTGCAATCTTCATCCTGTTCAAGTTGGCTCTTGGAATGGAGAATCAAATCGAACAAAATGGCAGAAGTTTTGTAAGATATAGTGTTGGCGAAATGTAGAAGTTTATAAACTTGTGGATAGTTTGACATGTTTTCATGAAGCAGTTCAGGAGTAATCACAATATGCAAAGTATATGAGGTGATAATGTCATGACCTCATAAGTCTCCCGCCACACGCAAGCCTTCTTTGCACAAAATTTCCGGTGTATTATAATGCATAATTGTATTCTATAACAAAGACAACTTTGGGTATGTAGATTTTTGCGACATCTTTGCGCATTAATAATCAAGGAGAAGTTGTGAATAGCTGACGTCATGACATGGGTATAACTATATTGAGTTCATCGTTGGTGAAAACACAAAAAATTGATGATTTCCAAACTTTTATATCTCAAGTCCAATTTCGATGTAGCATCTACCGTTTTGTTGGACTAATTTTATTTTGCACGATATAGTCAACTTGATCATGAAATCGAAATGGCATTCAATAATTTATAAGATTCACTGAATGGCTTCTCTCCACTGTGTATACAATACTGAAGTTGCCAATTGAGAATAAAGTCTGTAAGTCAAGTTGTGAAAAGTACACATGTACAAACACACACACACAAACACACGTACATGCTAACACAGCAGATCACATACTACTACTCTCTCTCTCTCCCTCTCTCTCTCTCTCTCTCTCTCTCTCTCACACACACACACATACAACTGCATCAAGACGAAAAATGCAATGGTAAAGTAAGTGGTTTGCCCAAAAGAAAGTATGAAACGATGTTACATTATACACGTTGTTCATTTTATTTGGAACATACAGAGAAGTAAAGACAATGTTTTGAATGGTGTTATAGAAACAATAATTGCTAAGTTTGAAAGTAAAGAAAGATGGGATTTTTTCCCTTTCATTCTAATCTTCAAAACATAAACTCAAGAGGAGTGAAGTGATAGAAGTAACAAGTAGTAAACATGCCAACATCTGTGCAGAAACATACAAAGAGAAACAAACTACATGTACATTAATATATCAAACCAAGTACATAATATATCGAATCAAATATATCAAACCGAACATCTTTGTGTTAACAAGCACCAACATTTCAACGATTATCATTCTTATTCATCATAACTATTTATAAGGGATTTTCAAGGGGTATTGCTAAGGATGTTATGTCATGATTATCCATGATACATCCGCAACACTGGGTGCAAGTGACGGGGGTATAGGTTATAGGGCGGTCTGGAATGTGGATTATAATGTATATAGTTAGTCAGATAACTTTGCCCAACGCCTGGCAGCCTTGCCAGTGCATCCAGTGTCTAAGTTTATTTTTGTGTTATTGCAGTGATTAATCATGTTCAGCTCTGTATTTGATTTTTACAGTGTATGTTGTATGTCCTCTTCCAGATAGAATAATAATGATAATAATAATAATAATAACAATAATAATGATAACAAAAATAGTCATAATGATAATAATGACGATGATGATAATGATAATAATGATACACCCCAAAAAATTCAAAATAACAGAGAAGAGACTTTTGAATGAAAAACATAAGAATCACGGATTTGTACTATAGTATCAACAGAACACATAAAAAAACTCGCTTTTTCCATCAAAATACCTGAGGAATGTACATAGCATTTACAAACAAATGAAACATCATTTTACACATTTAATCGGTACAGATACATGGCTTTTTTTCCTCTCTTTTTTTAACAGATTAATGATATTTACATATTTCAAAGATACAAGATAAATGATGAGCTTGTCTTTCAATTATCATGCATCAAATCTGTATCGTTATACATTAAATCATAACACCAAAAAATAATAATGCAAGTGTATATGAAACGGCAATTGATGTGATACAAACTTCTTTACAACTTAACCCATACTCGGAATCAATGCATACACCTCTCGGTACCAATTTTCAGCTTTTAGGATCTCTCTGTTTTTGTAGGTCTGCCTTATGACAACCTGACCAATGAACACACTCCAGGATATCATCATTCTTTGTATGTTCGTTTGTTTTTACCTCAGATGTTCATCCAGACAACGTAAATTATTAAAATGACTGATAAAATCCGCATTAATGAATATGATGAAGTCGTTTAAACTAAATTTTGAATTTACCCTACTTATTTATTCATTCATCTGTATAATTCTATTCACCGAACATTCATTGGTGTAGGGTTTGTTTGTTTTCGTGTTTGTTTTGTTGTTTTTGTGTGTTTTTTTCAGACAGGGAGACTGTTTAGGCCGTATTCATTCATGTGATTTTGGTTATGAGAGAACTCTTATTCTCCTTAACATGGAATACATGAGTAACTCTGACGTGAGTAAAGCCCAATTCACAAAGGTTGTTACAACGTTCGAGGTTGTTGTTTTGTCTTCTTTTTTTCTTTTTGGTTGAATAAATGTCTGGAGTATAAGGAGCAGTTCGCAAGGAAGTTAGGAAGTGCGACCTCCTCGGAGGCGGGCACTCAGGTGTATGGTAGCGTGCTGTCCGATATTGTAGTCTTGCACAGTTTTCGCTTCCTCGTTCAGGGTTGTACTCCCGTACGTCAAGACTTGCTGCGAAGGCGCAATATTAGTTTTGGCATGAATTTTCCTTCTCAGCTCACGGATAGTATCCTGACTACACGTGTCAATGGTGACCGTCTTTCCATCAAGCTTTTGCACAAATACCTGAAATGTCCGTCGTGCCGCGGCTTTCGCCAGTGCCTTCTCTCGTGCGACGTCATCGACAAGTCTCCCTGAAGAGCCCCGTCCTGTGGTCGGTAGACGTCCGTTAGCTGTACCCAGGGAGCTACAGCTGCTTCCTGCAAAACAAAATAATGAAAAAAAAACACATTTATTATTATTACTATTTTCATTATCATTTATTCCGCCAAATGACAATGACAATAAACAATAACATAACATTTATAATCACATAAAAATAATACAGTTGATACAGTAACACAAAAACACTGTTTACGTCTGACAAAGTATAAACTGGGAAGCAATAGGCCTACATGGGCTAGGGCTTACAAAATAATTATTCTACTATTGCCCTTAGGCATGTGAGCCCTCATGTAATGCATTCCCGTATACATACGCAATAACTTGTAAAAAATACAAATGCACATTATCAGAACAGACCAATAATACAAATATCACATTATTGAAATACAAAACAAAAAATATATGAAAAATACTCCAACTTATCTTATCTTCACTTCAATATCCAAATCAACTTATGCCATCACTCTATTATATTGTGAGCTGCATGGACCACATAGAATTGATCTAGAACAATAATTTACCCTTGGGGACTGACGGACCCCCCCCCCCCCACCCCCCACCCACATAAGTCAGTTATCGTTAGTATTATCGGTTTCCATTATTTTGTATTTACCAAGCTGTTCCATGAATCATTCATTTTGCTTCGACTGGTTTGACAGCAGATAATGTTACCAGGCCTTTGTATATCAACATATCTAAACTATATTGTCAAATCAAAATAAATTTCTTTATATCGTTTTCCTACAGTTACATTACAAATTGTTGTAACATTCTTCATCGTTCGAACTTACATGTCATAACCTTAAACAAATTGTCTGATTTTCTTCAAACTTGACTGATGTGTTCTTCTGATATTTCTGTATTCACTCGATCCACATAACATGTTTATGATTCATTCATCTTAATTAGAATTATTTTTATTGAAATCTTACAACATCCAACCGAGTTAGTTTCGTTTTGCCATCTCAGTCAAGTCATCATTTCTTTGAATATTAAACAATTACTATGAACTTATCTTTTTTTACATAAGTCCTCCTTATAATTATGTTCCTGTCAGTGTTCCGCATATATTGAAGTGTCTACTCTCTTTCTCCTGCATTCTTACCAATATAATCATGTATAAAAAATTTGCATTATTTTCAATCCAGGTTGTATTTCATCACTAATTTTACATCATGGAATCCGCGATGGCACGTGCTGTAGTTGTTTGGTTTTTTTTTCCTTTTTTCCCCTTTTTTTTCTTTCTTTTTCCCTTCCCAATTATTTTGATGTCAGTTGACATCGGTTCGTTTTATTTTGTTTTACATTGCTGTCTTGTCTATTTTCTAAGGGTCCCATAATATCGTACAAGCTCTGCTTCTTAGTGGGACACTCCACTTCCATCCTCATCATTAGTTGACTTGTATTATATACGCTTTCTCAAGTTTCTGTATATATTCACAAAGACATAATAGCGGTTTTTTTCATCTGCTTCTCATTTTCATATGTACTTTGTCAAATCACATTCTGTAATTATTACAAATATCCTGTACATATGCAATGTATAAAATATTCTTGTGTATTTGATGGAAGTGAAAATAGATTTGAATCTTGAATCTTGAATCTTTAATGACTAAATGAACGTTTTCTTAGTGCACTCAGCTCAAGGGACATTAACAAAAATGATCAGACTGAAGTGAAAACTTTCGCAATATAGACTATATTTAGAATCTGTAAGATAAATAGATTTTTTTTTGGTATAATTATAGTGGTAGGTTTCAGCGGAACACGAATATTCCTTTTTAGAATGACGGCTCTACGTATTTGTTAAAGAAGAATAAAGCTCAAATATATTATTTTGTGAATTGAGTGAGTGCAGGAGAACATAGAAGGTGAAATTTGAGGAAAATCAGAAAATCCGTTAAAAATCATGAGTTTTTAAAGTCTCGGTGCTGCCAATGCTGGATGAGAAGAATGCAACATAATTGTCACATCACGCATGGACAATGATATAAAGATAATAATACAGAGAATTCACATTTTTATTTTTCTAGCATAATGAAAAAAAAAATCAATACATGATTGACCCCTCTGAGAACAGGTGAACAAGCATTAGCATAAATATTATTTCAGTATCAAGAGGAGGAAATAATGTGCATTTTTCATGACAAATACATTTTTGCGGAATCTTCTTTACCCTCTAAAAAAAATCGAGTGAAAATATTCACTCTTAAAGGAGTGAATACAAAAAAGAGTTAATTTTGAGTGAAATTGGAGTGAATTTTGAGTGAAATTGTTAATTTTCACTCGTTTTGGAGTGACCTCAGGGATCACTCCAAAATCAGTGAAAATGAACATTTACACTCAAAATTCACTCTAATTTCACTCCAAATTCACTCTTTTTCTGTATTCACTCCTTTAAGAGTGAATATTTTCACTCAATTCTTTTTAGAGAGTACATTTTCTTTATACCTTTGTCCATGAGTGAAGTCATGAATTTTTATAGTCTTCTCATCCAGAGATGGAGGTACCGAAACTTTAACATTTCATAACTTTTGAACGGATGGCTCGATTTTCCTCAAATTTCACCGATGTCTTCTCCTACTATATTGCTGCATTTCCTCAATTCGCACATATTATTTGGGTCTCTGCAGTCTCCTTTAACTTCACAAAATGAATTATCGGGATATGTCGATTATTTCAGCGGTATAGGCATACAGGAGGTATCAAGGTAAAGTGGAGAGCCACTATACACATATGAGAATGATGATAGTGAAGTTACTATTGCGTGTCCTATAACGAAAAACCACGAAGGAATACAAATACCGTACATAACGGGCACTACTTTACCTGCTGAATCGTCCTCCCCACTGTCACTGTGACTGAACTCGGCTGTAATGCTGTTAACTCTGTAGGCCACAGGCAGGCTGTCTAACCCTCCGCTGGGAAGGTTGTGGAGCTTCTGGCACTTGCAGCACTTATTTTGACCTGACGAATTCTGCTTTGCTAGGCAGCTCTTGCAGAAGCAGTGACCACACTGCAAATAGCGAGCATCCCTCAACGGCCCAATACAGATGGCACAGGCAAACATCTCCCTGGCCTGAAACCCATGAGGAAGGATGTCCACTTTCTGACCGCTGGGGCCGAATGTCCGTTGAATCTCTTCCAGCAAGAAGTTTAGGGTAAAACAGCGGGGTATGCTGTCGACGCCTCCCGCAGGAAGCCTCGTACTTTTCTGGCATTCGGAACATTTGACGATTCCCCTGTCGTAACTTGCTTGGACACTTCCAGTGATGCATTCTTTGCAGTAGGTGTGGCCGCAAGGAAGAATTCGAGCGTCCTTCAGTCTGTCTTGACAAATGCTGCATTTCAGCTTGTTCTCAAATGGGATCACAATGCCGTTCGACATCTTTGCGTTTTTCCAGCACGATATAATCGACCAACCAATGTAGCAATTTAGTCAAGTTCGAAAATGCGTTATGTTTGTGTGTTGGCCTGCGCCTGTCTTTGTATCTATAATGTAAAATTTGTCAATTGATATGTCTTTTGTGATATAGTGTGTGTATAAAATGGATAAGAGTTATCGTAAAACGCATAAGATAGGAACATGGATTTGTTAATATGCGCTATGGAAGCTCAACTATCATCATCATTATCATTATCATTATCATGATCATTGTTATTATTGTTATTATCATCATCCTAATTATCATCCTCATCATCATGTCATCATTAGATAGGCCACAGAAGAAAAATCTGACCGCTTGTGCAAATCTTGGCATTTTCACTGTTTAAATTGATTGTCCCTTAATGCTAGGCCTATATGCTATGCCTGCAGATTAATCGCTGATAAAAATTGAACCAGTAGGCCTTCTTTGAATTCAGATTCAGTACGCGCCCTTGGGCTTTATGTTACAGTAAAAGCCCTTAAAATGCATTGATTGTTCAATTCAAGATACATTTGGGAGAAGACAACAAGACTTAAACTTTCTCACATTCATGAAAGCCCATCTTGCATTAACAAACAAACCCCAAAACCCACCCGTAATCATGAAAACTTTGTCACAAACTGGACGAGATTAAAATGAGTCTAAGATAGAGACGACACAAACATTATAAGACAAAGCGGATAACCACTTTAAATGACGTCATATAATTACGCTCGCTCAGTCTGCAGACACACGACTCTCACTCGGATTGCGCAAACTCCCCACCAGGTCCCAACAACATTGGGAAATCGCTTCTGCGAGCTGCTCGAGGTGCTGCAATCAGGAATAGTCTCTATTCAGACCGTACCCTACTAACATCTCCAGTGAGTCAAAAAATTCACGTTTCTGTTACGGTATGAACAATCATTTGAAATGGACATTTCGAGCCATTGGTATCAGAGCGTTGAGTTACAAGTCTCAGTTAGTAAGAATGAAGGTGATATTTTGATGCAGAGTACTCGTACATGTATTTTGATTTCATGTTCTTTTATTTCATCACTAAATAATTTAACTCCAAACGAAATTGTCATGAAGTTGTGCTGAATGACACTTTAATTGATGTGCAAAGATTTATTTTTTTTTCACCCGAGAATGCATATTCTAAAATCTAGGAAAGGTTGTGTTAGACTACGTTTAACAGGAGAATAATCTTATCTAAAAAAAAAAGAGAAACAAAAAACCCGAACAAACATATTTGATGGTATTTGCGTAAGCAATAACATTTTCGAGAAGCAGCTTCAAGTTTAGCCTATGGATGTGGAGTTGTTTCGAACCTTGGTACAAAAAAAAAAGATTGATGTTGTTATTTTGATTTTGCAAGTACCAATATCATAGACGTGGAAATGGCCAAAACAAGGGGGAGGAGTCGTATAAATTCAGACATTCTACTGCGTGCTTGCCTGACGATTACGTCTGCATTAATAAGACTTTAGTAGAGCCGATCAAGCGCCCAGCGCGCACTGAATTTCCTGCCTAGAGCTGTTCTGGCATCTCGTTACAGCAAGGAGCTCCTTGTACCCGATTCTCGATAAAATACTGGTATATTATGCCCGTTTGTACTAGCGCCGCGTTAGCTTTTTGTATTGTTTTGTTTTTCTTTTAATCATACACAAAATACATTTATGTTATTAGCTTCTTTTCCGGTCTTGAGGGCAAGAATGAAGCAATAATATGTCGCTTCTCTTTCATCTTGTGGGTGACTGACGGTTTGCATCTGTATGTATGTATATGTTGAACGTGAAACATTATTGTATAAAACTGTTCTGTACATACCTCCATAGAGCGGGCACTTAGTGGAAACATGAAGTATCTCTCCCATGTAACACACAGGTATGTCTGGTTCATTCCAGTCATGTTGTAAGCCACACATAATTTCCCGTACACTAATCAATGCAAAAGGCCATATTAAAGGAAATGTCCCATCTCGGTTAAAAAAACAAAACAAAACAATAATCAAAGGTATTTTCTCCTTAAAATAATTTTGTTGGCTCTATAGATTAAGACTCTCAGCAATAACGTTATACAAATGTATAAGAAAGCAAAATAATGTAGTGGGACGCCACAGACAGGACTCAACTTGGAGTCTGCCGATATTGCCCACAGAAGACAATCAGGCGTCTACTTATATATTGTTCGCAGACAGAATATCCGCTGTATAGCAAGGTCTTCATCTAATCTCTCTCTCTGTCTCGCTCTCTGTGTGTATACGGATTCAAAATCTATAGTGAATTCATTGTCAAAGGAGCTCCTCAATCCTATTTTCTAGTGATATCCAACCATTCACATTACCACACACAAACACACAGAGCATCTCCGGACCGTGACTGGCAAAATGTGATTTAAGAAAGATGCTTGGGAAGAAATTGATTAGAAATTGCATTCAGAGTAACAATAATAAAAGATCAATCAGTTAGCATGACGGAACGCCGATCAGGAGCATAATATTCACAAACAACAAACATGAAAGCCACGGACAACACGTACAGCGGGGAATCCCCGTCTGCCGTAATCGCCGATGTGTAGAGCCATCTATTGCGGGCCATTTACTGTTCATTCGTTGTTTTTGTTGTTGCTGCTGCTGCTGGTTTTTTTTTTTTTTTTTGATGTTGTTGTCGTTGTTGTTGTTGCTGCTGCTGTTGGACCGTAATTTGATTTATCTCAAATACAATCTATGCACGTGACAAAAGAGCAGCATGAAAATGGTTATGAAGTATTAATCATATAAAATCTTCTTGCCATGCGGCTTGACTTGCAGAGATGGAAGCCGTTGGATTCATTGTTACGATGACGTGATCATTCTTTTTGACGTCATTACCTAACCCCCTCCCCCCCCCCCCCGGGTGTTGTCACCCATGTCTACCACAATGGGATTCCCAGGGTAGCCTATTTCGTGCTATGGGTGCAGGGACGACACTGTTGCATGCATAGACATGAAAATCACATATTCCATGCACTAGCAGGTATAATGAAACCGGGGAATTCCAGCTTATTGTTTATCATGTTCATAAATTAAACTTGCTCTGCTTAAAATAGCATTGCATGCAAAGTTCATGTACCCGTAGCTACCAATCCCCCCCCCCCCCCCGCCATCCCGATCACACTGCAAGATGAAATACAGTACACCATAGGTGGAAGGACACCGTGTGACTGCATTGAAAAAAAAATGGAATTTCAATCAGCAAACTTGAATCGACATGAACAGCTCATGTTGATTCACAATTATTTTATCTCTAATAAACAATTGTTATTATTACATACTCTTAGCCATGTTTGTATCTTACCATGTGCATCTTACCTGCACATAGCTCATAATCTATAATGTACATCAAATTTCATTTTCAGTTCCAGTTTGATTTTATTTCTGCATTTTTTTTCAAAGATATCATTAACTAAAATAACAACACGTGTATCTGACAACATGATAGGAAAAAATAGTGTTACATTCATAGTATAGTAATAACAACTATCTTTAAGGTTTAAACGTAACGACAATGAGGTCAAAGGAATTGACGATACACTTGTTTCCAGGTATAAAGAGGAAGAAAAAAATAGTGCTGCTTTCTGTATTCATAGACTAGGACTCTGCTAACACACTTTTTTTGAACTCCAGACGTGATAATGTTTGCATTAATATTGCACGTCTGTTAATCGTATACACTAACTCCGTATACCATGCCAGCAACCAGCAACTTGCAGCCTGGCTGACAACGCATCCAGATAACCTATATGACTTCTTGTGTGCTGATATCACATACAAATACAGGCCAATACGTATATACGCGGGAGCTCGCTATCATGTTCCGATACTCTTTTTTTTTCAGAAACGAGTTGTTTATAAAATAATGAAGTATAGAATAGACCTTTTTTCACTCTCGGTTTTGTATTTAGAAGTACTATTGCTTTTTATGGAGACTAATCATGGCGTGGTTATACAGGCATAAATGAAAAATATATTCACCTATATAATGGCCATGAACATTGTTTGCCAGACTTGGCATAATCTATGTGGTTTTCGTCTTGCAACTCTACTCTGTATTTCAACTGCCTCCCCTTCCATCTCCAGTGCACTGATCACCACAAAACAACCATACACGTGTAGATATTCATATTCATTTGAGTTGAATTGAATTTATTGGAATATAGATTTTAAAAAAAAAACATATTAAAAGAAAAGCACTCTTGAAGTTTGCCAGTACTGTGTCAATTTGTCATTAGTATCAGAGTCAGAATCTCTTCTCAGTGACCATGTACAACTTAATTTTATTTTGTTAACGTCTTCGTCAAGTAAATCACTGTCACGTGCTTTGCTATGGGTATTTCAAAATTCAAAGAATTTTGTGTCACGTCTATCGCTACACTGTCTTAGTATATAGATCAGATCGAGTGATAAAAATCGTGATAACGTGAGTGAATGTTACAGTTAAGCCCCTTGTGCATGAGAAATTTAACCAAATCAGTTTGATTCATTGCATTTCAAAACATATCACAGTACTGCAAGTCATCCAGGGCAATCAATCATTCCTCATTCTACATTGTAAATTGTTCCATTTACATCCTTGTAATTCCGTTGTATTGATGGCGGCATCACGAAATAACTCAAGACAATCACATAGGCTTATACATAATATGTGCTGTAGCAATATTCGTTTCCGCTTTCAAATTATTCCACTTCTCTGACACAGAATCCAACTGTTTCCCTGCTTAATCATGACAAGCAATCTTGGGTGCTGTCAGTTACCTTTGCAACCATCTGACACTCGAAACAGAACTGTGCTAGCCCAGCAGACATTATTTTATTTACGCAGTCTAGCATTCTGGAACTCTGTTTCGACATAAAAAATGCACCGTCATTGAATTCGTTAAAAAAAGATTCCAACTATTCCTGCTGAAGTCTCATAATGCAACAGAAAGACACTAATTATTTATGTTGTAATCACAACGTTATGATTCTGTTTAGTGTGCGTCTGCTTAAGGCATTCCATATCACATCCCATGTTCGTTTCATTGCGAACTATAGTTTACTATTGTACGTGTCTTTACAGAGTAGATACAGTAGTCAGTTTCGCTGCTAACAATTCCCTGTGCCACCTTCTCGGTGGCTTTAATACGCCATACTGTCCTGCTATGTATGCCTAATCGTCTCTGTGTGCTTTCACCGTTAATGTACATGCATTGATCTAGGCTTCTTCTTTTTTAACTGACTCATTTCTTTCCCCCTATTTCTATTTGATCTTTTTCCCACTTTTCTTTTTTTTTTTGTTCCCTCTTTCCTCATTTCCCGCACTCTTTGTAGTCTATAGTCTGTGTTAGGTCCTTCACCCTCTCTTTCCTCTTCACTTTGAAGTACCCACAAAACACACCAATCACAGTCTTATGAGTGGGTATTCCCACCTCCACTTTTTTTAAGAGAATGTACAAATAAGTTTGTATAAATTATGCCTCATTTCGTAATTACCACATACATGGACATGTTATTCTTTGCTATACCTGTGTACCATTCCATGAAATGCATGTCAAATTTACGTGATTTTTGTATTTTCTGTTGAAAGAAGTGAAAATAAAGTTTGAATTGAATTGAATTGAAACAATCTCTTTCTCAAAATCAAATCTTTTCTAAATGATGCGTTGGCATTTACCATAGCAATCACGCAGTGTTCTCCCAAGTCTAGTCGTCCTCTGTGCACCGATCAAACAAACAAGCACGTACTATGACATGCATATCATAAATTCCAAAAGTCATTAAAAAAACAACAAAACAACAATAAAAAAAAACACGCTCTTGGAGGTATGCCAGTACTATATCAATTCGTCATACGTATGTCAGATCAGAGTCGGAAACGTGCGTGGCGGTGCATGTACACTGTATATACTAGGTCAATCATCATCTATACTAACATCTTTATTTTCGAGCTTATGTATACGAATAGAATTATAATGAATCAATTTGATTTGTCGTTTTATCATCGCAAAGCACTCATTTGATGACATAGAAGGGGAATTTTGCACATGCTAATATACAACTAACTGCACTGTTAAAATAGTCATCCACTCATACGACTCTGATGATATCCACTGACCATTATAATCATAGATTACACTTACAAGACAAAACAAAAACCAAAAACCTCAGCAAGACGAGGTCAGTTAAAAGCAAAACAATACAGTGAGGCACAGTATTATCAAAGTAAACAAGCTAGAGCGTCAAATGTATTTTTGAGGGATATAGCTATTAAGAATGCTATGTTATGATTATCCATGACACATAAATCTGCAACACTGGGTGCAAGCGACTGGGAAATAGGTTAGGGCGGTCTGTGTACTATATAGTTATTCAGATAACTTTGCCCAAACGCCTGCATCCAGTGTCTAAGTGTTTTTGTGTTATTGTAATGATTAATCACGCTCAGCTCTGTATCTGATTTCATATTGTAATATGTCCTCATCCAGATAGAATAATGATAGTGATAATAATAATAATAATGATGATAATAATTGATAATAATATTGATAATAGCTGAGTGGTTGAAAGTTTATAAAACCAAAATAACAGAGAAGAGACCTTTGAATGAAAAACATAAGAATCGCTGATTTGTACTATAGTATATACCAACAGACAACATAAAAAATTAGAAACCTCTCTATTTCCATCAAAATACCTAAGAAATGTACGTTGCATATACAAACACATGAAATCTCATTTTACTCACTTGATCAGTACAGATACACGACTCTTTTTTTTAACAGATTAATATATTTACATATTTCAAAATTCAAGATGAATGATGAGCCAGTCATATTATCATACATTAAATCTGTATCATTCATACATTAAATCTGATACAAAAAATAATAGAGGAAACGGCAATCTATACCAATGTTGTGATACAAACTCTTTACAACTTAACCCATACTCCCGATTTCTAGCTACTTAGCATTAGGATCTCTCCTTTATCCTTATAGGTCTGCCTTATGACGACCTCATCATTGAACAGAGTTCAGAATAATTTATCATCGTTTGTTTGGTTTTTTTTAAACCTCAGATGTTCACCCAGACAACGTAAAGTAATAACTGATAAAATCCGCAAAGGGATAAGATGAAGTCGTTGAATTTAAATTTTGAATTTACTGTACTTGTTTATTTATTCATCTATAACATTCTATTTATCGAGCATTCATTGGTGTAGGGTTTGTCCTGTGTTTGTTTTGTCGTGTTTATATATATAGATAGACAGATAGATAGGGGGACTGTTTAGACCATATACTATTTATCTATTCATTTATCTATTCTTTCGTGTGATTTTAGTTATGAGAGAACCATCATTCTTCTTAATACGGAATACATGACTAACTCTGACGAGAGTGAAGCCCAATTTACAAAGATTACTATAATGTTCGAGGTTGTTGTTGTTTTTTCTTTTTTGGTTGAATAAATGTCTGGAGTAATAGTATCATGGGCTGTTCGCAAGTAAGTTAGGAAGTGCGACCTCCTCGGAGGCGGGCACTCAGGTTTATAGTATCGTGCTGTCCGATATTGTAGTCTTGCAGAGTTTTCGCTTCCTCGTTCAGGGTTGTTCTGCCGTACGTCAAGACTTGCTGTGAAGGCGCAATATTAGTTTTGGCTTGAATTTTCCTTCTCAGCTCACGGATAGTATCCTGACTGCACGTGTCAATGGTGACCGTCTTTCCATCAAGCTTTTGCACAAATACCTGAAATGGCCGTCGCGCCGCGGCTTGCGCCCGTGCCTTCTCTCGTGCGACGTCATCAACAAGTCTCCCTGAAGAGCGCCGCTGTGTGGACGGTAGACGTCCGTTAGCTGTGCCCCGGGAGCTGCAGTTGCTTCCTTGGAAACAGAATAATGAGATAACATACATGTATTATGAGTATTGTGAGCTGCATGGACCACATATGATCACTGATCTAGAACATTACCCTTGGGGTCTGACGGACCCCCCCCCCCCCCCATAAGTCGGTTATCGTATTATCGGTTTCAATTATTTTGTATTTGCCAAGATGTTGCCATAAACTATTCATATTGCTTCGACTGGTTTGACAGCAGGCAATATTACCAGGCCTTTCTATATCAACATATACATTATAACATTATACATTATAAGATATAATGTCAAAATAGATTTCTTTATATCGTTGTCATATACTGTGACATTACAAATTGTTGTAGCCTTCTTCATCAGCGATGACGGTACCGAACTTAAACATCATCCGTTTGAACATATTGTCTGATTTTCTTCAAACTTGACTGATGTGTACTGATATTTCTGTATTCACTCAATTCACATACATGTTTAGGCCTATGATTCATTCACCTTTAATGACTGAATAAAAGTTTAAGTTTCGGTGCTGCTATTGCTGGATGAGAAGAATGCAACATTAATTTTCATGTCACGCATGGACAACAATATAAAGAAAAATAATATTAAGAGAATTCCACGTTTTCATTTTTCCAGCATAGTGAAAAGACTGACCTCTCTCTGAAAACAGGGAAATTAGCATCAACATAATTAATATCAGTATCAAAAGGAGGAAATGAAAATGAAATGAATGAATGGAATGAAAAAAAAAATGATTTTTTTTTTTACGGAATTCTCTTTACATTTTCTTTACACCGCCGTTGATGAGTGAAGTCACGAATGGTTGTAGTCTTCGCATGCAGATGGCGGTACCGAAACTTTAAAAATTTATAACTTTTGAACGGATTTCCCGATTTTCCTCAAACTTCACCGACGTGTTCTACTATGTACTAATATTGCTGCATTTCCTCTATTCACATATATTTGGGTCTCATTCTCCTTCAACTTCACAGACATGAATATTCAGGCTATGCCGATTATTTTTGTATCGGTATAGGAGGTATCAATGTAAAGTGAAGAGCCACTATGAAACCATGATTACGAAG
This sequence comes from Diadema antillarum, assembly GCF_040938485.1. Lineage (NCBI taxonomy): Eukaryota > Metazoa > Echinodermata > Echinoidea > Diadematoida > Diadematidae > Diadema > Diadema antillarum. Next base: position 40,167 of record NW_027272364.1, on the reverse strand, counting down.
TTGCTATCATTGCATGTCTCGATAACTAGAAACCTCTAAGGAATACAAATACCGTATACAACGGACACTAAGACTTACCTGCTGCCTCCTCTTCCCCACTGAACTCGGCTGTAATGCTGTTAATTCTGTAGGCCACAGGCAGGCTGTCTAACCCTCCGCTGGGAAGGTTGTGCAACTTCTGGCACTTGCAGCACTTAATGTGACCGGAAGTATACTGCCTCGCTAGGCAACTCTTGCAGAAGCAGTGACCACACGACAAGTAGCGAGCATCCCTCATCGGCCCAATGCAGATGGCGCAGGCAAACATCTCCCTGGCCTGAAACCCATGGGCAGGGATGTCCACTCTCTGACCGCTGGGGCCGAATGTCCGTTGAATCTCTTCCAGCAAGAAGTTTAATGTAAAACAGCGGGGAATGTTGTCGACGCCTCCCGCAGGAAGCCTCGTACTTCTCTGGCACTCGGAACATTTGACGATTCCCCGCTCGTAACTTGCTTGGACACTTCTAGTGATGCATTCTTTGCAGTAGGTGTGGCCGCAAGGAAGACTTCGAGCGTCCTTCAGTCTGTCTTGACATATGCTGCATTTCAGCTTGTTATCAAATGGGATCACAATGCCGTTCGACATCTTTGCGTTTAACAGCACAATAATTATAGTAATCGACTAACCAATGTTACAATTTAATCAAGTTCGAAAATGCGTTATATCAGCGATGTGATGACTGCGGTGTCTTCTCAAATACTGACGATCTGACGATGGGTATAGCGCGCTTATATCTGATCTGCGCGATGTTAGCTGTTTGCTGATACGAGACACGACGGGGAATTCCCTGGTTAAAGTTGTTCTACGGCCACAATCTGCCCTGCGCGGTATTGCACTACTGAAGTGCCTCTCATCATGTGCATAGACGTTCATAATTATGAGCCTTCGATGTGTGTGTGTGTGTGTGTCTGGGGGGGGGGGGGGGGTTGAATTAGTGTTAATGTACGTGTGTGTTTTGAGTGTGGGCCTGCGCCTGTGTTTGTATCTATAATGTAAAATTTGTCAATATGTCTTTGTGATAGTGTAAGTGTAAAATGGATAAGAGTTATCATAAGCGCAATAAGGAACATTGATTTGTTAATAATGTATGCGCTGGGGAAGCTCAACTAGTATCAATATTATTATTATCATTATTGTCATTGTTATTATCATCATCATCATCATCATATTATCATTACATATAGGCCACAGAAGAAAAATCTGACCGTTTGTGCAAATCTTGGCATTTTCACTGTTTGTGGTTGATTGTCTATCATATATGCTATGCCTGCAGATTAATTACTGATAAAAATTGAACAAGTAGGCCCACCTCGAATTTAGATTCAGTACGTGCCCATGGGCTTTATGTTATTTACAGTAAAAACCCTTGAGATGCATCGAATGTTCAATTCAACTGCAGATACATTTGGGACAAGACAACAACTTCAACTTTTTCACATTCATGAAGGCCCATCCTGCATTAATAAACAAACCCAAAACCCCACCCGTAATCATGAAAACTTTGTCACAAACTTGACGAGATTAAAATGAGTCTAAGATAGAGACGACACAAACATTATAAGACAAAGCGGATAACCACTTTAACAGGACGTCACATAATTACGCTCACTCAGTCTGCAGACACACGACTCTCATTCGGATTGCGCAAACTCCCCACCAGCTCCTACCAACATTGGGAAATCGCTTCTGCGAGCTGCTCGAGGTGCTGCAATCAGGAATAGTCTCTATTCAGACCGTACCCTACTAAAACCTCCAGTGAGTCAAAAAAAAATTGCGTTTTTGTTTACGCGGTATGAACAATCATTTTAAATGGGCATTTAGAGCCATTGGGTGTGTACCATTAGAGCGTTGAGTTACACATTTTAGCAAGTAAAAATGAAGATGTTATTTTGATGCAGAATACTCGTATTCTAATTTCATGTTCTTGTATTTCATCACTAATTACTCCAGACGAAATTCTCATGAAGTTGCGCTGAATGACAGTTCAATAGAAAAGCAAAGATTTTTTTTTTTCAGTCGAGAATGCATATTCTAAAATTTAGGAAAGGTTGTGTGAGACTATCTCCTTAACATGAGAATAATCTTAATATCTACGCAAAAACATATTTGCTGGTATTTGCGTGAGCAAAAACAATTTTCGAGAACCAGCTCGAATTTTAGTCTATTTCATTAATGACTTTGAAGGCCCTTGGTACAATTGGTGTTGTTGCTATTTTGATTTTGTATAGTCAATTTACACATTCTATTGCGTGCCTGACTGACAATTACTGGTACGTCTCCATTAATAAGACTATCATACATGTAATAGTAACGGCGTATCAAGTGCTCAGCGCATGGTGAATTTCCTGCCTGTTTGGCTCACGTCGTTCCAGCAAGGAGCTCCTTGGTTGCAGCGACTGTAATATTATACGTGTTCTACTCAGTACTAGTATTATATATGCCCGTTGGCACTGGTGTCGTGTAAGATTTTTGTTTTGTTTTGCTTTGTTTTTCTTGTAATCATACACGAAATACATTGATGTTATATCAACTTATTTTCCGGTCGGGAGGGCAAGAATGAAGCAATAATCTGTCGTTCTCTCTCATCTTGCGGGTGACCGACAGTTTGCGTATGTTGAAAGTAAAGCACATTGTAGGGCCTAAATATGTTTTGTATACCTCCATAGAGCGGGAACTCAGTCGAAACATAGAGTATCTCTCCCATGTAACACACAGGTATGTCTGATTCATTCCAGTCATGTTATAATTAAGCCACACTATCTCCAGTACACATGTATATCAATGCAAAAGGCCATATCAAAGGGAATGTCCCATCTCGGTAAAAAGAAAAAAAAAAGAGAAGAATACAAAACAGGTAATTTTTTTTCTCCTATATAACAATTTTTTTTTGCTCTACAGATTAAGATTCTCAGCAATAACGTATACAAATGTATAAGAAAGCAGCATAATATATAAGGACGCGACAGACAGGACTCAACTTGGAGTCTGCCTGTATTGCCCACAAAAGACAATCAGGCGTCTACTTATATATTTTCGCAGACAGATATCGGCTGTAGCAAGGTCTTCATCAAATCTCTCTCTCTCTCTCTCTCTCTCTCTCTCTCTCTCTATGTGATTATATGTATATATATATCTATATCTATATATATATATATATATATATATATATACATGTATATCAACACTCATGTGTATCAACACTTGAGAAAGGGCGGCGAGACGCTCGAAAATTTGTGTGCAGAAATAAACCGTTGGTGAATACAGCATGAACTTTGTTCCAGTTTTGTTATTTATCTTTTTATATACATGTAAATAATTATAGATATCTATGTCATTATTATTATTATTATTATTATTATTATTATAAGTTGAAGAAGGAGTCTCGAGCACGCCATTTGTAGAAATTGACTACTCGAGACTCCTACTTATAATATTCGAAGTCCAACAGGTGGAAAATGGCAGATGTACATATTATGTAATATGTGTAAAATATAGTATACATTCTACATGTCAGGGTAAAGAGGGGCGACTATATCTAGATCTAAGTGTATATATATATATATTTGTTTCTATGCGTACCGCTTATAGACAGAAGTGTTGCATAATGACGGCATATCATGGATATAGTGCATCATGGAGATAGTTTGTACACGTGCTTCTGAATTTGATGTGAAAACATGTTTCTAAAACGTCTTTCTGAATGTGATTCGAGTTTACACTACAACGAGTCTCTAAACCCATTATCCCTACCCCGATAACCGAGATTCCATATACAACATCGGTGTCACAAACACCATGGGGTCTGGTAAACGTGTAACTCTTATAAGACTTATATATATATATATATATATATATATATATATATATATATATATATGTATGTATGTATACGGAGTCAGAATCATAGTTAATTCATTGTCAAAAGAGCTCCTCAATCCTATTTTCTATAGTGATATCCAACCATTCGCATTACCACACACGAACACACACACACACACACACACACACACACACACACACATACACAAGCATCTCCGGACCACGACTGGCAAAACGTGATTTGAGAAGGTTAATTGGGAGAAAACTGGTTAGAAAATGTATTCAGAGTAACAAATGATCAATCAGCGTGGAACGTGATCAGGAACATAATATTCACCAACGACAAACATGAAAGCCACGGACAAGACAGTGGGGAATCCCCGTCTGCGGTAATCGCCAATGTGTAGAGCCATGATCTATTGCGAGCCATTTATTTGTTTTTGTTAATGTTGTTGTTGTTGTTGTTGTTGTTGTTGTTGTTGTTGGACCATGATTTGATTTATTTCAAATACAATCTATGTACGTGACAGAGGAGCAGCATGAAAATGGTTATGAAGTATTGATCATAATTCTTCTTGCGATGCGGCTTGACTTGCAAAGATGGAAGCCTTTGGATTCATTATTACTATGACGTGATCACTCTCTTTGACGTCATTATCTAACCCCCCCCCCGTGATTCCCAGGGTATATATCGTGCTACCTTGAGTCATAAGCGTACCCAGGATTTTTTAGAGGGGGTGTTCAGTGGCGTACCGTGGGTCAAGACATTGGGGGGGGGGGCACCTCATGGAAGCAACATCAGAATTGCATTACTGTACAATTCAATGCGAGCGAGCGGAGCGAGCGAGCTTGAAAATTTTGACATTTGACAGTCCCCAAACTGCCGTTTGTAGCTATATAATATATATATATATATATATATATATATATATATATATATTTGCTTTGGAAATTAAGGGGGTTGCACCGGGTGCAACTGCTGGCAGTTGCTGGCAGTAACATCAGGAGAATGGCATAACGATTAAATGCGAGCGAGCGAAGTGAGCGAGCTTGAAAATTTTGACATTTTACAGTCCCCAAACTGCCGTTTGTAGCTATATTTTTTCGCTTTAGAAATTAAGGGGAGGGGGCGCACCGGGCGCAACTGCTGGCAATTACTGACAGCAACATCAGGAGAATTGCATAACGATTAAATGCGAGCGAGCGAAGCGAGCGAGCTTGAAAATTTTGACATTTTACAGTCCCAAAACTGCCGTTTGTAGCTATATTTTTTCGCTTTGGAAATTCGGGGAGGGGGGCGCATTGGGCGCAACTGCTGCTGGCAATTACTGGCAGTGACATCAGGAGAATGGCATATAACGGTTAAATGCGAGCGAGCGAAGCGAGCGAGCTTGAAAATGTTGACATTTTACCGTCCAAAAACTGTCGTTTGTAGCAACATGTTTTTTTTTTTTCGCATTGGAGGGAGGGGGCGCCCGGTGCGCCCCCTGGATCCGCCACTGGTAGTCAAGGGTGTCGGTTTATGTTCATGATTGGGGGAGGTATGACCAGCGAGGGGGCGTCGAAGTGACCAAGCGGGAGAAGGATGTCCAAAATCTGCACTTTATATAGAGCATCCCCTAATTTGTTTGTGTTTGTGAGTGTGTATGTTTCAAATAGATGGAAAAGTTAGGAAATAGCCAAGGTCAAGTCTTATTATGGGCAATGCAAGGCATTTTATAAAGACTAGTATGTAAAGCAACACTGCAAAATCAATGATCAAGCTTTGATAGCAAATGTGTACAACAAACCTATCAAACATCACATTGCGCAACATTGCAGCGACTCTTTTTGCCATTCCGATATTCTGAGTACACTGCGCACATCCTGCTTGTATTCAAAATGCCAACCAGGAATCACGCTGAATCACAATATTTTGTCGTCTCCGGGCTTTTTGAACAATGTTATACCTCTTTAATTATATGGTTAAAAGAAGTCTTAGAAAAATATCTTTTTTTCTTGATCATCCTTTCATGTCGATTTCAAAAGCAGCTTACTAACCCTTGAATTAGGTTTTTTTTTCACCAGCGGATGGGGGGGGGGGGCACGTGCCCCCCATGCCCCCCCCCCCCCCGTAGTTACGCCACTGTCAGTGGCGTATCTAGGGAAAACGGCGCAGCGAAAATTGCGCCCCTAATTTCTGAAAAAGTGTTCAACCCCAACCCCATCCCGGCAGGGACTTTAAAGAAGTCCTCATGATATGATTTTTGAAGCACTTAAGAGAGGTCTTTTGAGCGTGATTTAAAATGTAATAGGCAACCCCAAATTTTGATATATTTTGGAGAGCGAGCGCAGCGAGCGAGCCGAAAATTTTTATATTTCAGCTTTATACATAACATGGAATTCTTGTCATTTTTGGTTATTAAATCTTCGAATTACAATTCTAATCAATATATAGTGACGGCCTTTGAGATAACGATTTGTACCAACAGTGTCCAACCCCATCCCGGTAGGGACTTAAAAAAAGTCCACATGATATGCTTTTTCAAGCACTTAGAAGGGGTCTTTTGAGGGTGATTTAAATGTAATAGATATTGAAGAATTTTGGCGAGCGAGTGCAGCGAGCGAGCCGAAAATTTTTGTATTTCAGCTTACAAAACATGGAATTCTTGTCATTTTTGGTTATTAAATCTTCGAATGACAATTCTAATCAAGATATAGTGACGGTCTTATAGATAACGATTTATACCAACAGTGTTCAACCCCAATCCCATCCCGGTAAGGACTTTAAAAAAGTCCACTTGATATGCTTTTTCGAGCACTTAAAAGTTTTTTTTTTTTTAGGGTGATATAAAATCTGATAAATTTTGATAAATTTTGGCGAGCGAGCGCAGCGAGCGAGCCGACAATTTTTGTATTTCACCTTACAAAACATGGAATTCTTGTCATTTTTTGGTTATTAAATCTTTCAATTCTAATCACGATATAGTGACGGCTTCATAGATAACGATTTATGCCAACAAACTAAGGACTTGGAAAAATACTCTAAATTACTACGAGTGAGTGAGCCGAAATTTTCATATTTCCACGTCATCATTACGTTTTGTTCTTCTTATTCTTTTTTTTTTGGATAAATCTTGGCGAGCGGGCGCAGCGAGCGAGCCGAAAATTTTTATATTTCAGCGTTACAAAACATGGAATTCATGTTTTGTTTTTATCTTGTTTGATTTGGTTTTCTGCTCCCCCCCCCCCCCCCCCACATTCTCCTTCCCCCCGTCCGGGCGAGGGTTTTTTTTTTTCTTTTCTTCTTCTTCTTCTTCTTTTTCTTCTTTTTCTTCGTCGGTTTTTTTTTCTTCTTCTTTTTCTCGTTTTTTTCACGTTTTCCTCTTGCCCCCCCCCCCCCCCCCCTAGATACGCCACTCAAACTGGTTGGTAGTTGATACTATTAACTTAGCATGCAATGTGCCTATAATAGGCTGCAGCGCAGCATGCATTGTACACACATAATATTATGCATTATAAAATGGGTTCAAGAATGTAGCCAATTGGAAGCGCTGAAATGAGTCACGTGTGCGTGCATTAATTTCTCACTAACATGCACGGCCTGACTCACAATGTTTACACTAGCAGTGCGCACTCAATCAGCTGTTACAAATGCGTCGCGCGCTACTATACGCGCTGTCAATCCTGTAAACAACTTCTAGTTCAGGCTGCCAGCCGGCCTTTCTTGTGGATACAATATCATGTGGCATACGTATACTCTTATACGTACATGCTCACAGTACTTTTATGTGCGGGATTTCCGAGTGCGATGTGCGGAATATGTTTGGGACGAACATCTTTGGACATCATCTTGACTTTTTGACTTGAGCTAGTGCTACATGTAGCTGACTGGTATTGACCCACAAAGGTACGTGAAAAATGCTGTTAGTTTTCGACCCATTTTATAAAACAAATGATGCACAGGATTATTTCGTGGCGTTAGTGGAGATGCAGCTCACTCTCGGGTATTTACAATGTAGTGCATGTTTCACAATTGTAAATACCCTCGAGTTGGCTACATCTCCACTAACGCACTCTATCCTGTGCATCATTTGTATATCATACACCGCGTACGGTATAATACCGGTAAACGGTGAACATTATGCGCAATGTATCTTCGCGATTCGGCCAGAAAGCAAAGCAGGGATCGGGAATGTCTACTGTTTGCGCGTCAGCTTCGCGCGCGGTGCAGTAACGTAGTATTAACACGTACTGTACACGAGTTCTTTAGTGCGTATAATATTATGTAACTCCATAATGTATCATCATCCACACAACACATTAAGATAAAACAAGGAAGAGAGAGAGAGAGAGAGAAAATGAACGCAAAAGAAAGGAAAGGCGGAATTCAAAACGGAAATAAAAGCGGTAAAGGCAGCTTTTGTTTCATTTTGTCAACATCTAAACATTGCTGAAGAGGGGTGTTGAATAGCTCAAACACCTCCCTTTTGCCCAACGGAGGTGTTTGAACACCTTAAACACCTCCGTTTTGGCAAAGGGGGTGTTTGAACACCCAAAACACCCCCCCCCCCCCCCCCCCTCGGTACGCCCTTGCCTTGAGTGCAGTAACAACACGGTTACATGCATAGACATGAAAATCACATATTCCCTGCACATAACAGGTATTGTGAAGCTGGGGAATTCCAGCTTATTGTTTATCATGTTCATATACGATTCACTCGCTGTTTAAAATAGCCTTGCATGCAAAGTTCATGTACCCCGTATAGCTATACCAATCCCCCCCCCCCCGCCATCCCATAGTTCGAAGAATTTGAAGTGTTGTAAATCAACCAGCAAACTAAAATTGAAATGAACAGCTCATGTTGGTTCACAATTTGTCTCAAATAAATTCTCATTATACATATTCTCAGCCATGTTTATGTTGATAAGCCTTACCATGTGCATCTTACCTACACATAGCTCATAAGCTATAATGTACATTTAAAATGACAACACGTGTATCTGACAACATGATAGAGAAAATCAGTATTACATTCATAGTATAATAATAACAATCTGTAAAGTTTAAACTTAACGACAATGAGGTCAAAGGAATTGACGATACACTTGTTTCCAGGTAAAAAGGAAAAAAAAGATAGTGCTGCTTTCTGTATTCTCATAAACTAGGACTCTGCTAGCACACTTTTTTTTTCAACTCCAGACATGATAATGTTTGCATTAATATTATTGCACGTCTGTTACTCGTACACACTAACTCCGTATACCGTGCCTACAGCAACTTGCTGTCTGGCTGACAACGCATCCAGATAACCTATGACTTCTAGTTTGCTGATATCACATATACAGGCCAATACGTATTTACGCTGAAACTCGCTATCATGTTCCGAATATCTACTCTTTTTTTTTCAGAAACGGGATGTTTATAAATGAAGTATAGGGTATATACATGCAAGTACTCACGCCAACTCCACTAGAATTAAACTCTCAGTTTTTGCATTTAGAAGTACTATTGCTTTTTATGGAGACTAATCACGGCGTGGTTATACAGGCATAGATACTAGATGAAAAATATATTCACCTACATAATGGCTATGAACATTGTTTGCCAGACTTGGCATAATCATATGTGATTTTCGTCTTGCAACTCCACTCTGTATTTCAACTGCCTCTGGCCATCCTTCTATCTCCATTGCACTGATCACCACAAAACGACCATACACGTGTAGATATTCATATTCATTTGAGTTGAATTGAATTTATTTGAATATAGATTTAAAAAAAAAAACACATTAAAAGAAAAGCACTCTTGAAGTTTGCCAGTACTGCGTCAATTTGTCATTAATATCAGAGTCAGAATCTCTTCTCAGTGACCATGTACAACTTAATTTTATTTTGTTAACGTCTTCGTCAAGTAAATTACTGTCACGTGCTTTGCTATGGATATTTCAAAATTCAAAGAATTTTGTGTCACGTCTATCGCTACACTGTCTTAGTATATAGATCAGATCGAGTGATAAAAATCGTGATAACGTGAGTGAATGTTACAGTTAAGCCCCTTGTGCATGAGAAATTTAACCAAATCAGTTTGATTCATTGCATTTCAAAACATATCACAGTACTTCAAGTCATCCAGGGCAATCAATCATTCACCTTTCTACATTGTAAAATGTTCTATATACGTCCTTGGAATTTCGTTGTATTGATAGCGGCATCACGAAATAACTCAAGACAAATAGGCCTACTGTAGCAATATTCGTTTCTGCTTTCAAATATTTTTATTCCACTTCTCTGACGCAGAGTCCTACTGTTTCCCTGCTTACTTATGACTAGAAGCAATCTTGAGTGCTGTCACAGTTACTGTTACTACCATCTCACACTCGAAACAGAACTATGCTAGCCCAGCAGAAATTATTTTATTTACACAGTGTAGCATTCTGGAACTCTGTTTCGACATAAAAAATGCACCGTCATTGAATTCGTTTAAAAAAGATTCAAACTATTTCTGCTGAAGTCTCATGATGCAACAGAAAGAAACTAATTATCTATGTTGTAAGCACAAAGTTATTGATTCTTCTTACGCTGCATGTGTCTGCTTAAGACATTCCATATAACATTCCATGTTCATTTTATTGCGAACTAAATCTAGGTAACTATTATACGTGTCTTCACAGAATAGATACTGTAGTCAGTTCCGCTGCCAACAATTCCCTGTACCACCACACTTTCTCGGTGGCTTTATATGCTATACCAGAGCACACCTCCCTGACCATAGTGTCCTGCTATGCATGCCCATAAATCGTCTCTGTGGGCTTTGTGTATATGCATTGATCTAGGCTTCTTCTTTTTTAACCGTCTCATCTCTCTCCCCCTATTTCTATTTCATCTTTTTCCCACTTTCCTTTTTTTTTTTGTTCCCTCTTTTCTCATTTCCCGCACTCTTTGTAGTCTGTTTTAAGTGCTTCACCAACATAATATAGCTGAGTGGGTGAAAGTTTGTAAAATCAAAATAACAGAGAAGAGACTTTTGAATGAAATACATAAGAATCGCGGATTTGTACTATAGTATATATCAACAGACAGCATAAAAAAAAAATTAAAAACCTCACTATTTCATATCAAAATACGTAAGGAATGTACGTTGCATAATACAAACACGTGAAATCTCATTTCACTCACTTGATCGGTACAGATACATGACTTTTTTTTTTTACAAATTAATGATATTTACATATTTCAAAATACAAGATGAATGATGAGCCAGTCACATTATCATACATCAAATCTGTATTATTAATACATTAAATCTGATACAAAAAATAATAGAGGAAACTGCAATCTTTACCAATGTTGTGATACAAACTCTTTACAACTTAACCCATACTCGCAATTTCCATGCAGCTATTAGGATCTCTCCTTTATAGGTCAGCCCTATGACGACCTCATCATTGAACCCAGTCCAGAATAATTTATCATCATTGTTTTGTTTTGTTTTTTACCTCAGATATTCATCCAGACAATGTAACGTAATAACTGACAAAATCCGCATAGAAATAAGATGAAGTCGTTGAATTAAAATTTTGAATTTACTGTACTTGTTTATTTATTCATCTATATAATTCTATTTATCGACCATGCATTGGTGTAGGGTTTGTTTGTTTTTGTGTTTGTTTTGTCGTGCTTTGTTTTTTGTTTTTTTTTAGATAGGGAGACTGTTTAGGCCGTGCTATTTATCTATTCATTTATCTATTCGTTCATGTGATTTTGATTATGAGAGAACTATTATTCTTCTTAATACGGAATACATGACTAACTCTGACGAGAGTGAAGCCCAATTTACAAAGGTTATTACAACGTTCGAGGTTGTTGTTGTTGGTTCTTTTTTCTTTTTTTTTTTGCTTGTTATGTCTGGAGTACTAGTATAATGAGCTGTTCGCAAGTAAGTTAGGAAGTGCGCCCTCCTCGGAGGCGGGCACTCAGGTTTATGGTAGCGTGCTGTCCGATATTGTAGTCTTGCAGAGTTTTCGCTTCCTCATTCAGGGTTGTTCTGCCGTACGTCAAGACTTGCTGTGAAGGCGCAATATTAGTTTTGGCTTGAATTTTCCTTCTCAGCTCACGGATAGTATCCTGACTGCACGTGTCAATGGTGACCGTCTTTCCATCAAGCTTTTGCACAAATACCTGAAATGGCCGTCGCGCCGCGGCTTGCGCCTGTGCCTTCTCTCGTGCGACGTCATCAACAAGTCTCCCGGAAGAGCGCCGCTGTGTGGACGGTAGACGTCCGTTAGCTGTGCCCTGGGAGCGGCAGCTGCTTCCTTGGAAACAGAATAATGAGATAACATACATGTATTATGAGTATTGTGAGCTGCATGGACCACATATCACTAATCTAGAACATTACCCTTGGGGTCTGACGGACCCTCCCCCCCCCCCCCCCCATAAGTCGGTTATCGTATTATCGGTTTCAATTATTTTGTATTTGCCAAGATGTTGCCATAAACTATTCATATTGCTTCGACTGGTTTGACAGCAGGCAATGTTACCAGGCCTTTCTATATCAACATATACATTATAACATTATACAATAAGATATAATGTCAAAATAGATTTCTTTATATCGTTGTCATATACTGTGACATTACAAATTGTTGTAGCCTTCTTCATCAGCGATGACGGTACCGAACTTAAACATCATAACGTTTGAACATATTGTCTGATTTTCTTCAAACTTGACTGATGTGTACTGATATTTCTGTATTCACTCAATTCACATACATGTTTAGGCCTATGATTCATTCACCTTTAATGACTGAATAAAAGTTTAAGTTTCGGTGCTGCTATTGCTGGATGAGAAGAATGCACGATTAATTTTCATGTCACACGCATGGACAACAATATAAAGAAAAATAATATTAAGAGAATTCAACATTTTTATTTTTCCAACATAATGAAAAGACTGACCTCTCTCTGAAAAAAGGGAAATTAGCATCAACATAATTAATGTCAGTATCAAGAGGAGGAAATGAAAATGAAATGAATGAATGGAATGAAAAAAAAAAGAATTTTTGCGGAATTCTCTTTACATTTTCTTTACACCGTCGTTGATGAGTGAAGTCACGAATGGTTGTAGTCTTCGCATGCAGATGGCGGTACCGAAACTTTAAAAATTCATAACTTTTGAACGGATTTCCCGATTTTCCTCAAACTTCACCGACGTGTTCTACTATATGTACTAATATTGCTGCATTTCCTCTATTCACATATATTTGGGTCTCATTCTCCTTCAACTTCACAGACATGAATATTCAGGCTATGCCGATTATTTTTGTATCGGTATATAGGAGGTATCAATGTAAAGTGAAGAGCCACTATGAAACCATGATTAGGAAGTTGCTATCATTGCATGTCTCGATAACTAGAAACCTCTAAGGAATACAAATACCGTATACAACGGACACTAAGACTTACCTGCTGCCTCCTCTTCCCCACTGAACTCGGCTGTAATGCTGTTAATTCTGTAGGCCACAGGCAGGCTGTCTAACCCTCCGCTGGGAAGGTTGTGGAACTTCTGGCACTTGCAGCACTTAATGTGACCGGAAGTATTCTGCCTCGCTAGGCAACTCTTGCAGAAGCAGTGACCGCACGGCAAGTAGCGAGCATCCCTCAACGGCCCAATGCAGATGGCGCAGGCAAACATCTCCCTGGCCTGAAACCCATGGGCAGGGATGTCCACTTTCTGACCGCTGGGGCCGAATGTCCGGTGAATCTCGTCCAGCAAGAAGTTTAGGGTATAACAGCGGGGTATGTTGTCAACGCCTCCCGCAGGAAGCCTCGTACTTTTCTGGCACTCGGAACATTTGACGATTCCCCGCTCGTAACTTGCTTGGACACTTCTAGTGATGCATTCTTTGCAGTAGGTGTGGCCGCAAGGAAGACTTCGAGCGTCCTTCAGTCTGTCTTGACAAATGCTGCATTTCAGCTTGTTATCAAATGGGATCACAATGCCGTTCGACATCTTTGCGTTTAACAGCACAATAATTATAGTAATCGACTAACCAATGTTACAATTTAATCAAGTTCGAAAATGCGTTATATCAGCGATGTGATGACTGTATGCGGTGTCTTCTCAAACACTGACGATCTGACGATGGGTATAGCGCGCTTATATCTGATCTGCGCGATGTCTCCTGTTTGCTGATACGAGACACGACGGGGAATTCCCAGGTTAAAGTTGTTCTACGGCACAATCTGCCCTGCGCGGTATTGCACTACTGAATTGCCTCTCATCACGTGTATTGACGTTCATAATTATGAGCCTTCGATGTGTGTGTGTGTGTGGGGGGGGGGGGGGGGGTGTGATTAGCGTTAATGTACGTGTGTATGTGTATGTGTATGTGTATGTGTGTTCTGAGTGTGGGTCTGCGCCTGTGTTTGTATCAATAATGTAAAATTTGTCAATATGTCTTTGTGATAGTGTAAGTGTAAAATGGATAAGGGTTATCATAAAACGCACTGAGGAACATTGATTTGTTAATAATGTATGCGCTGTGGAAGCTCAACTAGTAACATTATTATTATTATAATTGTTATCATTATTGTTATTGTTATTATCATCATCATCATCATAATATATTATCATCATTACGTATAGGCCACGGAAGAAAAATCTGACCGTCTGTGCAAATCTTGGCATTTTCACTGTTTGTGGTTGATTGTCTATCATATATGCTATGCCTGCAGATTAATTACTGATAAAAATTGAACAAGTAGGCCCACCTCGAATTTAGATTCATGACGTGCCCATGGGCTTTATGTTATTTACAGTAAAAACCCTTGAGATGCATCGAATGTTCAGTTCAACTGCAGATACATTTGGGACAAGACAACAACTTCACCATCCTGCATTAACAAACAAACCCCAAACCCCACCCGTTATCGTGAAACCTTTGTCGCAAACTTGACGAGATTAAAATGAGTCTAAACTAGATAGAGACGACACAAACGTTATAAGACAAAGCGGATAACCACTTTAACATGACGTCACATAATTACGCTCGCTCAGTCTGCAGACACACGACTGTCATTCGGATTGCGCAAACTCCCCACCAGCTCCTACCAACATTGGGAAATCGCTTCTGCGAGCTGCTCGAGGTGCTGCAATCAGGAATAGTTTCTATTCAGACCGTACTGTAACACCTCCAGTGAGTCAAAATATTCACGTTTCGGTTTACGCGGTATCAACAATCATTTGAAATGGGGATTTAACTCAACGCTCTGATACTAATGGCTCGAAATTGGTATCAATGCGTTGAGTTACAATTCCAGGTCTCAGTTAGTAAAAATGAAGGTGTTGTTTTGGTGCAGAATACTCGTATATGTGTTTTAATTAAATTAAAACACAATGTCATGTTCTTGCATTTCATCACTAATTACTCCAAACGAGTGTCATGAAGTTGCGCTGAATGACACTTCAATAGAAATGCAAAGATTTTTTTCTTTTCACCCGAGAATGCATATTCTAAAATGTAGGAAAGGTTGTGTGAGACTCCTTTTTTAACATGAGAATAATCTTATCTAATAAGAAAAAAAAAACATATTTGATGGTATTAGCCCAAGCAATAACATTTTTCGAGAAGCAGCTCCAAGTTTAGCCTATGGATATGGAGTTGTTTCGAACCTTCACGGGTTACATTAACGACATACTGTATTCTTCAAAGCCCTTGGTACAAAAAAAAAAAGATTGGTGTTGTTATTTTGGTTTTGCAAGTACCATTACCATAGACGTGGAAATGGCCAAAACAAGGGGGAGGAGTCATAATTCAGACATTGTACTGCGTGCTTGCCTGACGATCACGTCTGCATTAATAAGACTATAGTAGAGCGTATCAAGCGCTCAGAGCACACTGAATTTCCTCCCTTTTTTGGCTCACGTCATTACAGCAAGGAGCTCCTTGTAATACGTGTCTCATACATCCTCTCGATACGTACAGTAACTCACAATAATAAAATACTATGCCCGTTGGCACTAGCGTCTGGTTAGCTTTTTGTTTTTGTTTTTGTTTTTTTCCTTTAATCATACACAAAATGCATTGATGTTATATCAGCTTCTTTTCCGGTCTGGAGGGCAAGAATGAAGCAATAATCTGTCGTCCCTCTCTCATCTTTCGGGTGACGGACGGTTTGTACTTTACATACGTTTGTTGAAAGTAAGGCATATTGTAGGGCCTATATGTTTGTATACCTCCATAGAGCGGGCACTCAGTGGAAACATGGGGTATCTCTCCTATGTACTAGTAACGCACAGGTATGTCTGATCCAATCCATTCATGTTATAAGCCACACATATCTCCCGTACACATATCAATGCAAAAGGCCATATTAAATATACATTTTCGAAGACATATCGCCGCTATAGCAAGGTCTTCATCAAATCTCTCTCTCTTTCTCTCTGTGTATCATAATTATATATATATATATATATATATACATATATATTCATACAATATTATGTATCTATATGATATGAAGGATATGTATAGATACATAATAATGATATCGGCCTAATGTGTAATATGTATAAGATTATATACAAATGCACATATAGCCATGTATACATATATATATATCATATATATATATATGTATATATATATATATATCAATTATACATATAAACCATTCTCCTATAGTGACAAACGAGATTCCATATACAACATCTGTGTCACTAGCACCATGGCATGTTAACAAACGTATATATATATACACACCCGTATGCCGATTCAAAATCTACAGTGAAGTCTTTGTCAAAGGGCCTCCTCAATTTAAGAAAGATATTTTGGAAGGAAAGTGATTGGAAATTGTATTCATAGTAAAAAAAAAAAATCAATCAGTTAGCATGGAACGTGATTAGGAACATGTTTCCAAACGGCAAGCATGAAAGCCACGGACATGTACAGCGGGGAATCCCCGTCTGCGGTAATCGCCAATGTGAAGAGCCATCTATTGCGGGCCATTTACTGTTCATTGCATCGTTGTTGTTGTTGTTGCTGCTGCTCTTGTTTTTGTTGATTTTGTTATTGTTGTTGGACAATAATCTGATTTATTTCAAATACAATCAATGATAAAGGAGCAGCATTAAAATGATCATGAAGTATCAGTCATTAAATTCTTCTTGCGATACGGCTTGACTTCAGAGCTGGAAGCCTTCGGATTCATTATTACGATGACGTGATCATTCTTTTTGACGTCATTACTTTAAATCTCAGTGATATCACCCCTATCTACCACCATGGGATTCCCAGGGTATATCGTGCTACCTTGGGCACAGTGACGACACGGTTACATGCATAGACATGAAAATCACATATTCCATGCACTAGCAGGTATTATGAAATCGGGGAATTCCCGCTTATTGTTTATCATGTTAATAAGTATAATTTCTCTGCTTAAAATACCCTTGCATGCACAAAGTTCATGTACCCCGTAGCTACCAATCCCCCCCCCCCATACACACACACTTTTTTTTTAAACTCCAGACGTGATAATGTTGCATTGATATTGCACATCTGTTAATCGTATACACTAACTCCGTAATGCCTACAACTGGCAGCTTCGAATATCTATACTTTTTTCCCCCGAAACGGGTTGTTTATAAATGAAGTATAGGGTAGACCTCTTTTCACGTGCAAGACAGTACTCACGCCAACTCCACTAGAATTAAACTCTCAGTTTTTACATTTATAAGTGCTATTGCTTTTTATGGAGTTTAAACATGGTGTGGTTTTACAGTGAGTATGAAAAAAAAAGGTAATCCAACTTTCGAGGGCTACTTATTTAAAAATTGTCAGCTATAGAGAGCGCAATGTTAGTTGTGAGGAAAGGAGAACTCTTCTCCTTTCCATTGATGCCTAATTATGTTGATGAATGTCATGCAAGACTGAGCACATGAACTTTAAAGACAACAATGACAAATTGCACTTTTCCAAGTTTGCGTGTTATTGCGAAGGAACAATGTATGTCTCACTGCATGGATGAGAGCTGTCAATGAAAATGGTCAAGTCATCAGGCCAGCCAGAGAAATTCTAGACAAATTCGGTTTTTCATACTGGAGTATTTTCATGCATTTATGCATACATAGATTCTTTATGCATACACACATACATACATCATGTATGCGTGTCCAATATTTCTCACAAGGTGACCTAGATTCACCAGGCTGGGAGTGCATGGTCACAACTCTCAAGCACTCAAAAGACAAATACGGACAATCATTCCTACCTTGCTCTCCCCTGGTAATCTGCAGAATATCTTTTTCTTTATTCAGTTTTTTTCGCCTGCAAGGCCAGGGTCCATTCAATTATCCCTCAAAGTGATAAATTCTCGACCTCATGACCATCACATGAGATATATTCTTGTCCCCCACGCACCCTTTAGCGGAAAAGAGGAAACATTCCAAAAAGTTTAACTGAATGTTAATGGTTCAGTAATCAAGGCCGATGACGTCATAAGTGTTTTTGCGCAATATCGTCGTTGTTTATATCAATCTGTAGAAACATACAGCTTTGGCATGTTTGAGTGTCGCAATGGATTCATTCTTTTTCGGTAAACAATCACAACACCCAGATTAGTCCAGTCAATCTAGCGATTTTTAGGGGGTAACCCACCACTAATTGCAACAGTAGGAATTTTACTGCAGAGCAAGTCGTTGAGGCCTCCTGAACACCATACTAAAAGTCCCAAAAAATCCAGCGGGGCAAAATAGTAAAATTTGCATAATATGCAAATTAGCACCTGAAATGAGAGGAAATTGACAGATCTCAGCTTCCCGTTATCCAATTTTAAAGATTTAAATGTATAAACTTATATTTTGTAGGTCAATGAACACGATAGATGCCTTTTCGAATTGGTCGTACAAAAATAATTTACATAAAATGCAAATTAGCGGTAACTGTAAGAGTAAATTCATAACAACAGTACTCACGTTGGCATAATGCACGTTTTGCATATGGGGACGCGGGGTTGAGGGGGTAACTTTGGGCGCCTCCCAAGGGGCCGCTTTAAATGTGCATCACTTTTAACTATATAAGTATTGTAAAGCAATGTCTCCTGTATTGATTACATTGCATTTCTTAAAAACAAAAATACCCTTGCTGTAAGGCACGATCGAATTTTGACAGTATGTACTTTTGGAACATATATATTCGCGTTATATGATATTATGTTTTCCATATTGCCAAGAGGATAAAGGGCATTTCGGGGGCACACGCCACAGGGTCGCCCTTCAATAAGCACCCTTTTTATTGTGTAGATCTTGTAAAGCAAATCTTCTTCTATCATATTCATGACTTTTCATTTATATAAGAGTGTATTTGCTGTATTGCTGGACCTACATTTAAAACCATTCACGCTAGAACAACTGCATTTGCGTTGCTGATATCCGTATATTGTCATAAAGGGCGTGAGCGTAGGTGTAAATTTAGACACCTCCCCAGGGATTACCTTTGGATGTCCACCTTTTTGACAATGTAGTTATTGTAGAGCAATGTTTCCTCTACTAATTAGTTGCATTTTTTTGGGAAACAAAAGTGCCTTTGCTATACGGCACGATGGAATTTCGAAAACATGTACGTTTGGAACATATATATATTCGCGTTATATGATATTATATGTTTTCTATATTGCCGTGAGGGTGGAGTATTTTTGGCACATCCCACAGGGTTGCCGTTTGATGCGCACCCTCTTAAGTGTATAGATCTTGTAAATTCAAGTTTCTTCTATCATTTTCATAACTTGTCATCGATGAAAATTGTATTTGATATATTGCCGGAACTACTTTTACAACCATTCATGCTAGAACAACGGTATTTGCGTTGCTAATATCTGTGTTTTGTAATAAGGCGGCGTGAGCGTAGATGTGAATTTGGACACTTCCCAAGGGATTACTTTTGAATGTTCACCCTTTTGACAATATAGTTATTGTAGAGCAATGTCTCCTCCATTAATTAGTTGCATTTCTTGGAAACAAAGGTGCCTTTGCTATTCAGCACGATGGAATTTTGAAAACATGTACGTTTGGAAAATATATATTCGCGTTTTATGATATTATATGTTTTCTAAGTTGCCGTGAGGGTTGAATATTTTTGGCACATCCCACAGGGTTACCATTTAATGTGCATCCTCTTCACTGTATAGATCTGGTAAGGTTCAGCCTCTTCTATCATTTCCATGACTTTTCATTGATAAATAGTGTATTCGCTGTATTGCCGGGACTACTTTTAAAACCATCCACGCTAGAACAACGGTGTTTGCGTTGCTAATATCTGTGTTTTGTCTTAAGGGTGCGTGAGCGTAGGTGTAATTTTGGACCATTCCCAAGGGATTGTCCTTTAATGTTCACCCTTTTGAGAATATGGATATCGTTAAGGGATGTCTCCTCTATTAACTGCAATGTATTTTTGAAAACAAAAGTGCCCATGCTGCATGGCATGATCGAAGTTTGAAACATGTACGTTTGGAACATATAGTATATTCGCGTTAATGATATTCGATGTTTTCTATATTGCCGTGAGGGTGGGGTACTTTGGGGCACAATTACTGGATTGGAATTTAATGTGCATCCTCTCACTGAATAGATATTGTGAAGCAATGCTTCTTCTATCATTTCCACGACATTCATCGATATAAAAGTGTGTAGCTGTATTGCCGGAACTACTTCTAAAACCATGTACCAAAGAACGTCAGTATTTGCGTTCATAGTATCCGTGTGTTGTAATTACGGGGCTTGAGAGGAGGTGTAATTTTGAACACTTCCCAAGGGATTGCTTTGAAATGTTCACCCTTTTGACAATAAAGTTAAGGTAGAGCAATTTTTTCTTCTTTTAATTATATTGCATTTCTTGAAAACAATAGGGCACTTGCTGTACAACCGTTGGAAAATTGGAACATATTCGTGCTAAATGAGTATGCATGTTTCCTATATTGCCCTGGGGGTTGGATGATTTGAACACATCCCACTCGGTGGCCTTTGAGTGTGCACCCCTTTGACTATATGAATATTGTAAAGCAGTGTCTCTACCATTCAAAAATCATGAAAAGTAAAGTGTTTTTATTTACAACCCGGCAAAACGACTTTCTACGTGCATGTACAACTGAATTTGCTTTGGCATATAATGCATGTTTTGTTAACCTGTTTTGGGACTACGAAGGTCAAGGTATGGGTGATTTGGGCACTTCCCAAGGGCTTGCGTTTGAATGTCCAACTTTTTGACAATATAGATATTGTAAAGCAACGTCTCCTGCATTACCTGAATTGCATTTTACGAAAATAAAAGAGTATGTGCTAGACAGGCGGAAGAACTTTTCAGAGGCATGTACCCATGGAACATGTTTTTCATTGCCTTTAGGATTTCACCTTTTCATCTTATGGGCAATTCCGCAGTTAGGTGGACATGACATGGATGAAAGAAATGTGCCTCTTTATATTACTCTTTAATCTAGGTATCAACTAATGCCACGGATGTTCACCAATTATTAAGGTCTTTCAAATTCAGTAGATTTTATCTTTCGTATTGATTGATTTCGCGAGATCTAAAACCATCATTTAAAATGTACATGTGGGACTGGGGATGCTGAAATTCACTTAAATGCAAATTACAGTGGGTTCCTTTGAAATTTTTTCCTCAAAGTTTTGCTAAAGGGTAAAAGATAAATACATTTAAATACTCCAGAAGTCATGTGACATTTTGTCAATTACAAAAGGGTGAAATGACCTGCGGAATTTCTCCGGACAAATGTAACGTTACTAACCGTAACGTTACTAACCATGCTTTTGGGGGTCTAGCTAAGAAATTATTGGTCGAACTGCTAAAAAACATTGTGTGAACATTTGTAATAATTGAAATTAATGCAAAACTTTGTTTGAAGTAACTTGAATTTTTGCACACTTTTTGTTACAAGACATTGATTTTTTTGTCATGTCCTTTTTTCGTAACGTTACTAACCAGCCCTTTAAGTTGCCATAGCAATGCTATTATTTCTTGGATTGTATTCATTCTTTTCTGTATCATAAACCTGGGAATGATGAACATGTTTTTGACATAATTTTGGCTTGAAATGAATAAATTGTAATTTAGTAGTAAAAACAAATATCTAAATTTGTTCAAATGTAACGTTACTAACTGCGGAATTGCCCTTGAGATATTGTAGAACAATAATTCTTCTATAACTTCCACTGAAATTTAATGGAAATGAAACGAAAAGGACGTTAGAGAGGGTGTATTCATGTGTATATACTGTGTTTTGTACCGGGCTGTGAGGGTATAGGGATAAATTCGGGTACCTCCCTCCGAGTCGCTTTGACTCATGTGCACCACTTTTTAAAGATATACTTTCATGGAAATAGTCTTTGCTAGACGGCCAAACGACTTTTAAAAAAAATCTTGTACGCTTAGAACAACGGAAATCGCGTTGGTTGATGCATGTTTTGCAAATGGCCGTGGGGATATGATCGATAGGGGTAACTTTGGTCACTACCCACAGAGTTTCCTTTGACTGTGCTATCTTCAATATCTCAAAACCCTCAAGGGTGCAAGAGCTGAATCATCCAGATTCGAATAAGCACCTCTCCAAATAGAGTTCATTAATTACAAAATTGGACAAGTTATAGATGTTGACAGTTGTTTATATTATTTGATTCTCCGTAATTAGTGGATAAGCTATCATTATCTTTCTGATAACAAATTATTATTCGCTTAAAATTATTCATGCTAGGTTTCTAATGCTGAAAAGTTTGTTTTTGGTGAAGAGAAACTGACATGTCACATTTGAACACTCTTGATATGCTCATATCGGGCACTTTGGTGCATTTGAATATTCCGTTGGCTCGGTACCCTTTGCATATTATGCAAATGAGGCCCAGATTATGTTCATGGAATTGTTTGCATCGCACTAAGTGACATTGCAAACATATGTTTCAACACTTTCGGTGTTCCAATCTGAAACCTAGAAGCATAGTTTTCATGGAAACACTGTATTTTAATCATTATTGGAGCTAATTTGCATATTATGCAAATGAGGCCCAGAATATGTACATGGAAATGTTTGCATCGCACAACTTACATTGAAAACATAAGTTTCAACACTTTCGGTGTTTCAATCTGAAACCTAGAAGCATAGTTTTCATGGAAACACTGTATTTTTATCATTATGGGGAGCTAATTTGCATATTATGCAAATGAGGCCCAGATCATGTCCATGGAAATGTTTGCATCGCACTAGCTGACATTGTAAACATACGTTAAAACACTTTCGGTTTTCCAATCTGAAACCTAGAAGCATAGTTTTCATGGAAACACTGTATTTTTATCATTATGGGAGCTAATTTGCATATTATGCAAATTTAGCCACTTTACCCCATTGGATTTCTTGGGACTTTTAGTGTGGTGTTTAGGAGCCCATAACAAGTTGCACTGCAGTGGAATTCGTACTGTTGCAATTAGTGGTGGGTGAAACCCTATTTTGACTGGACTAGATAGACTTTGCCTTCGTCGCTTGATACTGTGACAATGTTTATATAGGCACAGCATGGTGTGTTTGTGTTCGAGAGAGATTCCTCTACTTTTCAAGTTGACTTCAATAGATACATCAAAATCAAAAGTTTCACGACAATTACACAAAGCAATCACAATCACACATACAATCTTGCTGAGATGATGATGATTGTCGATCATTACCTCACCAAAGTCTTCATAAATCTTCCCTAAATTTTCAAGTTTAAAATAACCCAGCAAGGAGATATTACATCCTTTCCATCAGATCACTATAGAGCTGTAAATACTGTACTTATACTAGTAGTTGATGGATTAGTGATTAGAAACCTGGGGTGGAGTTCTATCACATATGGCAATCTTAGGGGAATGGTGCTGCTGTGACGCCATCGCCTTATATGATACGATTCTCATTCCTATGGGAATCTTTCGTGACACCATGTATAAAACTTCAAAATGTTTCAAAAGAAATTCAACATGTCTTGTTTTCCTTGTTTGAGTAAAGTTTTTCGTTTTTGCTCATTAATATGATTATTGAGTGAACTTCCCTTTAAACCTTGGTATTCCCCGCTGGTCGGCTTTGTTGTTTGACGCTGTCTATATGCATGGAGTGTCGTGTAAAGCGTCACAACGACGTTATAACGGTACTTGATGCCACATTCGGCCATGGTATTAAAAGGGCGTTTTCAATCTATATTATGGGTTATTAAGCCAGTTCAAGGAACACTATAGATAGCTCCATTCACTTTTTTTTTCCATTTTATGTGATCATTGAATGGCTAATGATGCAAACATGTCATGATGATAACAATTTTGTCATGACTTACATGATATGTTATATATTTCTTTTTCTCGTTGCCCCGTCTATTCACTTAGCTGAAATATTTCCTGATTTCCACATATTATCCGTCAGCCATCCAGACACTAGATATATACATCACCATCATCTTATACGGCTTGACGTATAAAGAATAGGAGAATGAAGACCTTAACTGTTTTCATGCCAATGAGTCAAATGTGCACAAAATCTGCACACAAACTTATGAACAGGCAATTATATTTGGCACGCAGGGGGTTAAACCCAGGGCTGGTAACCTCTTCCCCACTGAAAAAAAAACACACAGGCTATTGCTAAAGCATTAAAAAACCTGTTGAATTATTCCTGTTCCTCCTTCATAAGATTACGGAATGTTCCAGACGATTTATATAATTTCACATCATGTAGTACATAAATCGATAGTGCCATGTATAGATTTATGGAATTTATTGTGGTCCTTGAGTAGATAAACAAATAAAAAAAACCAAAAACATTATACACTGAAAAAGGATGATGACATAGGAGGCCCACGTAATTATTCCAGTAATGTAGCAATGTATTCCATTACAATACCACTTGCTTAACAATTTCACCCGTGTAGAATTATGCATTCTCATTGTGATTTGTTAGGAATTTTGAAAACATTTGTATCCCTCATTCCAATCACTACAAATTTTGAAACTCTGAATCCAGTATATATATTATAGGTGTTCAAATGCAGAAGCCTGGAAAGCGCCTTTTAATGATTAAACATTCCCTTAATCTACGTGTTCATTCCTTTACAGTAAAATTATGTATATAGTTTATGCTTTTGGTGTGTTTTGTATAACCTATTACTAGTGAAGTTCTTTCCCTAGATTTTTCAGTGTATGATTTTGCATGCTATTAGTTAGTACAAAAACTCGATCAGATAATAAGACCATATTAGTATCGATATCATCAAGATTGATTATTATGTAATGTGTGTGATATTAAATTTGAAAATTGAGAAAGTGTTTTTTTCTCTGATCAATAAAATCTTAAATTACAATACAAATGGAGTCCTATAACAGGAACAATACTGCAATTTTTTCCGTGCTTGATTTCTCTTTTTCTCTCCTCTTTTTATTTCTCTCTCTATAGTTAACGCCCCTTCTCTCCCTTTTCCTGTTCTATTCATTATTCTATTGTATCTGCGTGTGCGTGTGTGTGTGTTTGTTTATTTGTACGTGTGTGGTTTAAAAGCTCCACCTTTTATCTGTTAAATTCGGCAGTAATGCAACAAAATTATGACAGTGGTGTTTGCCTTGCCTGTTTTTCATCCTCTAATCACGCAGTCTATTGTTTAAACTTGTACTCCGTTATCAAACACAATCTGACACGGGTGTGGAATTCCCCACTGAGAAACAATTTGACGACCTTTACTTTTCTTTAAAGGAGAAGACGTGAAGCCGTTGAGTGAATATGACTACCTCCCGGTTAATCTCGAGACATTATTGAAATGTACGATATAAAATGTTAGCGTCTGAATATGTCTCATGTTGAAGGCCTACAACGAGAGTCATGTGTCTATACAGTATACGATTACACTACGTATCATGTAAATGCCGTAGTTTATCCTTGCGATTAGAGTTTTTATGGGATAGAATTAATTGTAATTGCTTTATAACTTAACCACCAAAACATGAATTTGTATAGGATATTCTACGGCGCAGACCAATGAAACAGTTAAATTGTAGATCCATAACATAATTACTTCAACTTCTTAGTAGTATTGTGATTAGAACCATGGCTATTATTCTGTGAAAACAGAACAAATTTTCTCACATCTTTCTCATCTTTAAGTCCGATTTTGATGAAGCTTCTACGAAGTCGTATACAGCTCTTCAGTATCACTTCTTGCCCTAAAAGAGCTAAACTGGGGAATCACAAATATTCAGTGCATTCGAAAGCGAGATGTGAATAAGTCAAACAGTCATCATTCAGGCATGCAAAAACGCATGCAAACGGTCACATACCTTCACATTTTATCACACATACAAACCATTACCTCGCATTAGTACATGTACTCTACACAAAAGGAGTTACGTCGTATAAAACGATCCAATTAATGTTATATTACACTGTTTTTATTTTATCTTTATCTGAGATTTAATACTTGATTTCACGTCGATTATCAACACAAAGTAAAGTTATTGAGTAATATTTGAACGGAGGAAATACATGGAAACAGGCAAATGATTGACTTAAATGTACAGAATTGTCTTTCTTGATAATGCAAAATGAAGACGAGCGTGTGTCACTTTACGCACGATGAAAAAAAGATTTTACGTATATACCTGCTGTTCAAGACGAAATTTAGCAAATCTCTAATATAGGAAAGCACGAGACCATTATCATAAGCAGAGCCGAGCAGATGTAAAAGGAAACTCATAAAGGAAAGATGATTTGCCTTTTCACTTTTAGAACAAAATGGTTACAATTTTCTTTCATCACTAGTTATTCGACAGGAGGAAAGCTGATATGTACATTGTCCTTTCTTTTCCAAACTTTTCATCCTCGACATTAACCATGATCTAGCAAGGTTATTACAATATATTGCCCGATGGGCACGATAGTCGAGGCGCTTGAGTGATTCTATTTAGCAACATTAAAATATGAAAAGACAAAAAGACGAAAAGACAAAACCACAGCTTTTGAACACTCATTAAACTGTCGTATATTCATGAAAGCTGAATGGTTTCTTATGGTATTATAGGTGGTTTCACGATGGACCTTAATAATAATAATAATAATAGCTGGTTTTTATATAGCGCATTTCACACACTTCAGGGTTTCAATGCGCTTTACAGACTATTATTACCCCGGTCACTGGATACATTATTTCCAACCAGCACTGACAGTGCTCATTCTCCACTCCCTGGGGAGCATTCCAGCCAGTCGCAGCCATTTTCCAGGTGCGGACATGCTGATCAACCAACATAAGCTTTCTCATCCTACCGGGTACCCATTTATACTCCTGGGTGGAGAGCAGCAATGTGGATAAAGTGCCTTGCTGAAGGGCAAACGTGTCGGGCTTGGCATGGGCTCGAACCCACGAACCATACCACGCTCATGTTGTTCACAGACGAGCGCTCTTATCCACTCAGCCACGACACCTCCACCTATATATGACAATAACAATGACAGTGACAACCTAGATCAGGGATGTGTTACATAGATGGAGTGGCAACACTTCATAACTCATACAAACACATGCTTGGGTTCAATGGGATGTCTAATATTCCACTACGCTTTTAAGCCATGCTCGGCACCTCTCTAGTTGCAAGACGAAGTTTGGAGACAACGAATGCATTTCACTTTTCATCGAATTACGAGCTATTTTCACCGTAAAATCTGAAGTGAAATGCTCGAATAGATTGAGAAGAGTTAAGGAAAGAATTCAATATCATAAACATATATTTCTAAGTTTCTTCGTAATGCGCAAATCGACATGAAATGAAAACTAGGTCCTCTTTAAAACCTAATATGCTTCTATGATGTGCACATTTGCGCATGTTATTTTTTTAATCTTTCATTCTGGGATATTTTGATCTTCCAAATAAAGTCCTCTGCTAAAGCGTGTTCCAGCGTGCCTTTAAACTTTTTACTGTTAAAATTGTCGATTTTACACTGCATTTGATTCGCTGCTCCAATCATCCAGGGCACACAAAATAATCTAAATTCATTGTTGCCATCACATTCAAAGAGAGAGCGAACTGCAGTAGGGGGGAGTCTTTCTTGGTGTGAGAGCCCTAGTCCCGATTATTGATGCTCTCTTTTGTCAAAGCGCCTGGTTCCCACCTGCAGTTATGTGCATAACTTCTCGGCGGTGCCGCGCATGACTTCAAAGGAGAGCAGTAGTTGTATCTCCATCTCTCACACCTCCCTGCCTAACGTTAGATATATTAAGTGTGGTCTTGAAAAGGACCTACTCAAGCTCGACGTTTCCGTGTGAACATGCTTACCTGCTTACTAGAACGTCGCGATTGAGTAGGTCTCTTTAGGTCTTTTTCAAGACCATTCTCACCTCCAAGAGGGAATACATGGTATATACCATGAAACCACCTGTACGACCAAAGAGTTCTACTATAACAAGGAAAACCTGCCAAAAAAAAAAAAAAATACCTCAATGGTTTCTAGAACGTAAAAGAAAAAATAACAGTATGAAAGACTCTTTCGAATGGAATAGACCACGGTTGATATTAGAATCGCGGGCACAAGGCCGTAACAACATTTAATGTATGAATTAAAGTCAACATTTTCTATATCAAGAATCATGCCTTGCTTGTGCATTCTTAATTGAACACTGTAACGCCTGATGTACCATACACAATCAATACATGACACACAGAAAAATTACCTACCCGAGTCTCCGAGAAAGTCGCATAGTATAGTATTTATATACTGTATCTTAACAGTTGCTAAATGGATAATAATTATGATCAAGATTTCATTTCAATTACGTCTATTTACAGAATTATTTAGTATATAGAATCTTAACCATATTAAAAAAAATCAAACATAGATCATTGATTTAAAATCAGTTTTAGTTTTCACACAACTATATACCAAATTCACCATTTATTACCTTTTGCATTACGTGTTACTAAATTTGCAGCTATATTTTGGTTACTTTTCAAAAACTTTACTGGCGAATAAGGATAAACCATGGGTACTATTGTCTTCAAAGTTAAGAACATTTTGTTTAGGACAGTATGACGAGTTTATCAGCGCACATAATTATTTCTGCATAAACACATTCAAGAACATGGACCTCAGTAAGAGTATCAACATATATTATGATAGTGACTGCAATGTCGAACAAGGGAGGGGTAGGCTCTATGGTTAGTGGTTGTCTGAAATAACTTAATAATTTGTACCACAGTCCACAGGAATGACTTAAATTTGATTCGTTTCGAAAACACATCGCTTGAAATTAATCCAGAAGAAAAGGTATATTGTATGATTACTTCATTAATCATCCTATCTACCAATTTATTTGTGCTTGATTGGTATAGCAACTATGCGCAGAATGGGTGGATGGTGATATTGATATTGATCTAGATATTAATAATATTCTGTTATTAGTATATCATTCAGTTCATTCTTTTTCCCTCGTAGACCTGTGACTCTATTTCCAAGTACAATTCGACATGAAGTTAACGTTCATTATCAGATGCATTGTTACTCAAAACACCCAGCGTAAAACATGGATAGGGTATCGTGCTTTGTCCGTTATGGGACCAAAATTGTGGAATCATTCAGTTAAGGCAACTGTCATCTACAGAAACATCCAAATCCAAACTTAAAACGTTCTGTTCCTCTCACACTGAGTACTATAATTGCAGTCTATAATGTTTGGAACAAATGTATTCTTTATCGGTTATGTGTTTGTTGTTTGCCATTATTGTTCTTCTCTGCTTTCATGTTTGAACATGCATATATATGTATTAACCTTTACATGTTGAGCAACTAAAATCATTAGTATTATTATGATCGTTATTATTATTATCTAGCGATTTGACTTGAATTCGTGTGACGATTATTGTGCAGATTGGGCGGATCTCGTCACCGTGACAGAAAACACACCGTTCTCCTGAACGTGGCAGACGTGACCAACTCTGACGAGCTGATTGGAGCCCTATATACAAATATATGCTTCGGTTGATAGCGTTCAAAGTTTGGCAAAAAGAATGTCTATGATAATGTGAGCTTTTCGTAAGAAAGTTTAGAGGTGCATGCATCCTAAGTCTACATAACTATGAGCTATTCGCAAGTACGTTCAGAGGTTCAACCTGATACGAGGCGGATATTCATGGCTATGAAGGACTGCTTTCCAATTTTGTTGTGTTGCAGAGTTGCCGAGTCCTTGGCCAGTGGTTTTCCGGCGTGTGTCAAGGTCTGCTGTCTGGGCGCGTCACAGGTTTTCGCTTGAATCTTTCTCTTGAGCACACCGATTGTGTCCTCACTACACGTGTCAATGGTAATGATCTTCCCTCCAGGTGTTTGTACGAACACCTGGAACGTGTTCCGTACCAGCTCTGCGGTCTTTGGGCGCCCATTTGCTCTGCCTGAGGTGTTTCCCAAGGTTCCTTAGAAAAGATATGAGATCACCCCTTCAGTATTTTGTTTCATTTTACTTCCTTCAACATCATTTCATACATAAATCAAATTTCTTTTCAGTAATGTCACAGAAAACATCGATACACGAATTACAATGTAAATCGTTCGAAGAAAGAAAGTAAATGTGTACATTAATTTCATGAATAAGATTTGTATTGTTATTTTTGTATTGCCAAATTTACAAATAATCAACCAAGAAATTATGCAGGACTGTCACTATGAGCGGTTGCTTGTGCACGTTACAGCCAAGAAAACTACGGCGAAGGAGGCTATAGAGTTGGGCAGAACTTATATTTTTGCGGGCAGCATTAGAGTAGGATATACTTAGTACAGTAGGGTACACTATAGAACAATAATCATTCCTTCAATGACGGACTTTTCAAATGAGCACCTGAGATTTAGATGCACGTTAAAATGTGCCAAAACAGCAAAATGTAATTATTCTCAAAACAAATCGATCGACTCTAAAATGTTGAAGAGTACAGCATTTCTTGAAAACAGAACGTGATTGTGATAATTAATATAATACAGGTGCATATAAATATATATATATACATTTACATTATGAATAAATGAATGAATATATAAATATATCATATATATATATATATATAAGATGAAAGAAAAGATAGTAATTCATTATCAAATATATTGTCCAACAAATTTTCAACGTGTCACCCGTCTTTTTTACGGCTTTGGACACTTACAGCCTATATATATATATATATATATATATATATATATACAGTGGCTTATCCAGAGGGGGCGCAACCGGCGCACGCCTCCCTTTATTTTAAGTTCAAAACAAAAACAAAAGAAAAAAAAAGAAAAAATGAAATGAAACCCGGAAGTGGCACCAGAAATATTAGTCACGCCCTCCCCCCCCCCCCACTTTACAGAATGCCTGGATCCGCCCCTGATATATATATATATATATATATATATATATATATATACATATATATATATATATATGTATATATATGTGTATATATATATATATATGTATATATATATATATATATATATATATATATACATATACATAATATGGAGGTTTCATGAAACTCAGAGTTGCAATAAATACTGATGAACCTGCAGTCAATGAACTTGTTTCATTACTTCTGCTGTCAAAAGCTCTATACCATGAGGACATCGAGCACTCTCCATTGTGGGATAGAATCACCATGTGTATAATGTGAGATATGAGAAAGAAAGGAGAAATCGGTGCGTAACTTTCACATCATTATTCCTGTTACTGGTCCTCCATTCGGAAAGCGCAAGAGTTGAAAACTTGGTCTCCATCGGGAATCGAACCATGGTCTTTGGCATGGAACCCCAACGCCTTAACCGCTCAGCCACGGAGACGTCATTATGCGCATATTCCTTTTTTTTTGGGGGGGGGGGGTGGGAGCAGAGAGTTATGAATAACTACCAGCTGCGTGCCTCAGCTGGATCTTCTAAGATTCACGTACCGGTGAATGAATTGGGATAATATTTTGCGTAAGAAGTCACCGCTACAACAGCTTTTTGGGTTCTCCTGAATAATTTTGCATATGTGAGATATGAAAAAGGAAGGAGAAATCGGTGTGTAACTTTCACATCATAATTCCTCTTTCCTCCTTTTCGGAAAAGCGCAAGAGTTGAAAATATATATAGGGACCTATGCATATATATATATATATATATGTATATATCTGTATATATATATATATATATATATATATATATATATATATATGTATATATATATAGAGAGAGAGATATGTAAACGTAATCATTATCATATACCCTTGCATCCATGTACACTTACCACTTGCGGGTTTGTCATGATATGGATAAATACACACCAGAAGTCCAGTTGCAATAGGACTTGGAATTTGCAACTCTAAACGTTCTTCGCTATAAAAATACTTTCCTCGCCGGTTTTTTTGTTTGTTTGTTTGTTTGTTTGTTTGTTTGTTTTTTTTTTGGGGGGGGATTAAAAACATGGAACATTTTCTAGGCACTGGTATGTTTGTTTGTTTGTTTGTTTGTTTGCTTTTTGGTGGGGGTTGTTTTTGTTTTTGTTTTTGTTTATAGCACAACATAACATACCAGCGGTCCCGCTGTTAGCTACTCTCATGTTGATCCGTGAGCGGTGTACGATCCTACAGTCCTGCAGAGAGCTAGTGTCGTCACACGCTTCCAGGACTCGTGTGCGAACACGATTGGGCCCTTCAATGACGTCGACACTCAGGTGCTGTTCATTTGGACGAACACTGGTTCTCTCCTGTACACAGGTTCGCAATTCGCGTACCGTCCTTTCCCGGTCAATGGAAATCTTGTGGTCAGTCGTCCCATCATTCAAGAAAACGTTAATCATGCTGATGCCTGGTAAATCTGGTAGTGGAACTGAGCAGGCTCCTGTCGGTAAGAGAAAAAGAGAGAAACTGAGCTCATCACAACCGTTTGATCATGACAGAACAAAGCTAAAGCAGTATACATTTAATATACTATAATCAGAAAAAGCAAATCTATACAGTGTTGCTTTAAATTGTTTTTGGTACACAGACTATGCGCTTTGCGTAAATATCCGAATATCGAATATCAAATCTAGAATGTGAAATATCAAACTCGCTGCCACCTGAGTTTAAAAGTGCTGAAACAGTTGTTCGATCGCTCTCCAAGTAAGCAAGAAACTTGCTGCAAATGATCCTCTTTTCGTTATCTTGTGCTACCTTGCAAAAGAGGTCAAATATAATATACACGTAGTTCTCTCTTTCGCGTGATTTTTAGAGTTGAAACCATTTGATGTTTCCAATTTTGTAAACGTGCATCAAGATACGTATTCCATTATTGTCTAGGGAGTGATTTCAATGCAATACTCAAACAGTTAAAAGAACCAATGAGCGCGTATCCGTAAGAGCTTATACCACCAAGTAACGGTTTAGAAGTCACTCCTTTCATGCGGGAGAAAGGTTTGCGGGAGCACCATGTGAAGGCCACTCAGTCGTAGTCCATGCATGTAAGGATCGTTCAAGAGCCTAGAAAGGGGAGAGTTGAGTGCTCCCCATACACTTGTCACTATTTGCCTTCCTTTAATACACTCTCCCTATGTCGCTTCCCTCCTCAACTCTCCCCTTTCTAGACTCTTCTCTTGCCCAGCAATGATCCCTGTGAGGACTACGTGAACATAGTGTTATAGTAAACATTTCTCCCTCTTTCACTTCACCATGCAATCGTTCATGCAACACATTTCTTTATTTATTAGTTAAGAAGGAGATGAGTTTCAGTCAGACTTACCTTGGCCTTTGCCAGGTGTAAACGTCGAATTCGAAGCATAAGAGAAGACCCCCGATGTCGAAGATCTGGCTTCATTATGTCGTCCCGTTCTGTGGTCATGTGATAACGATGACGATGCAGATGAACAGATGCCAACTGTCTGATTTGCTGCAAATTGGGATTCCCAATATCGACTTCCGAAACAGCCATTTGGCACATTACCAGTCCGTCTATAATTCCCTATATGAGACCAGGAGAGGAATCCGTAATATCCTTACAGGTCTGCCGCTATAAAACATCCATACACGTATTTATAAAACTATATCATATACTAGTAGTAGTATCCGCGTGTTGGTAAAATTATATCATCTATAATAGGAGAACAGAATTCAAGAAATGTATCATGCTGTCAATACCAACAGTTTATTTACAGAACACGGAATTTTCGGGTATCCTGCCTTTGTTTCTTTCTTGCATTTATTTCTTCTTCTTCTTTTTTATTTTGCTCTACTAATGTTTGATGTTTTATTCTACAAACAACTGAAATAAATTTCGTCTTAATCTTAATCGTTTCCGATAGAAAAAGGGGTACTAATAGGGTGCCTGAAAATTTCTGTCCACTGTAAATTATAAACTGTTGGGCCTTAAGGCCGTGTCACACCTTTCCGGGCAAGCCTTGCGTTCGACTTGCAAAGAACAGTTTTTACTACCCGGAGGTCCCCAGAATGAGCCGCACATGACAGTACCAAGCACGTATCTCACCCGTAGTCATCCGGAGGTGTGCACGCAAATATTTTTACCCGCAACCATGTTTAGGCCCCGTCACACCTTTCCAGGCAAGCTACGCAGGCTTGTTGCGTGAAGGGATTTTCCAGCATACCGGACAATTTCTGAGGGCGAACAAGGATTTGGGCGAGTCAGTGCATGTGTGTTACTTGCTGGACGCGTTCTTCTTAAATTCTACTTGCGGGTATACTGTGTGACCTTTGTACCAGTCGCGTGGGGGCTGACAACTCAGTGAAGGAATTCCTCTGAAGGAATGGCAAAAGTCCCACGGAATGTCATTATCTTGGCTGCATACGGGGGCTGCGAAGTACCTGCGTGGGAGTTGCCTGCGAAGCGCTGCCGCTAAGGGCCTCCTGCTGGCGCTCTGCGTGGACCTCTCCGGGCACCCCCGCGACTTACCCGGAAAAGGTTTTGGTCATGCTTAAAATTCTGCGGTTAAATCGGACTTGCGTGAGCGCCTCCGGGCAACTACAGGCGAGATACGCACTAGGTACTGTCAGGAGCGGACCAACTGGGGAGAGCTCCGGGTAGCAAATTTGTTTGCCCGCAAGTCAAGCGGCAAAACTTCCCCAGATACAGTATGACAAGGCCTTGAGCATAATCAAAACTTGTTCCGAGTGACTCGTGGGGGTTAGCTCGCAGAGGTGTACGCAGAACACCAGTAGGAGACTCTTACCGGCAGCACCTCGCAGGCAACTCCAACGCAGGTACTTCTCAGTACCCATAAGTCGCTCGTAACAGAAAACGGATCGATTTCAAAGCTCTCACGCAGGTCACACGGAACGCACGCAAGTAGAAGCTAAGTAGCACGCGTCTAGTAGGTAAGAAACAAGTGCGAACATGGCAAACATTCTTCTTCGCCCGCGGAAAATCTACGTGCTGGAAACTACCTCCTCGCCACAAGCCCGCGTAGCTTGCCCGGAAAGGTGTGACACGCTGCATTGCATAATGATCCTCTTTTCGGTATCTTGTGCTCCCTCGCAAAAGAGGTCAAATACAATATACATGTATTTCTCTCTTTCGCGTGATTTTTAGAGTTGAAACCATTCGATGTTTCCAATTTTGTAAACGTGCATCAAGATACGTATTCCATTACTGTCTAGGGATTAATTTCAATGCAATACTCAAACAGTTAAAAGAACCAATGAACGCGTATCCGTCAGAGCTTATACCACCAAGTAACGGTTTAGAAGTCAACCCCTTTCGTGAGGGAGAAAGGTTTGCGATATCATCATGTGTAGGGTCCTAGTCGTAGTCCATGTAAGGATCGTTCAAGAGCCTATAGAAAGGGAAGAGTTTCAGTCGAGTGCTCTCCATTCAGTAAGACTTACCTTGGCCTTTGCCAGGTGTAAACGTCGAATTCGAAGCATAAGAGGAGACCCCCGATGTCGAAGATCTGGCTTCATTATGTCGTCCCGTTCTGTGGTCATGTGATAACGATGACGATGCAGATGGACCGATGCCAACTGTCTGGTTTGCTGCAAATTGGGATTCCCAGTATCGACTTCCGAAACAGCCATTTGGTACATTACCAGTCCGTCTATAATTCCCTATATGAGACCAGGAGAGGAATCCGTAATATCCTTACAGGCCTGCCGCTATAAAACATCCATACACGTATTTATAAAACTATATCATATACTAGTAGTAGTATCCGCGTGTTGGTAAAATCATATCATCTATAATAG
The DNA here is from genome assembly GCF_040938485.1 of Diadema antillarum. Classification (NCBI taxonomy): domain Eukaryota; kingdom Metazoa; phylum Echinodermata; class Echinoidea; order Diadematoida; family Diadematidae; genus Diadema; species Diadema antillarum. The sequence goes on along the minus strand of NW_027272364.1, from coordinate 4,086 downwards.
GAGAACTGAATTCAAGAAATGTATCATGCTGTCAATACCAACAGTTTATTCACAGAGCACAGAAATTTTCGGGTATCCTGCCTTCGTTTCTTTTCTTGCATTTTTCTTCTCTTCTTGTTTTTTTTTTTCTCTACTAATGTATGATGTTTTATTCTACAAACAACTGAAATCAACTCCATCTTAATTCTTGATCTTTTTCGATAAAAAAAGGAGGAAAGTGTGCCTGAAAATTTCTGTCCTCTGTAAATTATAAACTGTTTGGCATGAACAGCATGGTATATGATCTGGAGTTCTGTTTGATAATTTATGGTTAAGTTTACACATTGCCGACAAGAATACACTGGAAAAATAAAAACCAACTTGATTTTAGACGATTAATGCATGCTGTTTTTATTCTACAAGCAACTGAAATAGTCTTCATCTATATTCCCTATATTCATCCATTATAAAGCTTATCCTATTAAAATCTGATACATTCAGTGTGAATCGGTCCAAAACACTTTGCGATCAAACGTAACTATAAGTTTCACTTTCTATTTAGAAGAATACGGACATATTTTTCCTTCTTTTCGTATTTTCAAACTTAATTGCTTAGGTATCGAAGTATTTGATGCACTGTTTAAGCACTTGTTCGTCATAGCTTACGACCAAGCGATCCATGGATGGTTCCTCAATCCTTCTTTTTGTGTACTATCGTAGGAGTTGAGGTCCCCTTACCTTGATGGCCGGTGCCAGATGTCAACGTCGAGTTGTAGTGATGGGAAGAGACACCCGATGTCGAGGATCTGGAGCCATTATAATATCCCGTTCCGTGGGCATGTGATGACGATGACGATGACGATGACGATAGCGATGGAGCGACGCTCTCTCCGATGCCACTATCAGAATCACCACAACACCCTTTAGCGGTGGTTTCATCCATCTGTGAATCAGAGGGGTAAAATGCTGCTTATTTTTAGTGCTGTCCAGTGAGGATATATCAATTGCAGTTGCCGGATACTTAGTAGTTGTTCCACATCAGCATTTGATAGTAGCACAAAACATCGAATTTTGTTTTACTGTATATTGAAACCGTCGTACAATAGCATTAAAATGTTGTGAACAACGATTAATTCGAGCGAACGGGATAGAAGGCAGTTTGGTGACCAAATGCGGTTAAAGGGGAGTGAAATCTCTTAATATACTTTGTATCAGCATGATATTCTGTCGCAATCGCTGGATTTGGGATTCTCCACTTACGCAATACACGCGTATTGGTAAAGGCTGTCGACGTCACAGAACATTCTAGAATCCAGGTGCACGACACGCCATTAACAGGGCATGGCAGGCGAGGATTGCGATACGTCGAGAACGGCGATACGCGAGATTTGGGCGCTGTCTCATGATTATCGCAGTCAGACAGTCAGATAATTTCTCTCTTCGTTTGAAAATATCACATAAAGGAAAAGGGGACAGAACCCAGACTATCCCGGGCCTAGACCAATCATAGTTCAGGCAATCTTTGGCCGTCGAAAGTCACCCGCAAATCAAGACAAAGCTGGAAGCTTCACATGCAGACTCATACCCCGTTTATACTGAGGGAAAAAAATTAAAATCAAGACTATTGGCATTTAACGCATTCCTCTACTGTGACATTATCATTGCTATTTCTAGTACTGCCAATACGCGGAGCAACTACAATATATATATATATATATATATATATATATATATATATATATATATATATAATATATATCTATTTTCCTTTATGTGGAATTTTGAAATGGAGACTGTTGAGCATTTTTTTTTTTGCCTTATTGCATTATAATAAATGACATGAATCTTGAATCTTGATCAGGTCATGTTCTGAAACCAGTGGCTTACCTACAGGGGCACGAGGGGGGGGGGGGCAATCCGCTGGTTAAAAAAAAAATAAAAATAAACAAAAAATACTTACCAAAATGGTAATTCAAGGGTTAGTAAACTGCTTTTGAATTCGACATGAAAGGGTAATCAAGAAATAAGATATTTTTCTAAGATTTCTTTTAACCATAATTAAAGAGGTATATATGTATAGGTAGGTATAGGTATATAGTATCGAACATTGTTCAAAAAGCCCGGAGCCGACAAAAGATTGTGATTCAGCGTGATTTCTGGTTGGCATTCTGAATTTAAGCAGGATGTGCGCAGTGTACTCAGAACATCCGAACGGCAAAAAGAGTCGCTGCAATATATTGCGCAATGTAGAATGTACACCTTTGTAGCTTATATATACTTCGTTATATCAAAGCTAGACCATTGATTTTGCAGTGTTGCTTTACATACTAGTCTATATAAAATGTCTTGCATTGCCAATAAAAAGACTTGACCTGAGCTATTTCCTAACTTTTCGATGTATAAAATACACACACACACACACACACACACACACACACACACCCAAACACGCACAATAGGGGGATGCTCTAAAGTGCAGTTTTTGGACATCCTTCCCCCGCTTGGTCACTTCGACGCCACCTCGCTGGTCATACCTCCCCCAATCATGAACATAAACCGACACCCTTGACTACCAGTGGCGAATCCAGGGGGGGGGGGGGGGGGCGCACCGGCGTCCCCCCCCCCCCAAAAAAAAAAAAAAAAATCCAAAGCGAAAAGAGTATAGCTACAAACGGCAGTTTATGGACTGCAAAATGTCAAAATTTTCAAGCTCGATCGCTCCACTCGTTATGCCATTCTCCTGATGTTACTGCCAGTAATTGCCAGCAGTTGCGCCCGGTGCCCCCCCCCCCCTTAAATTCCAAAGCGAAAAAATACGGCTACAAACAGCAGTTTTGGGACTGTAAAATGTTAAAATTTTCAAGCTCGATCGCTCCGCTCGCTCGCATCATGGACCTACAGTTGTAGGTCCATGCTGCCAGTAATTGCCAGTAGTTGCGCTCGGTGCCCCCCCCCCCCCCATGTCTTGACCCACGGTACGCCACTGTCTGAAATCACCTACAGGGGGAAGTTTCATAAACAACCCAGCGGTTTCGACCAATCCCCGCTGAAGAAAGCCTTTCAACTTGCACACTTTCACTCAAAAGTCCGCGCCATAATATATCAGAGGGAAAGAGCCCGGTGAGTCTGCTAGGGCCTGCTAGGGTCTGCTTTGGGCAAGCAGTATGAACAGACGAGAGGCTGCTTTTTCAGAGTGGGCTTTCGAACCTCCTCGAGGAGGCTCTGAAACCCGCCAGCAGTAGTAAATGGGGTAATATACATGCATGCATACCATTGACGTAAATCCGGGGGGGGGGGGGGGATGGGGGGATATATCCCCCTGAAATGGAGGAGGGGGATGGCCTGTACAATCATCCCCCCCCCCCCGAATTTTTGGGGAAAAAATGGAGGAAGCAGAAATGTGATTGTATCAATTTTGGCATTTTGCATGACGTTTGCACGCCGGCCTTCAGGCAGGTAACAGAGCTGAACAGTATTCTATCTTGTAGGAAAATGTATACATAATTTTCTCAAGCGCTCGCTCGCTTCGCTCGCTCGCGAAGAAAGTAACATCATGGACATACAAGGTATGGCTCAGACGTTGACAACGTCAGTATAGGCCTATATGTAAACATGCTATGACGCGAGTAACTTGGGACCATCTGCAAAATATGTACGAAAACAAACAAACAATAACAAAAACTATATTGTCATAACCCCCTCCATTTCCTGAATAATTCATGAGAAACGACAGTGACTGATGACTCAGTCAGAATACTAAGTACATTTATGGCCATACCCAGGGAAGATCAGGGGCGTCGAATCCATCGGGGGGGGGGGGGGGGGGAGGAGGAGGGGGGAGGGGGGGGGGGGCAAAGGGGCATTTGTGTTTAGGCAGACAAATCATTTATCCCCCAAGCAATTCCCGAGATGAGGACAAATCTCGAACTTTCTTAATGGAAAATTGCAATGGAGAATTGCAATCATAAACATGCAAAAGCTCCGCTATACTGGATCCCTTTCGATAAGTACACTTTTGAGATTGACGTATATTTCCCTAATTTATCAAAGAGTGTGCAGCAGATCTTTCACTTAACAAAAGCTCCTTCATATGCAGAGGCGTCGATG